>NC_062550.1:81515440-81822966 GCF_016906955.1 Phacochoerus africanus | reverse complement strand
TCAATAAATTATGGAAAGTTGAAGGTAGAGTTATAAAAAGGTTTTCTGTGAAAGAGCATACAGAATGTCTTTATCAAGTTGAAGAAAGTGCCTTTTATTTCTATTTTTCTGAGAGTTTTAAAAAAATCAAGAATAAAAAAATGAGTGTTAAATGTTTTCAAATGCTTTTTTCTGTTTTATTGATAAGATCATGATTTTTTTTCAGTTAGTCTTCTAATATGGTGGATCATATTGGTTGATTTTTAAATATTTAACTAGCCTTGCATCCCAGAAATAAATCCCTTTGGATCATGGTATAGAATTCTTTATGCTGAATTCTATTTGCTAGTATTTTTCACATTTATATTTGTGAAGAGTATTGGTCTGTAATTTTCCTTTTCTTCCTTTTTTTTTAAATGCTGTCTTTGATTTTGGTACCAGGGTAAAACTAACTTCAGAAAATGAATTGGAAAATGTTCTTTCTTTTCTATTTTATGGAAGAGATTGTGTAGAAATGGTGCTAATTCTTCAAGCATTAGCTCAAATTCTCCAGTGAAATAATATGGGGCTGGATGTTTATTTTTAGGGAGTTTTTAAATTACACATTTCTTTAATATTATAGGGCTCTTCACATGTCTATTTAATGGAGAGTAATGTATGGTAATTTGTGTTTTTTGAGGTAGTCATTGATTTCTTCTAAATTGTCAGGTTTGTATGTATAGAGTTGTTTGTAGTATTCCCTTATTTTCCTTATTATTTTAATTTCTTTGAGATTTGTTTTGTGGCCCAGAAAATGGTAAATGATTTGTGGACACTTGAGAAAAAACTATGGATTCTGCCTTTGTGAGGTGGTGTATTTTATAAAAGCCAACCTGTTGGTTGATGATATTGAGTTTTTCTATGTCTTTGCTAATTTTTTGTCTAGATGTTTTATCAGTTTTAGAGAGGAGTGTTGAAGTCTCCAACTATAATTGTGGATCTGTCAATTTCTCATTTCAGTTCCCTCAGATTTTGCTTCATATATTTTGCAGCTCCGCTGTTACATACACTTTTAGGATTGCTGTGTTCTCTTGATGGATTAATCCCTTTATCATTATGTAATGCCCCTTCCTGTTTCTAGTAATTTTCTTTGTTCTGAAGTTTACTGTGCTTGATATTAGTGTAGCCACTCCTGGGTTCCTTTGACTCATGTTTGCATGATATGCCTTTTTCCATCCTTTTACTTTCAGTCTTCTTATATCACTGTACTTGAAGTGAGTTTCTCATAGATAGCATGTAGTTATCTTATGGCTTGTAAGCCAACCTGCTAATCTCTTAATTCATGTATTTAGGCCATTTATATTTAATGTAATAATTGGTATATTAGAACATAAGTCTGCCATTTTATTTTTTGTTCTCTCTTGTTCCCTTGTTTTTCATTTCTTTTTTCCCCTTTTCTATGTGCTCCTGGAACACATTTTAAAATTCAATTTTGATTTATCTTAAAAAATCATTTAATATAGCTTTTTATTGGTTGATATAGGTACTACTACATTATATATACAAAAATTATTGCATTCTATTGGTGTTGTCATCTTACCAGTTAAAGTGAAGTATAGAAACCTTACCACTCTTTATATCCCCTTGCCCTACCCTATTTATAACAGTCTTTCGTATTTCCTTTACATGCATTTAGAACTGTATCAGACAATGTTAGAAATTCTGCTTTAACATTCAAACATAATTTAGAAAGCTCAAGTAGAGGAAAGCCTGTTGTATTTACTTAGTTTGCTGATATTCCAAGGTTTCTTCTTTTATTGTTTTCTTTCTGTTTGGAGAAATTTCTCTAGCCATTCTTTTGGGTGGATCTCTTGGTAAGACATTAGCATTCCTTCATCTTAGAATTTTTTTTTTTTTTTTATATCCATGTCATTCTTTAAGCATATTTTCACTGGATATAGGATTCATGGTTGACAGCTCTTTTCTTTTGTCACTCCATGGTTTATGATGAGAAATCTGCTGTCTTTGTTATTTTCATATAGGTGAGTTTTCATTTTCCTCTGTCTGCTTTCACGATTTTTTTTGTTTTTAGTTTTCAGAAGTTTATTATGATGTCTTTTGGCATGGATTTCTCTGAGTTAATCCTGTTTGGGGTTTTCTCAACTTCTTGAATCTGTTTGGGAAGTTTTCAGCCATTATTTCTGAGTACTTTTTCAGTTCTGCCATTTTTTCTTTCCTTTTGAGACTGAAATTATATGAATTAGATTTTTTTTTTTTAATAATCCCACCGATCCTTGAGACTCTCTTTTGTCTCTCTGTTTTTAAGATTTGAGTAGTTTCTTAAATGTTCTGTCTTTCAGTTCACTGCTTCTCTCATCTGTCTTCTCCTTCTGCTATTAAGCTCATCCACTGAGATTTTTATTTCAGTTATATTTTTCACTTCCAAAACTTCCATATCTCCTATTTCCAATTTTTAATTTGTTTGCAGCATATTTGTAATTGCTTGTTGAAACATTTTTTTATTGTGGCTGCTTTAAAATATTTGTAAGATCTTATTAATATCTGGTATTTTGGTGTTTGCATCTATTGTCTTTTTCGTTCAATTTGAGTGCTTACTATTTCTTTGTATAATGAATTATGTTATTGAAACATGGACATTTTTATAATATATATGAGATTCTGGACTTTATTTAATCCTCGTTTTAAACACTCACTTAATCTGACACTTATCTGGCAGTGGGAGAAAGGGACACCACTACCCTGTTACTGTCAGACAGAGATAGAAATCTATGTTCTCCACTCAGCCTCCAAAGCGGTGGAGGTGAGGGCAAGGATTCTTCCTTACTGATGAGTGGAGATAGGAGTGTTGTTTCCCATTGTGGTCTCCACTGATACTGTGGTAATGGCAGTCCTTTGGTGCTGAGTGGTAGTGAAAGTCCTGATTCTCCATCAGGCCTCCTGTAACACCATTTCAATGGGGAAAGGGATGGGTACCTCATTACTGCTAGGTGGAAATAGAAGTCCATTTGCCCTATGTGGTCTCCATTAATACCATGAGGAGAAAGAATAGTTTCTTCAATAAATGGTTTTGGGAAAACTGGACAGCCATATGCAAAAAAAAAAAAAAAATCGTATTCTTGGATTACAATTTAATAATATCTATAGCATTCATTACATACTTTAAATATAGAATTCTATAAACTGAGGATCCAAAAACTTTTCACTTTGTATGCCTTAAATATATACAATATTTATCTGTCAGTTATACCTTAATAGATCTGGGGGTAGGCAGGAGAGATTAAGTAAAGTCCTAAAAATAAGATGTATACCTTAAATCTATGTAATTTTTTTCAATTATATTTTAATAAATCTGTTAAAAAATGCCATGAGGGGTTGGGGTGTTTGTTACAAGCCAGTGGGGGTAAAATTCCTGGATCCCTACTTGGCCTCTCTTACATCAGCACCTTGGGTGTTGGAGCTCCTCCGTTAGAGCCTTATGAGGGTGGGCGCCTTGGCTTCCTACTTGGTTTTTGCTGGTGTTTATGAGAGTGAGCCCACAGATGTTTTGGTGCTGTTTGCCTGGAGTAGAAAGGTTATTATCTAAAAGTTTCTGTCTTGCCTGGCTGTTCCTTTCTTAGTCTTTTGGCTTTAGAGAGCAGGCTTTAGGGGAATTTTTCAATCTGTGTCCATTGGTGTTTCTGGGTTGCTGTCCTCACTAGCCCCACATGTGGGATGTGTGAGGCAAAAGGAAAGCCTCGGGTATTCACCACTGTGTTCTTTGTGTCTGAAAGTCTCTAATTGATCTGCCTCCTCTGTACTTTTTCAGAATCTTCTTATAGTTCAGAATCTTCTTTGATTTATTTAAAAAGTCCATTTCTATATTTCTATATACTAACAATGAAAGATCAGAAAAAGAAATTAAGGAAACAATCCTGTTTGTCATTGCATGAAAAAAGTAAAATGTCTAGGAATAAACCTACCCAAAGAGACAAAAGAGGGAGTTCCTGTCGTGGCTCAGAGGTTACCGAATCCGACTAGGAACCACAAGGTTGTGGGTTTGATCCCTGGCCTCACTCAGTGGGTTAAGGATTCAGCGTTGCCATGAGCTGCGGTGTAGGTACAGATGCGGCTTGGATCTGGCATTGCTGTGGCTCTGGGGTAGGCTGGCAGCTACAGCTCCGATTAGACCCCTAGCCTGGGAACCTCCATATGCCACGGGAGCAGCCCTAGAAAAGGTGGAAAAAAAAAAAAGAGGGGGAGAGAAAAAAGACCTGTACTCTGAAAACTATAAGATACTGATGAAAGAAATCAAAGATGATACCAACAGATGGAAAAATATACCATGTTCTTGGATTTGAAGAATTAATACCATTAAAATGAGTATACTACCCAAGGCAACCTACAGATTCAGTGCAATTCCTAACAAATTATCAATGGCATTTTAGATCAAAAATTTTTTAATTTGTATGGAAACGCTAAAGATCCCAAATAGCCAAAGCAATCCTGAGAAAGAAAACTAGAGCTTGAGGACTCAGGCTCCTTGACTTCAGACTATACTACAAAGCTACAGTCATCAAAACAGTATGGTACTGGAATAAAAACAAATATAGATAAATGGAACAGGATAGAAAGGCCAGAAATAAACCCAAGCACCTATGATCAATTAATCTATGACAAGGGAGGCAAGAATACACAATGGAGAAAAAAACAGTCTCTTCAGTAAGTGGTCCTGGGAAAACTGGACAGCTACATGCAAAAGAATGAAATTGCAACACTCTCTAACACCATATACAAAAGACCTAAACATAAAACTGGATACTACAGAACTCTTAGAGTAAAACATAGGCCAAACACTCTCTGACATAAACTTGAGAATAACTTCTCAGATCCACCTCCTAGAGTAATGACAAAAAAAACAAAAATAAACAAATGGCCCTAATTAAACTTAGAATATTTTTGCAGAGCCAAGGAAACCATAAGTAAAACAAAAAGAAAGCCCACAGAATAGGAGAAAATATTTGCAAATGAAGCAACTGACAAGGGATTAATCTCCAAAATGTAGAAACACCTCCTGCAGCTCAATATAAAAACAAACACATCAAAAAATGGGCAGAAGATCTAAATACACATTTCTCCAAAGAAAGGATACAGATGTCCAAAAAACATGTGAAAAGATGCTCAACATTACTAATTATTAGAGAAATGCAAATCGAACCTACCATGAGGTACCACCTTATACCTGCCAGAATGGCCATTATCAAAAAGTGTACAAATAATAAATGACGGAGATGGGTGGAGAAAAGGGAACCCTCTTAGACTGTTGGTGGGAATGTACACAGGTACAGCCACTATGGAAAACAGTATGGAGGTTTTTCCAAAATCTAAGGATGGAACTACCATATGATCCAGCAATGCCACTCCTGGGCATCTATCCAGAGAAAACCATAATTTGAAAAGATAAATGCACTCTAATGCTTATTGTAGCACTATTTACAATAGCCAAAACATGGAAGCAACCTAAATGTCCGTCAACAGAGGAATGGCTAAAGAAGATGTGGTACATGTATAAAACAGAATATTACTCAGCCATAAAGAAGAATGAAATAATGCCAGAAACTATCATCCTAAGTGAAGTTAGAGAATGAAAGACAAACATCATGATATTACCTCTATGCAAAATCTAAAAAAGAATACAAGGGAACTTATTTACAAAACAGAAAAAGACTCACAGACTTTTATTTATTTGGTCTTTTTTTGCTATTGCTTTGGGCTACTCCCACGGCACATGGAGGTTCCCAGGCTAGGGGTCGAATTGGAGCTGTAGCCCCCGGCCTATGCCAGAGCCACAGCAATGCGGGATCCGAGCTGTATCTGCAGCCTACACCACAGCTCATGGCAACGCCGGATCCTTAACCCACTGAGCAAGGCCAGGGACCGAACCCGAAACCTCATGGTTCCTAGTCGGATTCGTTAACCACTGAGCCACGACGGGAACTCCATCTCACAGACTTTTAAAAACATGGTTACCAGAAGGGACAGGTGTGTCGGGGGGCGGGGGTGGGGTGGGAGGGATGAACAGGGGGTTTGGGACTGGCATATGCACACTAAGGTATATAGAATGGTTGGCCAGTGGGGACCTGCTGTATAGCACAGAGAACTCTACCCAGTAGACTGTGATAATCTGTGGGAAAAGAATCAGAGAATGGATATGTGTATATGTATGACTGGGTCACTTTATTGTACAGCAGAAATAAATGATCACAACCTTGTAAATGAACTATACTTCAGTAAAACTTAAACAATGCCCAGAGTTCTCAATTGTACTTAGTGGGAGAAGTGGGGGAAGGAGACCTATCGCTAAATTGTTTTAAAATATGTTCTGTACTTTCAAACTTAATCTCAAGTCAAAATCTCCATATCAGGCTTGGTTCCTTACTCTGCCTCATTTGCCACCCTCAGACCTCTTGGGCCTGTCTCTGAAACACATTCAAATCTATCCAAATAATCTTTACTCTGCTCTCCAATCTTTTCCTGTCTCTTAAGTCAGAGTGCTCTCATGATACCTGCCTCGTTTTCTTCTCTTAAGTTCCTCTATCCTGTACCTACCTCAGGGCAGATACTTGCCACTGCAGGGCCCAGAGTGCTCTGCTCCCAGATCTTCACAAGTTTTTTGGGTCTGTGGATTCCTGCTTAAATATCACCTGCTCTGAGAAGCCTTTGCCACCACCTCCCTTACCCAAGTTACTGTATCAACACCCTGTTTAGTTTTCTTCAGAGCATTTTACCCCTCGTCTTTTCTGGTATATTTATTTGTGTACTAGCTATCTTCTCCCTCTGAGAGATAAACTCCATGAGATCAGGGTCATGGCTTATCTTGTTTACTGAGATTCACTGGGGACACAGTAAATAATTTTTATTGAATGGGTGAATTTAATCAACTCCTAGTGAGCAAATTATGTACAAGGGTTTATGTCAGGTGAAAGATAATATTTCACATCTGACATGTCATCAAATCTGAACACCAAGGTTTTGAGGTTAGAAAAGGAGGAAACAGGGTTTTGAGGAGATCCAGTCCTTCCCCCAAAGCTAATGAATCTGATTCCACCAACATTTATATGCCAGGCACATTGCATGATACCAGGGATACAAACGTGATTGAATCAGGGCTCTTGCCATATTAGTGCTCACGGTCTTGTATGGGAGACAAAGCACAAACCACTAACTGTACTGCAGTGCGGTGTGTGCATAAACTGTGGTTAAGCCTTATTTCAAAGGTAGGAACAAAACGTTGGGAGATAAAGAATTGTATGACAAATTTTGCCGGATGGTCGGATGAAGATTTTTGAAAAGCTCTCCAGAGTAGATGCATTTGAGCTAGGCCTGCAGAGATGAATAGGCTTGTGCCAGGTGCAGAAAGGATGATAAGAGTGTTCCAGGCAGAGAGGAGAGGAGATGTGAAAGCAGAGGGCTCAAAAGAGGACACAGCCTAACTAGTGAGCTGTTGGAGAGCGGGCTGGACTTTCACAACACTTAGGAAAGTCGGCATTCAAGTGAACCAAATTAATAGACTTGCATTATTTTCTCAGCTAGTGAACTTTTGATCTCTCTCCAAGAGTCAGTGCAAGTTTGCTTTGTCTAAGATTTTACATCTAAAGCTTTCTGTGTTTTTTTCCTCAATCTGCCTCTTCTGTTTGAATGAACTATGTAGAAATGGGGCCAGGGCATCATATATACTTAAATAGCCCTGGTTTACTTGTTCTGCAGTCTTGGTGCAGGGTGATGGGCTATACGTAGGAGAAAGCTCTCTTACCTTCTGCCAATAAGACCACATGAAATTCCTGAACTAGAAATTCTTTGCTGTGGATTCAACCGTGTTGGTTGGAACACAAATATCCCTGGAATGGGAAACACATACAACTGTTACCGTATATCTGCAACTTTAATTTTTTTAATTTTTTTGTCTTTTTAGAGGCTCACCCATGGCATATGGAAGTTCCTAGGCTAGGGGTCCAATCGGAGCTGCAGCTCACGGCCTACACCACAGCCACTGCAACACCAGATCCAAGCCACATCTACGACCTACATCACAGCTCACAGCAACACCAGATCCTTAACCCACTGAGCGAGGCTGCAGATCAAACCCAAGTCCTCATGGATACTAGTTGGGTTCGTTACCACTGAGCCATAATGGGAACTTCCTGTATCTGCAACTTTATGAGAATGAATTTGTGACCACCTTCCCCCGAGCTAGCCAGTGTCCTTGGGGAACCAAGGGGATGGGCTTTTGGTTGTAGGGGAAGGACAGGAAGGTCAGGTACTGAATATATGCCACATGCGGAGCCGGGCACTCTGGTGCTTTTTGCATTTTAATTTTCTCAACTCTGTTCTCTTAATTTTATACATTGGCCCACGGAGGCACAGAGAGGTTGGGTAGCTTGCCTGAGCTCACACTGCCAACAGTAGTAAAACTGGAATTCAAAACTGGTTCTGCTTCTGAAGCTTGGCCCCCTCGGCACACCTGCCTCCTGTAGTATGGCATGACGTCACATGGGGGTGTGGTGAGCAGGTTAGGAAAAAGTGATATAAACGGAGAACATGGAGGTCAAAGTTCACTCAGGTCACCATCAAACTTCGGCCTAACCCTGAGAAGAGTACCCCCTCTCTGGGCGAAGTGTTGTCTCTTTAACCATTGGCTATGTGCTGTCTGTCTATGGCACTCGGAGGGGTAAAGGCATTGCCTGAATAAATTGATAAAATTCTCGGCAAAATAAGAATGTGCCAGATGACTATTTAAAGGGCCCTGAGTGTTTGCTGCCTATGGTGAATCTGTGGCTTGGAGAGAGTCAGAAAACCCTTTTCATCAGGTGGCATATCACAGACACAAGATGCAGCAAGAAGGAAGACGGAATGAGTCAGACCGACAGTGGCAGGTATGGCTGGCTTCAGCCCATCGTCCCGCATCCTTGGGAAGCCTGGTGTGATTCTTTGCCAAGTTCCCTTCCTGCTTATACTCGGGGGCCCTTGGATGTTGGCATGTATGGCTCTGCAGAGTCTGTCACCCAGAAATGAGGGCTACACTCCACAGGGAAATGGCATCTGTCCAAATGTGACATGCATTTTGTCCTCCAAAGTGCATGGAACATTTGAAGAGGACCATACATGTAGCCAAAAAAGTAAGCTGTTGTGCAGACTGTGAATTGGGGCACCACATGTGTACCCAGCTTTGACACTCCCATCTCTTACTCTTTGTATTACAGGTGTGCAACAAGATGCAAAAGACCTTTGATTTTTTTTTCCCCCCGTGGCCACGTCTGTGGCATGTGGAACTTCCTGGGCCAGCGATTGAACCCATGCCACAGCAGTGACAACACTAGATCCTTAACTCACTGAGCCACCAGGGAACTCCCCAAAGGCCTTTGATTTGCAGGTCTCCATTCTGCAGTGTCTCTGGGGTTTACAGCCAGCAGTCAGGCTCACAGAGGGCAGCGGAGGAGGAGGAAGAGTGCTCTGCATCCTGGGTTGATACAGGATACACCAACCTGTTCCTTCTTCCTTAGAGCTGGAAGCTGTGTGTTGTTCTTTCACTCCTTTATTCATCAAGCATTTTCTTTTTGTTTGTTTGTTTTGCATCAAGCATTTTCTTCAGTGCCTATTACGTGTACCTTGAACACATCACTAGTGCTGTAGATTCCTTGGTAAAGGAGACAGTGTTGACTCTTACACTGAGAATAGAACCTTACTTTCAGCATCAGGTAGCATCTCCTTGTGCATTTCACTTTGGCCAGGTGAGTCTTTCTATTTCTTCAACACGCACACCTTAGGCCTTTGCCTCCTCCTGCGGGTCTCAGCCCAAATGTTACCTCCGAAGAGGGGTCTTCCCCATCCAGAGTGACGTTCTTCTCTCCCTCCCAGCCACACCCCCGCTTTAGTCATTCTCCAGCCAGCATATCTGCTTTGTTTATTGTAGTCTTAGCATTTATCACTACCTGATTTGTTTGTTTTGTTTATTAGTTTCTTGTCTCTTCTCCAACCTCTAGAATGTTAGCTTTTTGCTCCTGGGAACTTGCTTATTTCACTCCTAGCACAAAGCTTAGAGTCATTGGTAGTCATTGTTCAATAAATGTTTGTTAATGAATGAATGAACGAATGACACTGTTATTGCCTTGGTCCTTATGGTCTGGAGAGGCGGTGTAGCATCAGAACATAGACTCCAGAGTCAGACAGCCAGGAGTTTGAATCTCAGTTCTGGGGCTAATGATCCAACATTTCAAACTTCAGATTCTTCATCTTTTAAAAGGAGATAATAATGGTGCTTCCTTCAAAAGTTGGTATGACAATTAAATGAGATAATCATCTAAAGTGTTTGGCATTGTGTTTGCAACATAGTGACAATAAATGTGGTGCTCTATGGAGTTCCCATTGTGGCTCAGCAGGTTAAGGACCTGACATAGTCTCCATGAGGATTTGGGCTCGATCCCTGGCCTTGAACTGTGGGTTAAGGATCCGCCATAGGTTGCAGATGCAGCTCAGATCTGATGTTGCCATGGCTGTGGCGTGGGCCTAAGGTGTGGCTCAGATTAGACCCCTGGCCTGTGAACTTCCATGTGCCACAAGTGTGGCTGTTAAAAAAAAAAAAAAAAAAAGTTGTTTTATTATTATGGGAAGCAAATCTAGTAACAACACAATAAAATTTATTTTTAATCTTTCACTTAATCTTTATTTGTACATATATTTTGGCTTTTCTTTTTTTTGTTTTTTTTAACTCAGTGAATTTTATTATATTTATACAACGATCATCAACAACGATCATCACAACCCAATTTTATAGCATTTCCATCCCAACCCCCGGCCTGCCCTCCCCAGAACACAATCAAATTTAAAGAATGCAATAAAATGTCATCAGTGGAGTGGGAGGAGACAGAGGGCAGGCTGCCTGGGTGACATCTATGGTGAGACTTGTTTCAGACAGATTTCCTTGAGCAGCTCTGTCCAACCAGTTATGTCCATGACCCAAGTCAACAAACCACTTTGGAGGAGACACATTCGTGACAGGGGTCCTCAGTGGCATCACAGTACCGGAAGGATCACACCTGAGCTCTGGGGCACTGTCCCGGAACCTGGCAATCAGGCTCTTCATTACAGTGGAGGCTGCGGCCCCAGAACTGGGAACACACTGTGGTCTGGGAGGCTGAGGAGTGACTTTAATAATACGATCATTGTCTCTCATTTAGAGTCTGGGTCACATACTGGAAGAAACATACTAGCCCTTTATGTGCTGTCAGTTCAGATTTCATGCTTCCTTCTGCACGCTCTATCTAAATTAAATCTCCCGTCCACCAGGGAGCCCTTTGGCTTTCAGGTCCTATTTTCACAACAGTAGTCAAGGCTTGGAGCTCCAGAAAAGGAAGCCCGGGGCCCCCTGCTGTGGTCTGGGCTCCCCCCGGGCTCTGCCTGCTCCATGTACTCAGACAGACCACGGTGTCTCTGAGGGTTTGTTTCTCTTTTTCTGCCATCGGGAAATTGTTCAGCCAGTGATACCAGTGGTGTCTTAAAACTAAGCCCTCATTCACCAGCAATTTCAGGACCTCCCCCACATGCTCTGAAGCCAGAGTTCCAAAGACATATTTGGGTTTCTGCCTTTGATGCTTGTTTGGCTCTGTTTTTGATGAGTAAATAGATTCCCACAAAGAATGACATGGGAGACAAATGACAAAGAAAAGCTAGAGATCTGTGGTGTTGGGGGTGGGGGTAGGGAGGTGGTCAGGAGTCATGGATATGGAAGTTCAGATTTTTGAGCTGGATTGAGAATGTTGCCGAAGGCCAGCTGTTAATAGCCCTGGATCCTGTTGCTATTTTCAGTAACACCTGGATAGAGCTGGGATGGGGGAGGGATAACTAGTGGTGCTTTTTGAATATAGTTACTAGTTAATGGAAGTGGCTAATGTATTTTACAGTTTCTGAGGTTGCCCACATCTTAACCCTAGTCTGATTTTTCTTTTTGTTAAAGAACAGCCTTGGAGTTCCCGCTGTGGCACAGTGGGTTAAGAATCTGACTGGGGTGGCCCTGGCTTCTGCAGAGGTGTGGGTTCAGTCCTCTGCCTGGAACACTGGGTTAAGGATCATCATTGCCGAAGCTATGGCTGGGACTCAATCCCTGGCCCAGGAACTTCCATATGCCCTGGGTGTGGCCATAAAATTTAAGAACAGACAAAAACAGAACAGCCTGTAGTAGTTTATACAGAGAGTGTGAGTAGTTAAAAACAAAACAAAAACTATCAGTTTTTCTACGTTTAAAGTGTTTATTTTGCCCTTATCTTTAATGATTAGTAGAGTATATAGTTTTTAATTACATTTTCTTTTAGTTCTTTGAAGATACTGTTCTATTGTCTTCTGGCACCTATTGTTGAAAAGATTAAGCCTGGATTATATTCTGGAGACAAAGGGGAGCCTTTGGAAGGATTTGAGCTCAGATGTAATCTCATGAGTCTGCCTTGAGGAAAGTGATCTGGCCACAATGTGTAAGATGATTATATTAATGGCAGAGTTGGAGACAGCAGTGTATTGATTGAAAAACCGTAACATATAAACATTTTATTTATAGAGGCATAACTTTTAATTATGTTGTGGCAGAAGAATATTTTAACATACTAATAGATTTTTTTCTCCCTGAATTTCCTTCTGTTTCTTTTGCATTTAAGTAATTAGTTGGCCCTGTGTTCCTTATCACAGGGAAAGGGGTGGGATAGAGAGATATACTCTTATGTTTAACTGTTTATTATATAATCACAGATAAGATAAAGGATACAGATGAACAACGAGATGAAGAGATCCATAGGGCGAGGTCTGGGAGGGTCCAGGGCATGGGTGCTTCCTTTCCTCTGAAGCTGGAGTTGGAGTGCATTGCCCTTCCAGTTTGTGGTGTTCACCCACTGGAAGCTCTCCAAATTCCATGCACTGGGACACTAGCATGATTAGTTATTCACTTACTTATTTTTTGTTGCACTTGCTGCATGTGGATTGAACCCTCGCTATGGTAGTAACCAGAGCCACAGTGATGCAATGCCAGGTCCTTAACCTGCTGAGATACCAGGGAACTCCACATGATCATTATTAACTCCATTTCCAGCCCCTCTCTCACATCCAGGGTCACCTTAGTAGAACAAAAGATCCAGCTGTCATTTGGGAAATTCCAAGGGATTTAGAAACTCTGTCAGAAACCAGAGTCAAAGAAAGAGTATGAGGGAGTTCCCCTTGTGGCTGAGTGGGTTAAGAACCTGACTAGTATTCATGAAGATGTGGGTTCAGTCCCTGGCCTTGCTCTGTGGGTTAAGGATTTGGCATTGTCGCAAGCTGCAGCTTAGGTTGAGGATGCAGCTCGAAACTGGCATTGCCATGGTTGTGGCCTAGGCTGGCAGCTGCAGCTCCGATTCAACCCCTGGCCCAGGACACTTCCATACACCACATGTGTGGCCATAAAAATAAAAATTAAAAATAAAAAGGTATATGAGAAAAATCAAAGAAGAAAGAAGATCGCTTTGGCCTTCTCCCCATCTTTTCCCCCTGAAGGAGATCATAAAGTCTTCCTCAGAGAGATGTCCTCTCTTTAGCTGGAAGAAAGGAGACTCCTTCTCTCTCAAGACAAAGGGACCCCAAGAAGACTCCTAAGTAGGTTTTGCTAAGTTTCTCCAGTTTACCGTACCTACCTCATAGTCCTTAACCTAACATGTTTCTCCATGACTGTCCACTCTGTATCAAACTCAGCAATAAAAAACTTGTGGTTACCAAAGGGGACAGGTGGAAGGAGGTGGGAGGGAGGGACCAGGGGTTGGGGATTGGCATACGCACTTTGAGGTATAAAGAATGATTGGCCAGCAGGGACCTGCTGTACAGCACAGAGAATGCTACCCAATATTCTAAGATAATCTATGTGGGAAAAGAATCTGAGGGAGAATGGACGTGTGTGCTTGTGTAACTGAATCACTTTGTTGAACAGCAGAAATGCTCACAGCCTTGTGAATCAACTATACTTCAATAAAGCTTCAAAAAATAACCCAAAATACTAAGCTTCACTGTTTCTTCAGTTCTTCATTTCCTCATGAAGCCTTGCATGTCATGTGATGCTTATATTAAATACACTTGTAGAAATTCATTAAAAAATTAATTTTATTCTTTTTATGGCCATACCTGTGCCATATGGAAGTTCCTTGGCCAGGAGCTGAATTAGAGCTGCAGCTGCAATCTATGCCACAACTTGTGGCAATGCTGGATCCTTAGCCCATTAAGCAAGGATAGAGATCCAACCTGCATCCTCACGGAGACAACGTTGGGTCCTTAACCAGCTGAATCACAACGACAGCTCTTGAATTTCAAACCTAACTGAGTGTTCTGAATTTACGTGGCAACCTTAGCCCAAAGTCACAGGGCTCAATATGCCAAGGAGTCATATTTGGGGGTAGTGTGACCTGCCTCCCATCATTACTAATGGTTGAAATGATTTAGAATCTGTAGTCCTATGCACTCCTGGAATAGTTCTGAAATAGTTAAGTCTGTGTGGAGTAAGATGGTCTCAAGTTTTAATTCTTCTGCTTAATAAAAGTATATTCTTTGATATCTGAAAAATGGAATATTAATGGTATCTAGCTGAGCACGTACTTTTGAGGCTTCAGTGAGTCAGTGAATGTGAGGTGCTTAGCCCTGAGTATGTCCATGATAAGTGCTCAAAAGATGATACTTAGTTATGATTGCAGTTGTGCAAATATGACATGACATCATCAAAGTGAATCGAGGTGACTTGAAAATGAGTCATTGAATGGAGGATGACTTACTGAATGCTTTCTCTGCACTCAGTGCCAAGGGGCAATGTTTTTCCCCTCCTGTTAGCTAGCAAAGGGAACAGAAATTGCCAAGTCCAGAAGGGGAAGAAATTCACAAAATTTTCTGAGTGTGTTAAGAGACAAAGATAACACCTTTGTGAGCATTTTGGAACAGGGAAAAATATTCCCAAATCGCAGCTCATTCTATAAAGTCCTAAGAAATCAACAGCTGATGCCTACATTTTACCGCAGGCAAAAACATCCCTCATAGACAAACTGTGCATTCACCGTGGCCTTAGATGTATCGCTAGCCTGAGGCTGAGACTCTCCCTGTTTGAAAGAAACAGACCCAATCTGGGTCACAGCCTCTGTGAACGGTGAGCTGGCCTTCTTCAGATCCCTGAGTACAGAGAAAGGGAAAAAAGAATTAATCAAACAGAGCCCAGCAGGGGAGTTTCAGGAGGGACTCTGATACCTTTTAATACGGGAAAATATCAAGAGGTAACCCTACAGAAAGGTAGAGTGAGCAGCTGGGTATTAGAGGCAGCAGCATCAGTTTTAAACAATTTCTGGAGCTTGTTTAAGAAACGACTTTTTTAATTAAAATACAGTTGATTGGAGTTCCCTTCATAACTCAGCGGAAACAAATCTGACTAGCATCCATGAAGATGCAGGTTCAATCCCTGGCTTCGCTCAGTGGGTTAAGGATCCAGCATTGCCATGTGGTGTGGGTTGCAGATGTGGCTTGGATCTGGTGTTGCTGTGGCTGTGGTATAGGCCTGCTGCTGTAGCTCTGATTCGACCCCTCACCTGGGAACCTCCATATGCTGTGGGTGAGGGCATAAAAAGACAAAAAAAAAGAAAAAGTTGATTTACAGTGTGTGTCAATTTCTGCTGCACAGCAGTGACCCATATATAAAAATATACATCTAAATACACACACACACACATTCTTTTACTCATACGACTATTTGTTTCACTGAATCTTGCATACTATCAGTTTTGGCTTTTCAGGGACCTCAGAGATCTATTGGAAAAGTGAGCCGATAAGCAAGTGATTAAGCCGTCCGACCCTGCAGCCATAAGATAAAGGGTAAACCCAGCTATTCCCCCAAGCCCCTTCTCCGTGGCCTCTGAACCCACTTCCACCTGAGGTGCAGGTCTCTTTACAATGCTCTTTCTTTTTCTTCTCATTCAGTCTTTCCCTCTGGTGTCTTATCAGGTTTTTCTATTCTAAAGCATTCACAATCCAATCTCTATGCTGTGCCCTTGTA
This sequence comes from Phacochoerus africanus, assembly GCF_016906955.1. NCBI lineage: Eukaryota > Metazoa > Chordata > Mammalia > Artiodactyla > Suidae > Phacochoerus > Phacochoerus africanus. The sequence goes on along the minus strand of NC_062550.1, from coordinate 81,806,921 downwards.
AAGTCATTTTTAGCATTTGGTAGGTTTAATTGCTGAAATAATTATGCTTTTCTTTGAACTGATGTGCTGGCATGTGTAGTGGTGTGAAGAAGTGAATGTCTGTATGTGGCACTTGGAGAGTGATAAACAGCTTTACATCAATCAAGCTGCATAGTGTGAACTGACACACAAGATGCCCTGGGGAGTGAATGGTGGTTTTTTTTTTTTTACTTTTTCTTTTTTTCATTTGAAGCACTTGTCATTTCTTTTCATATCATATTTCTTCAGAGGCAATCAAGGCATGTTAATGAATATAAAAGGCAAAAGTCAAACATTTCTTTAAAAAGCAACTGCTTTGAAACAATATAGCCTGTGGAAATCAGATATATTTTCTTACCCCATGAGAAACATTTGCTAGTGTAGAAGCCTTATTATGTAAGCTCATCTGCCTATGCCTTGTTAAACAATTCCTTAGTACCATTGGTCTGGTTATGAAATAGTCTTACAGGTTGAAAAGTAAATTATGCTCTCTGTTAAAAGTATATATTTCCCTTCTTTCTTACTTATGGTTCCTCTAGCTCAAAATCCAGGGTCGTCTGCAAAGTCTCCTGCATGCATTGGTTTGTTTTCTCTGGTGAACCTGTTGGGTTTTTTTTTTGTTTTTTTGTTGTTTTTGAGGGTTTATTTATTTATTTATTTTAAAATCAAAGACATAACCCTATTTAAAGCAGCTTAGCTTGGCACAGGATTCTTTTCCATCATTTTGCAACAAAACCCATGATATTGACTTACTGCTAATACACGAGACTTGATAAGATGCTGAGGCATTGTAGCAATGCCTTGAACACTGATACAGATACATAATAGTCCTGTCTAGACTCAACACACCAAGTTAAGCCACTTAGATCAACTGGGAACCTCACTTCAAATCATTGCTACTAGTACTGGGGTCTGTGTGCCAGACACTACAGTAGATGCTTAAAATGTCTTTTTTTTTTTTTGTCTTTTGTCTGTTTTTAGGGCCATAATGGTGGCATATGGAGGTTCCCAGGCTAGAGGTCTAATCAGAGCTATAGCTGCCGGCCTACGCCATAGCCACAGTAATGTAGGATCTGAGCCACATCTGCGACCTACACCACAGCTCACAGCAATGCCAGATCCTTAACCCACTGAGCGAGGCCAGGGGTAGAACCCGCAATCTCATGGTTCCTAGTCAGATTCGTTTCCACTGCGCCACAACAGAAACTCCTAAAATAGCATTCTTACCACAACAACGGGAGGTAAGTCATTCTCATTTTTGGGGTCACCATATAATCTACTTGGGGCACTTGAGAAAGTGAAAGGAGATATTATTAGTAAGGATGCCAGGACATGAAGCTTAAACCAGGATTGGCCAGGCAAGGCGGGGCGTATGGTCTCCCAGCTCACGTTTTTGCTAAGGAAACCCTGACCTGGAGGACCAAGGGCCTGACCAGGCACACAGCTTAGGAAGTGGCAGGATTCAGAGCATCCTGAGTGGCATGAATTGTTCATGCTCTGTCTAGTGCCTTTGTCTAAAGTACCGGGGATGGTGGGAGGAGGCGGGGGAAGGGGGCAGAGCGTGGACTCAGGGTTGTGAGGGGAGTGTTGAGGATGACTGGCCTGGTTACATCAGCCTGCTCCCCCAGGTCAGCCTGGTTCCTTCCACGGGCTGCCATTCACATCCCCCAGATTCTAAACCGCATAGAGCCTATAATAGGACACAGTCAACTTGTGTTGACTACTGATAAGTTCTCTAAATGATTTTTCTGGGAGAAAGAGAAAATGAGATGAATTGGAAAGGCTTGGGAACAACAAGGTTCACCAGACCTTTGCTTGCCACAAGTTTCAGGCCCAATTTTCTTTCTTTCTCTCTCTTTTTTTTTTTTTTAGGGCCGCACCCATGGCATATGGAAGTCCCCAGGCTAGGGGTCAAATCAGAGCTATAGCTGCCGGCCTACACCACAGCCACAGCAATGCCAGATCTGAGCCGACTCTGTGACCTACACAGAAATGCTGGATCCCTGATCCACCGAGCGAGGCCAGGGATCGAACCCATGTCCTCATGGATACTAGTTAGATTCGTTACCATTGTGCCACAGCAGGAACTCCGTATTTAGGTTTTATGCTTTGTTTTGGAAATGGAATTAACTCCCACCTAGGTTTTTTTTGAGGCTCTCAGTTAAACATAGGGCTCAGTGAATAAATTGACCAATGTCAGAAGCAGTAACGATAAACTTAGAAAGGAGAAGAGAAATGAGACACAATTTATTTCATTTTTAACAGGAAAAAAAGGTGCTGTTTAAAACAAAAACAACGCATTCCAGGGAAGGGTCGAAGTAATTACAGGCACAGATGGCTTTCTCAAAAGTAATTGCCCTGAATGAGCTCTTGTGTAGAGATTGAGAGTGGAACCACCTGATAACAAAATCCAGAAGCAGAGGTCCTGGGGAAGATGGGTGGGGTGTCTTTGTAGAGAAGAAAGGGTCCTGGTGATGTGCAAGGTAAAAACATTGCATGTGTGGAGTTCCTGTTGTGGCGCAGTGGAAACAAATCCGACTAGGTACCATGCGGTTGCGGGTTCGATCCCTGACCTTGCTCAGTGGGTTAAGGTTCTGGTGTGGCCGTGAGCTGTGGTGCAGGTCACAGATGCAGCTCGGATCCCACATTGCAGTGGCTGTGGTGTAGGCCAGCAGCTGTAGCTCTAATTAGACCCCTAGCCTGGGAAATTCCATATGTCTTGGGTGCAGCCCAAAAAAGCAAAAAAAAAAAAAGGCAACAACAACAACAAAACATCATATGTGGGGAATTCACTAGAGTGCAAATGGCAGAGGAGTTTATGGGAAAAATTTTGCTGGGGGAAAACCAAGGATTGGCCTTGTCTGTTTTTACCCTGGAGTCATGAACTAGCTGCCAGATATACTGACTGCACACGGCTATGGGCCAGACCGTGGATGAGGCCCTGGTCAGGTGGGGATGTGACCCATGGTCCCTGCTTCAAGGAGTACAAACTGCAGAGAGGAGAGACACAGGAACATGACAGTCCTCTGTACAGTGGCCAAGGTGTGCAGGGTGGTTAGGATGGGCAGCCTCTTGGTTTGCGACGGTCAGCCCCAAAGCCGCATGACTCACACGGGGACCCTCCTTTCCCTCCTGTGTTAGAGCTGTGAGGTGTTGGGAAGGCAGCCCTCACGTGGTCCAGCCACCTCCCGGGCCCCCAGTTCTCGTCTGGATCCTCTACACCCGGTCATCAGATGGAAGAAAGAGAAAACGGGACCGTTGCACAGGAAGACTCTTTGAACCAGGTTTGGAAGGGGTGCCCACAAGCCATTTGTTGTAGCTTAGTCATGTTGGCCCACATAATGCCGTGGCTGGGCAGCCGCTTTCTGGCAACAATTCTAACTAAAGGAAAGGAGTGTTAATTTTTGGTGAACAGCCAGCTGTTTCTGGGACTTATACATGGAGGAGGAGGAGGAGTGTAATGGGAACTTAGGAATGAGAGAACCTAGTAACGCCTGGAATTAAGAGGCCAGGCAGGAATTCCTGCTGTGGCTCAGGGGTTTAAGAACCTGACTAGTATCCATGAGGATGTGGGTTCGATCCTTGGTCTTGCTCTGTGGGTTAAGGATCTGGTGTTGCCGCAAGCTCGGCATAGATGGAAGACACAGCTCAGATCTGGTGTTGCTTGGTTGTGATGCAGGCTGGCTGCTGCAGCTCCTATTCGACCCCTAGCCTGGGAACCTCCATATGCCACGTGTGGCCCTAAGGGAAAAAAAACAGCCAAACAACAGAGCCCTGTACTTTCTACTTTCCATCCTGCATTTGTGCTGCTTGTTGGCGGTCAGTTGTCTGACCAGGGACCTGGCACAGGACAGTACAGGGGAGCACCTAGCAGCTTTCTGTGGGCTCACCTGTCTCCAAGGCAGGCTGGAGTCAGAACACCACCACCTGCTCTTTTCTTTCCACGCCATAACATTTCAATTTCTTTCATCCCTCAAAAGAAATGGCCCCCACACACTTTTTAAGACCAAGCTAGAATTCTCGTTAGCATCTGTGATTTGTAATTACTAATTTTTAATGATTTTTAATTTTTTATTATTTTTTTAGTGATGGAAATTAAAATTTTTAAAAATAGCAATGGATAGTTTGGAACTGATTCACTATTCTATTAGAAGTGAACAGATATATTGGAGGAAATAGGAAAGAAAGCAATATTGAGGTGACAAATGCAATTATTCTTACACAGAATAGCTTTCCTGAAGACCAGAGCTGTAATCTTCATATGTTCTGAAATTAACTTACAAAGGATGTGACTGACATGCCTATTTTGTCTGTGGCTGTGGCTCCTGGCGTTTTTAGTCACTCTTTATAATAGAAACATGGCTGTCTTCTAAGATTGAAAGTATTTCTCAGAATAAATATGACCCTCAACTGAGACAGAGACTGTGAAAAGGAGAGTTGAGTTTCCTAAGGTGTATCGTTAGTAGCAGCTGTTTTATGTTTAAGACTGTCTTCTTTAGGGAGAAAAATGGAACCAGGTAGTGAAGGCGGAATATTATGCTTATAACCTTCTGGATCCAAATGACTGGGCTCTAACCTGAATGTAATGAAAATTTCAAAGATGAAGTGAATTGCCGAAAGTGCAACTCCTTAGAGCACGAAGGGAGGAAAGGCACCAGAGAGGATCCCATCACAACGCTACTCACTCCAGATGTCCTGGGAATATGTCAGATGTGCTGCTGAGGCAGGGGTGCAGGTGATGGGGGCTTCCCTCTGAGGGGCCCCCATGTCCCTGTGGAAGGAGCTGGGCTCCTATACCTACAGCCCTCCCTCCTGCCCACTCCGGCGAAGGGAAGGGGTCAGGAGCTCTGAAGACCGACTGGTTTTCTGAGTGAAGCTGACCAATGCTGGGCAGATATCAGAAGCCAGAAACGAACAGCCCTTTAAAGTTCAAGGTGTTCAAGGAGTTCCTCTTGTGGCTCAGCAGGTTAAGAATCCGATTTAGTGTCTGAAAGGATGTAGGTTCGATCCCTGGCCTCTCTCAGAGGGTTAAGGATCCAGCATTGGTGCAAGCTGCAGGGTAATATTGCAGATGTGGCTCAGATCTGGTGTGGCTGTGGTGTAGGCAGGCAGCTGCCGCTCTGATTCGACCCCTAGCCTGGGAACTTCCATTTGCTGCTGGTGCTTTCTTGGTGTCCAAGAAAGATTGTTTCCTTCCCGCTGTATGTGTGTTTATAGTATGCTAGATCGGAGTTGTGAATTCAACGCCAATGTTGTGTATCGATTGCTTATTTATTTTTTTCAGTTGATTTTTGCTTTTTATTTTATTCTTTTTTTCCTCTAGTTTTATTGAGATGTAATTGACACACAGTGCTGTGTAAATGTAAAGTGTACAGCATAATGATTTCACTTACTTCTTGAAATGATTACCACAGTAAGTTTAGGGAACATCCATCACCTCATGATACTCAATAAAAGGAAAAAAATATTTTGTGATGAGAACTCTTAGGATTTACTCTCCTAACAACTTTCTTATATAACACAGCAGTGCTGATTCTATTTTATGTTGCTCACTGCATCCTAGTACTTACTTATTTAATTCATTTTGGTCATTCATTTATTCACACTCACACTATTTGAGTATCTACCCTATGCCAGAAACTAGGCTTGATCCTAAAGATCTAAAGATGAATATGGTGCAGTGGTTTTTCTTCTTCTTTTTCTTTTTTTTGGACACACCTGTGGCATGTGGAAGTTCCTGGGTCAGGGATTGAATCTGAGCCACAGCAGCGACCCAAGCCGCTGTGGTGACAACGCCAAATTCTTAACCTGCTGCACCACAAAGGCATTCCTGGCACAGTGTTTTATCTTCCAAACTCAACCCCCCAATGGGAATAGTCATTTAAACAAATATACTTAATACAGTCAAATAAGTGCTAATAGATGTATGTATAAAACTGGTTCAGTGGAGTTGAGGAAGGTTTGTTTGAAAGTGGAGGTTATATTTGAGTAGGTTAAACTGATCTTCTCTTGTCTGTCTAAACTCCAACGAAAACCAATAAACATAAATAGCATTTACTAGTTCATTGACTCCTCTGGCTACACAAACCACAGAGAAAAACAGAGTGGTTTCCAAACCTGGCACGTATCAGCTCTGCCTGTGGGGATTCACGGAATTTCTGTGACCATGAAACATATGAAAAAACTCTCAACCACACTCACACACACAAATGCAAGTTACTTGTCAGATGGACAAAAATCCAAGACCCATTCTGTTTGTGAGGCTGTAGGGGAAACAGCCATTCTGTTTGTGAGGCTATAGGGGAAACAGTTTCTTTCATATGTTGGTGGTGGGAATGCAGATTGCAACTATGCAGGGGAATGTGGCAATACCATCGTAGGATAATAAATTAAAGAAGCATTTATTCTTTGACCCAGCGATTCCATTCCTGGAAATGTATTCTAAGCCTAGACCTGCATAAATACAAAGTGACACACACAGAAAAATGACTTGTGGCTTTCTTCTTTTCTTCCTTTGCTCCTTCCTTTTTTCCTCTTTATCTTTCTATAATAGGAAAATACTAGAAACAACTTAAATGAGCATCAGGAGAGGGCTGGTGGAGGATAAGTCATGATATAGATGCACCATGGAGTACTCTGCAACTATAAAAAGAATATGGAATGCTACCTAGAATATATTATGTTAAAAAAAAAAGGTAAAGAAAAACAGGATGCAGGACTGCATGGAGTATACTGCTTTTGTGTAAGAGAAAGGAAATAAGAATTATTTTTTCCCTAAATTTGTTCCCTTAACCCACTGGAAGTTTAAACCATATTCTAATAAAAATGGTGACCTATCTAAAAATTAAAAAAAAAAACAAAAACAACCCAACAAAAACCTCTTTAAAATAATCTCAAAGTTAAAGAAAAGTTGCCACTCTGGTGCAAATAGCTCTCCCCCGCCCAGCCAGAATCATTTTGGGGAAGTTTCTAACATGGTGCTCTCCCCATTCCCTAAAAACTCAGTGTGCATTTCCTTGAAACATGGTGCACTCATCAAGTCAGGACATTCATATGGAAATGTGACTACTATTGGATCCATAAGTTTTATTGCTTGTCTCTCTGTGTCCTTTAGAGCAGAAGGATGCCATTGACAATCTAGTGCTGCATCCCACGTCAGGTGCCTTTAGTCTCCTAAAGTCTGGGCCAGCTCCTCAGTCTTTCAGCACTTCAGACCCTTTGAAGATTTTGAATCCTGTAGGTCAATCACGTGGAAGGATGTCCCTCGATTTGGGTTGTCTGATGTCTTCTCATGATTAGATCCAGGTTGTGCATTTTTGGCAGGAATATCACAGCAATGATGTGTGTTCTCATTACGTCTCATCGAATAGTGCCTATATTTGAGTGGTCCCAGTACTGCTGATGTTGACTTTGATGGAGATGGTCCACTGCAGTTACCTGCTCCCTTTGTCACTGGCACGTCTCTGTGCGAAGGGACTTGGAAACTATGTAAATATCCCATTTCTCAACAAACTTGTAATTAACTAATTAATATCTTGATTTCCTGTTTTATGCATGGATTATAGTTTGTCCTCTCATCACTTTGAGGCCCACATTGTCCCATATTGGACTTAAGGAGCCTCTTGAAGCTGGCTTCTGTGTCCTTTTGAGATGGTTTCATTATTCTTGGAAGGAAGGAAGAGGCATAAAGGAAGAGGCAGGCTTTTCCAACCCCCACTCCCCTAGCCCACCAGATCCTCGGGGCAGAGCTTCCGTGCCTGCCTGCTTGCATCTCTCACAAGCATCCTATCCTAATAAATCGATTTCTTGCCTATCACTTTGTCTCTCGCTGAATTCCTTCTGCACGGAGACATGAAGAACCTGAACCTCAGTGAGTCCAGACACGGGGTGAGTGATTCTAATTTAAAACCGTGGGTTCAAGTCCCAATCTGGGTATAGTCTGGGTTCGAGTCCTGGCACGTGTGTTCAAGTCCCAGGCCGTGTTCTGGCTAGGTTCAGGCCATTAGTGCTGTCGGTTTCAGGTTCAACTTGTTTGGGGCCCTCTCTGCTTCCTGTATCTTGATGTCTGTTTTCTTTAGATTTGGAAAGTTTGCAGACATAATTTCTTCAAATATGTTTTCAATCCCCTTTTCTTTTTCTTCTCCTTCTGGAATTTCTATTATTTGTAGATGGGCCTGCTTTATATTATCCCATACATCGCTTATATTCCTTTCATGTTTTTTCATTTGGTTTTCTGTCTGCTGTCCTGATTGGGTGATTTCTATTGTTCTATCTTCCAAGTCACTAATTTGTTCCTCTGCATGGCTCATTCTGTTCTTTGGTGCTTTAGCTCAGTTTGCGTCTCTGCAAATGAATTTTATACTTTTTTTTGGTTCCTCCTTCTATTTTTTTTTAATTAATTTATTTATTTATCTTTGTCTTTTTGCCATCTCTTGGGCTGCTCCCGCGGCATGTGGAGGTTCCCAGGCTAGGGGTCTAATCGGAGCTGTAGCTTCCAGTCTATGCCAGAGCCACAGCAACACAAGATCCAAGCCGCTTCTGCGAGCTACACAGCAACGCCGGATTGTCAACCCACTGAGCAAGGCCAGGGATCGAACCCGCAACCTCATGGTTCCTAGTCGGATTCGTTAGCCACTTCGCCATAACAGGAACTCCTCCTCCTTCTATTTTCTAGTTCCTTTCTAAAGTAATTTGCATTACTATTTATATCTGCTCTTAATTCCTCCATATTCATCCTTAATTCCTTCAGTATTTTCACTCTCTCCCTTTTGAACTCAGTGTCTCTTAGACTGCAGAGGTCTGTTTCATTATTTGCTGCTTCAGATGAATTCTCGAGTTCTTTTAACTGGGAATGGTTCCTGAGCTTCTTCATTTTGCTCATATTTTTCTTCTTCTGTGAGTTTAGGGAAACCAAACTGTCGTTTTGGAGGGTTATTTCTATGCAAGAGTGCCCCTTTGTATTTTGTGGGGGGTTACTGTTTATTTTTAGTGTCGCAGTTTAGATATTTGCCTCTTTAAAACGGTTAACTGGAGTTTGTCACTTGCCATCAGGCTTTACATAGATTAAATCATGAGCCACTGTAGCCACCGACCAGCAGGACCCCCTAAGCAGAGGAGACCAGGAGTGAGGCACTCTGTGCTCTGGGAAAACTGGAAGAACAGCTCTTCAGATAGTTAGATACTTTGAAAAGATTTTATGAGCCCAATTCTCTCTCTCTTTTTTTTTTTTTTTTTTTTAATCTTTTTAGGGCATATGGAAGTTCCCAGGCTAGGGGTCGAATCAGAGATGCCAGATCCTTAACCCACTGAGCAGGACCAGAGATCGAACCTGTGTCCTCATAGTTACTAGTTGGGTTCGTTGCCTCTGAGCCACGATGGGACCTCCGATGAACCCAATTCTTGCATCTCTTCAAATCTAGAAAATCACCAGAATCCCTCATGATGCCTGTGTCTGTGACTAGCAGTAACCTCCAGGAGCCCAGCAACACCAAAACAAACTTCTGAAAAATGCGAGCATGGCTGCGTGCACCTCCTCCTCCCCTTTCTCACATACACGGATATTATTTCCCCCTGCCTCTTAGGAAGATGGCTCTGAAATATTGCTGCCCAGGCCGTAGTTTTTATGTTGCAGTCATCTATGAATGCAGCCACCTCCAAGTGTGAGCTGTTGAGCCCTGAGGGCTATGAAAGCTCAGGATCCTGGCCTCATAGCTGAGATGCATATCAAAGGAATGATTTCAGTGGGCCCAGATCTCTTTTGTTCCTGCTACCTTCCCTTTGTTGCAAAAACTCCTATATACCCCAGCTCCCCTCTGGCCTCCTCAGAGCTGGTTTTCTCAGGGCTACCTGAGATGCTCTCTTCCAGGGGTTTTAAGTCCTAATTTCGCCCCAAGTAAAACTTAACTCTCAACTTTCAGTTTGTGCATTTTTTTTTAAGTTGACAAAACAAACAAGACTTCTCTTTATTTACGAAATCATTAAATAAAATATAAACACAGAAAATGGCACACAACCGATATACAGTAAAAACAGAACAAAAGAAAACCGTCCCAAAGAGATGCCCAGTTTCATGAATTGTTAGGTGGTACAATCCCATCCCCCACAGGAGTCTTCCAGGCCACCCCTCCCCCATTATGCCAACAAGCCTTCCCCACCCCATCAGGATATTTTTGAATGCCCTTGAGGATCAAAGACAAAGTTCAGAACCCTGCCTGGAATATTCTGAGTCTCACCCGACCCCTCAAAAGTGAGATTTTTACATTTTTCATTGAGTTCAAAAAGTTTTCATTTTCAGAGTTTTCCCAAACAGTACACCCCCTTATTAGACATGCGATTTTCACTTTATAATCTCAAGAAAAGGGAGTAGCTCTGGGCCAGACTCATTCCTGATTCTCGCTCATTCTGAGAACATAATGTCATAAAGGATCTTCAGATGCAAACACGGAATTCTGTCCTGGTGGGATGAAGCAATCTAAGGGTTATTTAAAATAACCTCGGAGTCAGCTTCCAATGAGTAAAGGGAAGTGGAGGGAGAGTGGAGGGGGTGGAGGGGGGGAAGACGGCGGGGAGGCAGCAGAGTCATTATGTTGTAGCGCTGTTAAAAGGTGGCCAGAGGCATGGCTTGTTATCTGAGGTTGTTGGATCAAAATGAGAAATAAGCTTTTCTTTTTTTTCCCCCCTCTTAACACTCAGAGAACTTTAATCTTCTCCTCATTTTATACGATTGTTCTTCTAATTTAGGTCTTTCAGACCCAGAGCTGAAATAGTGTAAAAATGGCTGATCCGTCCTTGCCTGACGGTTCTCGGAATGCCCATATCTTGGTAACATGGGGATTGCAAGGTAAAGGTACATGCTTTTCATTCGGAAGTCTCGAAACTCTAATACCAGGTGACTTGGAATGCACAGTCATATGCCATTGTTATCAGGCTGCTGTGTGCATTCAGTGAAATAATAAGCACACACTGCAGGTGAGGGGGTACCCCAGGAGGGCAAGGAGGATTGGGGAAGCTGCTGAGTTGGGTGGGAAGGGTTCCAGAGAGGGTGGGAATTTCCCTTCAAGCATCTCTACTTCCTGCCTGGATGGCTCTGGGCCCATCTCCAGGAGAGAAGCCTCAGTTCGTGGGTAAGTGGGGGAGATAACACTTTCCCGAAGGGGGGCTGTAAGGATTCATGGGGATCCTACCATTGCCCCCGTGCTCTGCTTGCTGCGGGCCACTGTCTCCGTACCTCTGTCACCTCATGCGTTCCTCTCAAAGGAGCTGCCCTCCTCATGTGACTCTCGAGCAACTAGAAAATGCAGGAGACGGAAGGTTTTTTTAATTTTCTGTTTTAACCAAAGAGGCACTTGGCCATTTCCACATCCACACTCACCCCACGCCACCCTCAGGCAAGAAGCATACTGATTGCATGCTGGGCCCACCTTTGCTGGTTTGACCTCTCTTTCCAGTTGCTCAATCACTCTCCACCTTAATTTCCCCTCACATATAAAGTGGGGATTAAAATAGTACCTGCCTACTAGGTTGTAGTGAGGATTAAATGAGATAAAGCGTATTGGCTTTTATGAGTGGTGACAAGTCTGGAATATTACAGAACGTCCTGTGTTGAGGCCCAGCTGCCCGTGTGGTGGTCTCTGCTGTGCGGAGAGGCACCCCTGCCCCCCTCATTCTTGCTGGTGTGAATGAAGACAGGTTCCACTAGGGAAACAGCAGGTGGGGCTGGAGGGTGACAGATGTGGCTTTCAGCCTGTGATGGGAACTCCTGCTACAGCCCAGGCTCCCCTCGGCAAGACCTGGAGAATAGCCGAGATGTGAGAAAGCACAATTGCATTACTTTTCTTTTGGCGTCTCTCACCTCCCTTCTCTAGTCCATAAACACCTCCCAGCTATGGCCGCTCAGCGGCTTCCTCAGGGTTTAGTGCCTGACACTTCAACTTTTAATGAAGAATGATAGCCACACTTGGCTTGCTTGCTTTCTTTTCTTGGGCAAAGCCTTATATTTGTTTGCTTTCCGGGGGAAAAAACTGAAAGTGTATCATGTTGTCCTTCTTAGGCTGGACATTAACTACAAACAGTCACATTGAAACAGAATGTCAGCAAAAGGCTTTGGCTCTGGGATTTCAGAGCATGATCCTCCCGGTCCCAGAGACCCTGAGAACTGCGGCTCCTCACAGCAGGAGCACAGGCTGTTTCTTTCTGGAAGTTTCTTAAAGGGCCCTGATAAAAGAAATGGTCACATATGGAGCTCTAGGGAAGTCATTCTGGCTTATACATGGGTTAACTTGAACGTTAATGCTAAGTAGATGAGCCTATTTGTGGCCTATTAAACATGCATCATCCATCTGCCTTAATTATTAAGGAGAAGGGCACATTGACCAGAGTAAAGAATGTCCATGGTAAAAAATAAAGACTAAAGGCCTCCCCTTCTGGGGATGCAATGCTGGTGCTTCTTCAATGATAAGACTTCCCTCCGGGGCCAAGGCCATACCGACTCACTGTGTATGTGCTGGGCTGATATTTTGAAACCTTGGAGGAAGGTATCCCTGACTCGTTTGATAGTTTTTGTTCTGACAAGGCAGACAACTGTGCTGAAAACCATGCTTCTCTGGAGCGGCTCCTCAGGGTTATCAGAGAGGCTCTCTTCTGGGCTATAGTCCTCAGTTTGACTCAAATAAAATTCTTTTCTATTCCCATTGTAGATTGTTTATATTGACTATTTTCATCAACAGCCTACAGTATCAAAAAGCCATTTGGCTCTGGGTTTGTTCTGAGGTTGAAAGCTGCCTTCAGTTTGTTTCTCTTCTCTGTCCTCATTTGAATGCAGGATATGTGCCCCCAAACTAGAAGGAATCAGGTGCTCTGAGGACCCTCATCTCCCCTGAATGTCTTCTTTTGCCCCCGGCCTAAAGGTCTGTCACCAGCCATGACCCCTCCAAAAGGCCATTGTTGTCACGTTACAGGCAGGTGTTCTGTTCCAGGGACTCAGTTCCCTTCTCTGGAGAAAGTGTCAAGCTTTGTGGGCACAGGCTGCAATGGGGCTGCTCAGACTCCTCCCTCCAGGCTCCCAGGCTCCGCCCCTGTGGCCTTAGCGTTCTCTTTTGACCACTTACCCCCCATTCTCTTCCCACCACTCCTCTGCTCAGATGTATTTCATCCACAGACCATTTACTGTTGAGTCTGCCAACTTTATATTCCCCCAAGAAAAGTATTTGTACTTTCTTTTTGTAAAATACATTTGATGGATTCATTTCTTCCTCTTTCATTGCAAAATTCTTTGGCGCATGAAATGTGTTGAAAAGTACCAGGAATTTTGATCTCCCTTTTGTCTCAGGGAATGAAGGTCCCCACAAGACTGCAGACTTATTTCCCAAGCACTCTTTGCTTTGGAGAAAACAAACCAGCACACAAATGAAACAAAAAGACACCCTTCTCAACTAGCTGTGAAAATGAAACTTAAATATTTCTTCCCCTTTCTTCTAAATATGATAAAGCCACTGAAAGTGAAACAAATATTTCTTCCCCTTTCTTCTAAATATGATAAAGTCACTTTGAAACTGTCCTTCTCTCTTCTTTCTTCAGCTGAAGTTAGAATAAGGCTTTTAAAATGTTTGTATATTTCTGATTATTGATACCTAAAGTATTTATATATAAGCCCATATGATTCCGTATGTGTAAAACCAATACATTTACTTGGGTTCTTTGTCCTTTTCTTGGGGACTCCTGTTATTAATTTATCTTTTCAATCACTCTCTCATGGGAGTTCCCCTGTGGCACAGTGGATTAAGGATCTGATGTTGTCACTGATGCAGCTCTGGTCATTGCTCTGGCTCAGTTTCGATCCCTGGCCCAGGAATTTCCACATGCCATGAGTGCAACCAAAAAAAAAAAAATTACCCACTCTCATTCACTCCTTCAATAAATGTTTCCAAGTACCATTTATATATTAGACATTGCCCAAAGCCTACTATAGGGATCCTATGTAAGACACACAGCCACAAGCTATGATACTACACTTTTTAGCTATTTGAGTTGCCAGATGTGGCCACGTTTCACAGGTTATGTTGTCTACAATTAGGTTCTGAGGAGTTTGGAGTTTATCGAGTTTCTAAGAAATGGGCTTCCCCTTCCTGGCTGAGGTTCAGGGGTACCTGCCCTTTTCTGAGATTCAGGAGACTTGAGTTCTAATATTAGCTTTTCCCCTAGCAAGCTGTGTGATCTTGAGCAGGAGGCTTCACCTTCCTGGATTAAGTTTTCCAATGGCAAAATCTAGGAGAGAGGTTACATATTCTAGAAGTTCTTTCTCATCTTAGAGTTTTAAGTGGTATGTCCCACTTCAGCAGAAGGGCAGAGTCATTGCAATATTCCTGTTTATGCCGGTGCGAATATTTCATTACCTGCAAAAATAGACATTCTCGGTCTCCATGACATCCTTGTGCAGCAGGCTTTCAAGAAGACATTATTCCAATTTTATAAATAAGGAAATAGACTTCAAGAGCTTCTTAAGCAAGCAAGCTAGGCAGTCAATTTTGCCTCAGCAAAATCATCATCAGACCAGGAATGTAAAATAGTTCCTAAGTTCACTCTGGCATCCAATGGTTTTAGAAATAGAATCTTTGCTTGGAAGACTCATATTTTCTGAGTGCTTGCTCTGTCCCAAGCACAAGCTGTAGGTCATTTTACCTGTGTTCTTTCTTTGTGTGTGATCCTGTTTCTGTCTTAAATATTACCCCCATTTTGCAGACGAGAGAGCTGAAATACCATTACAAGTTTTGCCCTAGTAAGAAGTGGAGATGGACTTTTTTTTTTCTCTCTTTACAGCTGTACCCAGGGCATATGGAAGTTCCCAGGCCAGGGGTCGAATCAGAGCTGCAGCTGCCGGCCTATGCCACAGCCACAGCAATGCCAGATCCATCTGCCACCTCCGCTGCAGCTTGTGGCAACTCGGGATCCTTAACACTGAGGGAAGCCAGGGATTGACGCCACAACAGGAACTCCTGGAGATGGATTTAAACGTTGTCCTCTCTTACTCCAAAGCACATGGGCCAGGTAGCATGGCATATATACAACATTCATCTTTTCCAGTGGGGCCATCAAAAGAGGGCTTCACGGAAACAAGGGTAGTCTTTTTTTTTTTTTTTTGGTCTCACCCATGGTATACATAATGTCCTGGGCCAGGGACTGAACCAGCACCACAGGCGTAACACCACAGATCCTTAACCCACTCTGCAACCAGGGAACTCCCGAAACAAGGGCAGTCTTAACTGAGGTGGTTGTGCTATCCAAGCCTGATGGTCCCATTATCCAGAAACCCTCTTCCATGAACTATACACACTGTCATTACGGAGATTCATGGAAATCCTGTGTGAATATTACTGCTGGAGTTCCCGTCATGGCTCAGGAGTTAGCGAACATGACTAGCATCCATGAGGATGCAGGTTCGATCCCTGGCTTTGCTCAGTGGGTTAAGGATCCCGAGTTACCTTGAGCTGTGGTATAGGTCGCAGATGCGGCTCAGATTCTGCATTGCTGTGGCTGTGGTATAGGCTGGTGGCTACAGCTCAGATTTGACCCTTAGCCTCATAGCCTCCATATGCCGTGGGTACAGCCCTAAAAAGACAAAAAGACAAAAAAAAAAAATTGCTGCTGATGATTTAATGCATCTCTGCTCTAGGCCATATTTCTTCACGTGGTAGTCAAGTCATTTGAAAAAAGGTGTTTAAGTGGGTTTATTTATTAGTTATGCGCCTTCTAAGTGATAAACACAATCTGTTAGACTGACTTGAACAAAAATTTATTATTAAAATAGTACTGAAATGTAACTAATTTCCTGGTTTCTTGTGTTTATACAAAGTCTCATGATGTTGATATATTATCCACTCTAATATTTAAGTGTTCGGTTAGGTTCAAAATAAATCATTTCGTCCCCCTTCCTAACTCTGTCATAAAGCTTGTATGGCTCACTGGCTGCTTAGATTTGCCCCACAGCAAATCCTTTTATAACTCCATATTTCCTCCCCCCACCCCCAAAGTTATAAATATGCACAGAGAAGGAGGCTGCGGGGAAAAGTAATTTGCAGTTCTCAGTAACTTTGGGTACACCACACACCCCATCAGAGAACTTAGAAAATTTCAGTCTTGGGGTAATAAGCGTAGTTTTTGATTGAAAAATAAGCATTGAGCATAAGAGTTCAATACATTTTTTTCAATACTCAATGAATTCTTTTTCTTCAAAAATTTGAACATTGATTCACCCAGGAAATAGATTTAGGAATTTGCAACTGAATCAGTTTTCCTTTTTTGGGGGGAGGCGGCCACACCAGTGGCATGCAGAAGTTCCCTGGCCAGAAATCGAATATCTAGGCATATTTAAACCTCCTTTCTCCTCCTCAAACACATTACATTTACTTTTAAAAGTTAAAATTAAATTTACATAAAATCTTTAATTTGCTTTTTCAGCAAAAAATCAATCATGGTCTTCTTTCCATGTCAGTATATATAGTCGTACCTCCTGTGGTGCTCCAGCGAGTAGAATAGAATGTATTTAACCAGTTTCTTAGCGATACAAAACTTGGGTATTCTATCGCCAATTTACAAAACTTAAAAATCTTAACGGTGGACTATTACATTCGTGGGCCCCAATGCCATCCAGGATGCCCCTTTCC
Source organism: Phacochoerus africanus (assembly GCF_016906955.1). Taxonomy (NCBI): domain Eukaryota; kingdom Metazoa; phylum Chordata; class Mammalia; order Artiodactyla; family Suidae; genus Phacochoerus; species Phacochoerus africanus. The sequence goes on along the minus strand of NC_062550.1, from coordinate 81,790,245 downwards.
TCCCCTTGAAGTTGGGGGAGTCCCTTTTCCATGTCTGATCTTCATTCAGCCTTTGGTCTGATATTTCTGGTAGCTGTTATAGTCAGTACCAGCATATGCCAGGCACGGTGCCACTGCAGCTCTAAAACCCACTGAACATAATTTGTGCTCCTGTAGTGATTCAGAGTTTTGCAGAACGGTAGGCTCATTATCAAATGGCCATTATTCCGTAGACATCAGGCAATGCTCGCTTATGAGAAGCTTGGATGGAGAGGATACCAAGGTCAGCCGCCAGCGTCTGCCCCGAAAAACGCTGCTGCTGTTTCATTCGTTTCTTTGTTTTCTTCCTTCCTTCCATCCTCCCTCCCCCTCTTCCTTTCTTCGTTCCTTCCTCCTTCCTTCATTCCTTCCTTCTTCCCTTCCCTTCCCTCCATTTCCTCTTCCTCCCTCCCTCCCTTCTTTCCTTTTCTCTCTTTCTAACATGAGTCAAGGAACTCAGTGTCTGAGATGAATAAACTTTAAAAGGTGTACATATTGGGTTATGGGATGGAAATCCTGTGAAATTGGATTGTTATGATCATTATACAACTACAGATGTGATAAATTCATTTGAGTAATAAAAATAAATAAATAATCTTGGCTCTTAAAAAAAAAATTTGTACATATTTTCCCTTATGTCATTCGTAACTCAACAGCCATCTCCTGAAGGCCAGCTCAGTGCAGGGTTCTGATCAGACCCTAGGTTTCCATGCACATCACACGTGGCTTCTACCATGTGTCCTCATGGTGCCGTACAGACACCGATGCTTGAAAAGATAGTGTGTTCTTTGGTAAGCATCGGATGCTTTGCTAATGTGTTTTGTTGTTGTTGTTGTTGTTGTTTTGAAGAAAGGAAGGAAAAATACACAAAAAATGATGAAGTTTCCTGGGGTCAGCAGGTTAAGGAGCCATCATTGTCACTGCTGTGGCTCTGGTCCCTGCTGTGGAGGGTGCCGCCAAAAAAAAAAAAAGATTCAAAAAAAAAAATCAACTTAGGGCATGCATACAAAGTTTATTCAACAACTCATGAAGTGGGCCATCTCTGTTCCCAAGGGTCCAGAGAACTGGGAATTGGGGCAAATGTCATGAACCCTCTCCGCCACAGCAGGAACTCCCGAATCAAGTGTTTGCTTCCCCTGCGTCACTGAACCGGCCCTTGCTGCCAAGACCGCCACCACCTCTGCATTGTCAGTCAATGCAGAGGCCACTGAGACGTGTCCCTTGGTTCTGACACCGCTCTCCCCTCCTCTGTGAACCACATTCTGGCTTGGATGGGCACCACATTTTGCTGGTTTTGCTCTTTCCCCATTTCATTCTCCTTCACTGGCTTCTCCTTAGCTCTGTGGCCTCCTAGATGCCGGGATGCTCTGAGACTCAGCCTTTGGCCCTTTTTCTTTTTCCATCTAACTAGTCATCTTGGTCTTGTGGCTTTGAGATCATCCACCTGCCCACATGCCGAAATTTACAGTTCATTTGGGACTTCTCTCCTGATTTCCTGTCTCATCTATTATCTACCTGCCTGGTCCTTCCCCTTGGACTCTAGTAGGCATCACAGACTTAAAAGCGCCCAGAGTCAAACTCCTGATCCTGCTCCAGCTCCCAGCTTGCTCTTCCCACAGTCAAAATGTGGCTCCACGACAGAAGCCAGCATTGGGTCAGGCTGAATAAGTTCCACATGGATTCATAGTTTGCATGTTTATGTAAGTCATGATTGCCCTTGTAGTGAGGTAGCACCTCTGTCACATCGCGTAATTATCTTTGTGTGTGTGTGTGTGTGTGTGTGTGTGTGGGTGGGTGGGTGGTGGGAATAACTAAGATATAGTCTCTTAGCAGGTCTGATGTTTATAAGGTACTATTGTTGTTTATTAAGACTATACTGTGCATTAGATCTCTGGGACTTATTTATCTACTAGTTGCAAGTTTGTACATTAAACAACATCACTCCTATCCCCCTGCCCCCTCGTCCCGGGTAACCACCATCCCACTCTCTGTTTTTATGAGTTGTAATTTTTTTGTTTAGATTCTGCCGACGAGTGATATTCTACGCTATTTGTCATTCTCTGGCTTATTTCACTTAGCGTAATGTTTTCAAGCTCCATCCATGTTGTGGCAAACGGCAGGATTTCCTTCTTTCTCATGGCCAAATATTATATATGTGAGTGAGTGCGTGTGTGTGACATTCTCTTTACCATTCATTTGTTGATGGACACTTAGGTTGCTTCTGCCTTGTCTTTTGGTAATTCAAGACCTGGTTTCTGCACCCCTTTTTGGTATAAGTAAAATATTAATGATTTGAAACTGATTTTGATTGATTTAGATGCTTGTCCATTGGCCACAGAAAATAGTGGAGTGAGCTGGCACCTCTACACGAATATTAATGTCACAACCTGGAAGTGGCCTCCGGGGGAAGTGCCCTGTGATCCGACCACTCCTAGAAAGACTAGTCTTAGATCAACTATTTTATAATTAAAATAATTATTATGTGGGTGTTTTCTCCAAATGTAGTGATTCTAAATTTAATAATTCCATTCAACCCGCTAATTTTTCTTTTTTTCTTTTTTTAGTTATTTAAAGCAGTGGTATCCCAACTGTTTTAATTACATACCTCATTAGTGAAAAAATGTGTCAGCATGCTCACCCAATCTGTATAGATTTATTTGTAAATTCCATACACATGCTGTTATATTACTATGCTGTTTATATTATAAAGCGTACATAAGATAGCAATTTAAAAGGATGGTACAAAAATGAAATATGACTTCTTTCTTATTTTATTCATTAATAGAACAATATGACTCAATTATGATGATGAATATTCTGGCTGCTTCCTTTTAAAAATGTCTTGTCAGAGTTCCCGTTGTGGCGCAGTGGTTAACGAATCCGACTAGGAACCATGAGGTTGCGGGTTCGGTCCCTGCCCTTGCTCAGTGGGTTAAGGATCCGGCGTTGCCGTGAGTTGCGGTGCAGGTTGCAGATGCGGCTCGGATCCCTCGTTGCTGTGGCTCTGGTGTAGGCCGATGGCTACAGCTCCGACTGGACCCCTAGCCTGGGAATCTCCATATGCCGCGGGAGCGGCCCAAGAAATAGCAAAAAGACAAAAAAAAAAAGTCTTGTCGATCCTGATGGCTTCAAGTTCCCATTAGCTAATATCAAAAGCACCATAAAAACTCAAGGCAGGGCTCATCATTGACAAGGGGAGGTAAATCCATATTTTAAGTAGTCTTTTTATTAATTTTAAATTTGGAGATTGACTTTTCATGAGATATACTCATATCTTTATCTCATAACGCAGCTCATAAAAACTTGTCTGTTCTGAGAACCAGGAAAGGTGGGCTCTGCTGTTTTCTTTGTGTTACTGATATTTCTTTAATCCTCTTCATTTTGTGCAAATTAGTTTATTTATTTATTTATTTATTTGTTTTATCTTTTTAAGGCCACACCCATGGCATATGGAGGTTCCCAGGCTAGGGATCCAGTTGGAGCCATAGCTGCTGGCCTACACCACAGCCACAGCCACACCAGATTCAAGCCACGTCTGTGACCTATAGCACAGCTCTCGGCCACGCCAGATCCTTAACCCACTGAGTGAGGCCAGGGATCGAACTGGCCACCTCATGGTTCCTAGTCAGATTCACTTACACAGCTCCATGACAGGAACTCCTCCTGTGCAAGTTAGTTTAGTTGAGACCAGATGCTAAAATCCAGAGAGCCGCCTAGGCACCTCTACTCCAACACATGGCCTTTCGGTGAAAGTGAACAAAAACATGTCAACTCTCTTCCTAGGGAACTTCCGCTTTTTCCCAAAGATACCCAGAGAGCCACAGAGGGTGACCTAGCAGGTGACATCTAGCAAGCTGACCATACAGGGGAGGGGCCTGTCTAGATTGGAATATTTAAGTGGTATTAAAAGCTTGACTCTTTTCATATTGTTGCATTAAAATATAGATGTAACATCTAATATTTTCTTGCTGCATACCAGACTTACAGGGCCCCTACGGGGCACAGACTCCAGCAAAGAGATACTGTCACTAACTCACTCATGCTGGAAAGTTCGCTGAATGGATGTTTGTGAGAGGTTTGAGAGCTGCTTCCCAAATTCACTTACTCTCCATCATCTGTACTCTTAGTTAGCACTGTATCTGTATGAACTTACTTTCAGAACTTCAGTTTGTTTAAAAAAGGAAACATGTCACTGGCCCGAATGAAAAAGTCCCTGTCACTTGCCCTTCATCTTGTCTCACACACACCCCAGTTCTTCACAGCTGCTGCCAAAGTTGAGGTCTGGCTGGTTGCTGCTCTCAAGCCAATAGAGGTAAGGTGGGTGGAAGGAAAATTTGCTTTATTTCGGATGTCAGCAACCAGGCTGGGGGTGGGGGAGTGGGGGAGGGTGGACTTCTGTCCAAAGGGCTGACACCACCCACCCCTGCCCCAACAGTCTGTGGGCAAGACCTTTTATAGGCAGAGGGAGGGGGCTACATGCAGAAATAGCCCAGGCAGCTCTGACAGTCATCTTGAAATGGGTCACACGTCGGTCTGTTCAGCATCATCTTGACTGTTTTTAAGTACAGCTCATCTTCAGTTCCAGGTTGGTTTGTCCCCAATTCCTTTGTTCTTGGAATTGTGGCAGCTTATGTCATGGCTACAGTCTGGTCATCATGAAGTTAACTCTTCCCACCTGGTGGGGGTTTCAGTCTCTACAAGACGGCTCATGGGATACGGCTCAGAATATTATCTATAGCCCTTGAGGAGGAACTAAAGGTCCTTGACTTTGTTGAATGACTAACTATTATTAGGTCTCATTTAACTGTTTTTCTTTGCTCCTGTATTTTCTCGTTTCTCTGATTAAACTTCTTCTTTGACTAAAGTTTTCCTATAGACTAAAGGCTGGTGGAGGGCCCCGAGGGGAAGGACCATGGATAGGGTCCTGCTGCATTTCACCGCCTGCACACAGCCCCTGCTACTGGCCTTGGCTGAGCTCTCCAAACCCTACAGCTGAGAGGCCAGGGGGCTCCACGGTCCCCTCCCTGCAATTACCCAGCAGTCCCTGGGGTGAGGAGAGACCACGGACCGGAAGTGCATGGCGATGCTATCTGCCAAAGGCTTCTTAGCAACTGGTCCACAGAGGGTGGGGAGGGTGGGCGTGTGCTGGCAGCCTTGTACCACTGCGGATCAACTTGGGTGCTCCACTTGGGGAGACACATCTCTTTTTACTGCTAGGAGCTACAGGACCAAACATAAGACTCAGACGTAGTCATGACATTGTCTTTCTGGCTTGCATACATGGGGCAGTGTTCCTTGATCTTCTCCTGTCAATTCTGTTTTTCCAGTCCTGATTCTTTGTTCTTGTTTATGGCTTGCTGATATTTTTACATAGGCCTTCTGGTAGCAAGCTACCTCAAATCTTGTGGAACAAGGCAAAGGACATCAATACATAAAATACATCCCATGAAAGTCCCTGCCCTTCCTGTCATTACTGGCTTCACCTCTAGTGAGTTTATAAATCTGTGTGTCTTACAAAGGGTAGCCCTCAGGTCATGTCGGTGGATGTGTTAATTTGTTTTATCTGCTTATGACATTTTCTGGTTTATGAAGTCCACACAGAGGCCATGTCAGTACTCAAGACAGCTGTGGAAAGGGCAAGCCAAGAGAAGTACCAGAGGGCCAGTTCAAGATCCCATGTTCTCTCTCTCTCTTTCCTCCCCTTCCTACCTTCCTCAATCTTTCTCCTACCTCCTCTCTCCCCCCCTCTCCCCATCCTCCCCCTGCCCAGCGTCCCCACTGTGAGAACATTCCTGGGCTCCTCAGCTGAAGAACAAGATCAGCTGCATGAATCAGAACCAACTTGTCACAGCCGAAGCCAGCCTAGAACCACTAGCCCCCAAGTGACCTGCCGACAGACCCCAGACAGACGTTTACAGCCCAGCTGAGCTCAGTGGACCCTATCTAAGATCAGCAGAGACTTGCAGGAAATCATGAGTTTTTGCTGTTATCAGCCGCTAAGTTTGGGGGTGCGGTTTGCCACGTGGCAATAGCGAATAGAGAGACTGAAAGATTCAGGTTATAGGACAGAGGTTGTTGGAGGCAGAGCTAGGAGTGGAAGCAGGCTGCTTCTTAATCCAGGCTAGGAGTTGTCTACAGTACCAGACTACTGAATCCACCTACTGGCCTTCCGCTTGGGAGCGGATCCTCTGTCCTCTGAGAAAGTAATCTCTGGTGCATTCTAGCCCTTCAGGGAGTCAACAACAACTTCAAGGATGAATAGATTACATTCTTATGCAAAGAAGGTCCATTTAGATTTTGCAAAATCAGTCTCTGTTTTGGGAGACATAAGAAACCATCTTTGGTTGTTCTGTAACTATCTGGTATCTCCATCTGCCTGCTTTTTTACATAAAAATTTCATAAACCAAATCACATTAGCGCTATTTGATTTTCTATCTTAATATGTGGCTGTAAAATGAAACACTACCCAAGGTCACCTAGAGGTAGTGAGAAACATCAGCGTGATTTCCTGATATTGTTTTGACTCTGGGCAGCCTTTGGGGAATGTTCTGAGGTGCTTCTCCCTCCCACCCACCTTGACTTGATGCCTCACCTCTAAGGGTTGTGTCAACTATTGGCCTGTGGCTTATAGGATGCTTGATTTCTAACACCATGCTCCTTAGCAGGCTTTGCAAAATCTCATAACTCTATAGTAAGAAAGGTCACTGAACAATGAGACATTTAACATGTTTCCTCCCCATGAATGAAGTTTGGTGTAAAAAGAAGCAAAAGGAGTGCCAGAAATAAATTACCAGCTTATAAACATGTTTATTAAATGCATCATACTTGGAACACCAGATGTGAGAATGACAAGGGCTAAATGCCAGCAGCAGGGTTGCTAAGTAAATTATTTGGCTTGTTGCTGGTAATGAGAGGCTGCACTTGGTGGGAGTTGCCATGAAATTGCATGTTTCTGCTGTTTTGTTCCTCAATGAACTGTGATCAACTCTAGGAATTGTTTGGATAAATTTTCCCCTTGGTGTTGATAGAAAAGATAATTCTCTGTAAAAGAAAACCTTTATAAGCCCCAATGTTGTTGCTGCAGCTTTTTTTTTTTCTGAATTCACAATGATTATATCTTCATTTTTGGTTGTTACACAGCGATAAATAAGTGAAATTGCTTAATAAATGTATCAAATAGAATTTATGATTACCCCTAGTTCTCCCCTTTCCTCATGCCTTGCAAAAAAAAAAAAATGCTGTTATGACTCAGTCACTATACTATACGGCAGAAGTTGACTCAACACTGTAAATCAACTCTACCCTAATAAAAAATAAATTTAATTTAAAAATACTATGGATTTGAATTACGGTCAAGACTTCGAATGAGCAGAAAGAACTTAGAAAGATAATCCTGTTTTGTGGTTACTCTTCTCAAAGAATATTTGTAATTTCATTCCAAATTCTGCTTTTAAGAAGAGTTCCCACTATAGCGAAGTGGGTTAAGGACTTGATGTTGCCACAGCTGTGGCCATGGGTCGCAGCTCTGGCTTGGAGTCAGTCCATGGCCTGGGAACTTCCATGTGTGGTGGATGCAGCCAAAAAAGAAAGAAAAAAGGATGATCCTGTTTTGTTAGCATTTCAAATCATATTTCTGTTGCAGAAATGAGCAAATCTTACAATAAAGCTGCTGATTTGATTAGGAAGACTACTAATTACACACTGGAGCGACACCCTCCTGCACGATCTCCTATTCATAGAGCTGGCATTCTTCCCATTTCTTGTTTAGAAAAATAGTTTCTGGCTCTGTTGAGAAGAATAAGTCATCAGAAGCTCCAGTAAACAATGCTGTGTGGGGCGTCCATTTGAGCAAGCAGCTGTCCTTTGAAAATTGCCTTTATTGTTCGAGGCTCCCAATTTCGCAGTCAGGAGGTCCTGTAAAATCAATTAAGTAAGAGGATCTCTAGGTAGTCAGCACTGAGAACTGTTGCCCCAGCTGCCATTATTTGCCGACTGTGGCAGCTTACTCCTTCATTTCTGTGTCACTTGTGCCCACGCGTGAGCCTTCACCTCCTGGCAGCAGTGTGGTCCTGCCCCGCCCCCCTCAGCTTCTTTTCTTCAAGCTGGTTCAGCCCAGGCTGCCATCTCCGTGGGTCTGACCCCAAGTCCGGCTCTCAAGAGATGCCGGGAGAATGCCCCGCTGGGTTAAGAGGTTGTGGCTTTCAGGTGCTCCTCACAGGCAGGTAGGAAGCTGGAAGGAAGGAACGCAAATTTCTGCTGTTGCTATGGCAACCAGAGCTGCTCCTCAGAAAGGCTGTTAAAGAGGATGGGCTCCTCCGGTCTTTTTATCTGTCTTTCTGTGTCTTGCCCTCGCTTCATCCCCTGTTAGGCACCTTAAGCAATCATCTCTCAACATCCTTACCTCCCCTGAAGGAAATCAGTCCCCCTGAGGCTTAAACAACCAAAGAGCCTTCATCCTTTAGTAAAGCAAAGATTCTAAATCCAAAGCCCATATTATAATATCTAATATTATGATGTTATGCATCATTTGGCTAGGTGGGGAAAGTATCTTGAAGGATAGAAAATTCATTCATTCATTCATTCATTCATCAAGCACATATTAAATACTCACCAACAAATACTGAAAAGATGCTAAACACCAGAGATTCAGAGCTGAGTAAGACTCAGCTTTAACCTCAGTCTGGTGGAAGTGCAGGTAAGGAAATAAATACGCACAATAAGATATTGCCGCTGTCTGATAAAAGTCTATCTGGGGGAGTTTCCGTTGTGGTGCAGCAGAAACGAATCCGACTAGGAGCCATGAGGTTTGATCCCTGGCCTTGCTCAGTGGGTTAAGGATCCGGCGTTGCTGTGAGCTGTGGTGTAGGTCGCAGACGTCACTCAGATCTGGCGTTGCTATGGCTCTGGTGTAGGCCGGCAGCAAGAGCTCCAATTAGACCCCTAGCCTGGGAACCTTCATATGCCTCGGGTGTGGCCCTAAAAAGACAAAAGCCAGGGAGAAAAAGTCTGTCTGGGGAGTTACCCTGTGGCTCAGTGGGTTAAGTGTCCAGCGTTGTCACGGCAGTGGCTCAGGTCACTTCTGTGGTGCACGTTCCATCCCTGGCCCGGGAACTTCCACATGCCATGGGTGTGGCAAAAATAAAAATAAAGAAAAAAAAAGTCTACCTGGGGCCTGTGGGGCATAAAGGAGGGGCAAGGTGTTCTATGGGAAGAGGTAGGTGAGGGATCAGGAAAGACTCATGAAGGAAGTGAGTGGAGAGAGAGAGACAGGCATACAGTGAAATACACATTATTTCAGAGGCCTCTTATATGCTCTCCTGCATTCATTGTATTGGCTTGATTTATTGGCTAGTGGGTTGAGACTTTGGAGGCCCAGAGTGCCTTTGTGAAATTTAGCATAAATGCAATTCGGAGAAGGCCAGGGGTGTCTCCCTGGTGAGTGCTTGGAAGGTGGAGGTGGTAGCAATGGAAGCAGGGGTGGTGGAGGACGTGAATGGAGGGAAACACTCAGGGACCCTCTGGGGAGGAAAGCTTGGATTAGAACATTCAACTGGACCTTGGGGAGGGCAGAGTGGGGGTAACTGGAAGCTCTTGGGGGAGGAGTAGTTGGTATAATGTCATAAAGCCCCTGGGGGTGTGGGAACTGAAATTGAGTGTGGACACTGGTGGGAAAGGATCTGTGACTTTATTAAAAGCAGTAGTCTAGTATCATGGTTAACCTCTGGACTTTGGAATTCATCAGATTTTATTAAAAGCAGTAGTCTAGTATCATGGTTAACCTCTGGACTTTGGAATTCATCAGATCTGGGTTTGTCTTGGCTCTGCTACTACTAATTGGAGATTTTGGACAAGTAGCAATATTTCTGGACCTGTTTCCTTAGCCATAAAATGGGGAAAATATATATCTGTTATTGGTTGAATTGTGTCTTCCCCCAAAACATATTCATTGATGTCGTAACCCCAAATACTACTGTATGTGGAAAAGTGACCACATTTAGAGACCGGGTCTTTAAAGGAATGATTAAGTTAAAATAAAGTCAGTAGGAGGGGCTCTAGTCCAATAGGACTGGTGCCATCAAAAGAAGAGGAAATGTGGACACAGGCACATACAGAGAGAAGATGGGAAGACCCAGGGAGAAGGCAGCTGTCTACAAGCCAAGGAGAGAAGCTGGGAACAGCTCCTTCCCTCACAGTCCTCAGAAGAAAGCCACCCTGCAGACACCTTGAGCTTGGAATTCTAGCCCCTAGAATTGTGAGGAAGTAAATAAAGCTCTGTTGTTTAAGCCACCCAGTGTGTGGTACTTTTTTGCAGAAGTCCTGGGAAACTAATTCATAGAGTTATGGGAGAATTAAAAAATTTATATACTGCACTAAAACATGTGATAATATTCAATATATGGTAGCTATTATTAATCGCTAACGAAAAAAATGGCTCTACTTTAAAAAAAAACTTTTTATAAAGTATGTTTATAACTATGCCTTCATATTACGTAGTTATGAAAAACTTACCTTCTATAAAAACAAATTCCAACTCACTTGCCTTACTGGATTGTTTAGGCTATCAGGATAAATGGATTTCTCTGGTTAACTGAGCACCAGAGGACACTTTGTTTCCATTCTGATGCTGAAACCTCTTAAATATGCCTCATCTGTTATGTTGATTAAAATTGAACAATTTAAAAAAAATTATAGGGCTGAGTGCCTCTCTAATTGCAAGAGATCGAAATGGAACGAGTACTGCTTCTAGAAAGTTTTGTTTTGCTTTAATCAGTCAGCTGTTAATGTTTTCTAATGATTTGCTTTTTCTTTTTTTCCTACAATGGAATGCTGAAAACTCTGGTTAACTTTAAGGTTCTAGACAACTGGATAAATCCAATGTGTCAACATTCTCTACATTCCATGAGCACAGTCCGCAAAACAGTCTTGCATAACGGCTCTACATTGTAAAGGCTCAAACTTGTTTCTGGAACTTTAATTATAATTTAAAAACATATGCAAATTACTATCATCGTCTCCATTTATTTTAGACCAGCTGCTTCGAAACAGTTAACAAACAGATCATGTAAATGCATTTAGTTAGGAGAAATACCAGGCTCCAAACAGAAAACAGAAGAAACTGAATTCTATTTACCATCGTCTAGATTATGCTTCTCAATTGTGTTTATGGGAGCTGGTACCAAACAGTAAATTGTACTTTATCATTGCCCTGATCTGACATTTCTACTTATTTTCTAAGAGTGAAATTTATTTAGCTTCTTTCTCTGCCGTGGGGAAAAGGTTATAAAGAGCAAATGATCTTTATTGGTTCTTATCCACCCAAGAAAATGCTGTGCCTAGAATGTCAAGTAAAAAAGAGTGGGTAAGGCAGACTCTGGGAAGATGTCACTCAGTGCTTCAGGAGGAGGGAATAAAGGACCTTTAACGAGTGTGGTGGATCAAAATGTCACTCCTCCCATCAGAAGTGGAGCTTAGCTGAACTTGTATCTGAGCTGTACCAGCTGTCCTTTGCAACTACCTCTGGCAAATAGAATGTAAGAGAACAAACTGTAATTTCCAGACAAGGCCTCGAAAGGACTTGCAACTTCTGCTCTCACTTTCTTACCTCATTGCTCTCAGATTGCCATGGAAAGGAGCTTGCTCTAGTCACTTGGAAAATGACAGACTACATGAAAAGAGCCCCAGCTGACTGCCAGCATCAACTGCCAGACATATGAGTGGGACCATCTTAGACTATCCAGCTTCAGTCCCAGGCAAGACCAGGACAAGAACAATCTCCCTGCGTCTAGCTCAAGCTCCTGACCGGCAGAATAGACAGTTAGGAAAAGGGATGTGGCTGGAAGGCACTGCATTTGGGGTCGTTTATGACACAGCAACAATTAGCTAATACAAAAGGGCACAGGACATAGAAAAAACATTTTACAAAATCTAACACTCTGTCATGATAAAAAGACTCAACCAACCAGGAAAAGAAGGAAATATTCTCAATCTGTTAAAGGGGATCTTTGAACAACCTGCAGCTAACATCAAACTTAATCATGAAAGATAAGACTGCTTTCCCTCTGTCCTCCCAGAATCTTGATCTCAGCTCACACCATTTACAACCTAACAGGGAGAAGGGGGCACATACTGGGCCCTGAGACCTGCTTGTGCATCGCCTCCTTCAGCAAAAGAGGAATTTCCATGCAGGCAAAGCTTAATCTTGCTGTTTCTACAGCAAGTTCTCCCAAGTAGACACGTCCCCAACAGCTCCTCTCTTTGGGGATGTGATTTAAAATGCAGTAAGGGGCGTTCCCATTGTGGCTCAGTGGTAATGAACTAGACTATCATCCATGAGGATGTGGGTTTGATCCCTGGCCTTGCTCAGTGGATTAAGGATCCGGTGTTGCCGAGAGCTGTGGTGTAGTTTGCAGACGTGGCTTGAACGCCGAGTTGCTGTGGCTGTGGTGTAGGCCAGCAGCTACAGCTCTGATTCAGCCCCTAGCCTGGGAACTTCCATATGCTGTGGGTGCTGGCCTAAAAAGACCAAAAAAAAAAAAAAGTAAAGTAAAAAAAGTGCAATAAGGTTTTGGAGATTTATCATGTTGAAAGTAGCAAGTTGCAGAAAGACCTGATTGACAAACTAAAAGCATAAAAACATGCAAGTGTTGGTATAAATTGTTCAGGGATTCATACATGTCTAGTGAAAAGTCAAGTTATACACAGGCCTAGAAACACCCAGTGGGATAGTGACTACCTCGGGTAGAAAGTGGGGAAGAGGAAACAGGGATTTCAACTGGGCACCATTTGTATGTGGTTTATTTCTTAAACTGGGTGGCAGGGGCATGGGTTTTTGGTATCATTCTTCATACTTTTTTGGGTCTGATATAGTTCAGGGGATCCCTGGCTTGGGAACTTAAGCATGCTGGGTCTGATATAGTTCAGGGGATCCCTGGCTTGGGAACTTAAGCATGCTGAAAAAAAAAAAAAAATCAGAATATAAAATAAGAAAGCTCCCATTGTGGCTCAGCAGGTTAAGAACCCGACTAGTATCCATGAGGATGTAGGTTTGATCCCTGGCCTTGTTCAATGGGTTAAGGATCCAGCATTGACACAAGCTGTGGTGTAGGTCACAGATGTGGGTTGGATCCCACATTGCTGTGGCTGTGGTGTAGGCCAGCAGCTGCAGCTCCAATTTGACCCCTAGCCTGGAAGCTTCCATATGCCACACTTGTGGCCCTAAAAAGCAAAAAAAAATTTTTTTATCTATTTATGTATTTATATATACACACACAATGGAGTTTGGAAGCTGGTGCTTCCAAAAATAGTAGTTTGCTTTGGTAGTTTAGAGTTCAGTCTCTGGGAACCAGGCCTCTTGTGTCCCCAATCCTACTTCACCACTCATTGCAAGGTGGCTTTGGGCAAGTCACTTGATCTTTCTGTGCTTCAATTTCCCCATTTGTAAGTGAATAGTCCTACATCTTAAGGATATTATGAGAAATAAATGAATTATTATATGCAAAGTGTTTATAACAGTGCCTGGCATATAATACACACTTAAAAAAAGGTGTCAGCAGTTCTTAACCAGGTACAAAGCAACTGACTTACAGACGTGTGTTTTTCAGCAGCTTCTCATGACCAAATATAGATTCTTTGATAATCTTCCAGGAGGGTTATAAGCAAATGTTTTTTGGTGTTGTCCACTGCACCCTTTTTTTTAGGAGGTGTTGAATTCCTTGCTTCTAGAGATCTGCCAAAGTAAGGAGCTAGGAAAAAAATTGTTTACCTTTGGTTTGCTAAAGTCTAAGCCTTAAGGACTACTGGAGGCACCTTGAACATAAAGCAAGTGTTTGGAGACATATTAAGAGAGGGCCAGGGCTTTCCTTTCTCCCAAAGTCTAGAGAAAGATGACCCCACCCCGACCCCATGCTTGCGAGAGAGGAATCCTATATTGAGTGAGCTTCGGAGAGAAGTGTCTGGGCTGCTGCTTCCAGAAGGCAGGACTGAGCAGGAGATGGAAATATAGAGAGCTGAGTTTCTGAAGATGCCTTCTTGAAATAGAGTCCTTATAAGAAGTTTCCAGAACTCTGTGAGTGAGACTGTCTCAGTGAATGGTTAGGCAATAGGTTCACTGAGGCCTGTAGAGTCCCCTTGTCCATGATTGGCCAGGAAGAAGCAGAAGGAGGACCTCAAGCTGTCACAGAATTTCCAGGAGGTCAGCTGGGCTTGGAGGGACTGTGAAGGCAGGAATAGCAGCAGTGACCCGTGAGGACAGATGGCACCAAGGACTTGTCGCTCTCCTGTCCCTTGGCTGGCCTGTGGTTTTCCTTTGCCATTGCCCTGAAACTTCAACCTTGGGGCCCTGACTTAACAAAGATCAAACTTTAAGCTTTTAGGAATGGGGCTCAAAATAGAACTTGTTACAGGAAAATAAAGTTATATTTCTTGGACCCCTGAGTTGGTGGAGTAAGATTCAGATACTGTGGCAGGCAGCCTTCTAAAACACCCCCCTCCCCCAAGAGTCCTGTTTCCTGGTGTAATCCCCTCCTCTTGAATGTGGGCTGGACCTAGGGACTCAGTTCTAATGCAGATGGCAAAAGTGATGGGAATTCACTTTTGAGGTTAAGACTATGACTCCTGTTTTGCTGGCACTCTCCCTAGCTCATGCTGATAAAGCCAACTGCCATGTTGCCAGCTGCCCTGTGGGGAGACCCCATGTGGCAAAGAATTGGAGGCAGGCTGCAGCCCACAGCCAGCCGTAAGGAAGCAAAACGTTCAGTCCAAAAGCCCATGAAGAGCAAAATCCTGCCAACAGCCATGTGAGTGAGCTGCGAAGCATATCCTTCCCTTGATGGCTGTAGCCCCGAATGACACTTTGATTGCAGGCACACGAGAGATGTTGAAACAACATCTAATCTAATCTAATTAGACCCAGCTAATCTGTGCCTAGACCCCTGACCCACAGAAGCCGTGGGATAATAAATACGGCCATTAGGAGTCACTACATTTTGGGATGACTTGTCATGATCCAATAAATAACTAATTCAGATATACTACATATATACAAATTGTCATCTTTTGAAGAGACAATACCATTTTTCTATAGAAAACACGGCAGAGAAACTATAGGAAGCCACATCCTTGAAACTATCGGACTCAGCCATGAATTTGGTAAAGTTCCAGGATACAAAATTAATACACAGGAATCTATTGCATTTTTTTTTCTTTTTTTTTGTCGTTTTGCCATTTCTTGCCCCCTGCCCCCAGCGGCACATGGAGGTTCCCAGGCTAGGAGTCAAATTGGAGCTGTAGCCACCGGCCTACGCCACAGCCACAGCAATGAGGGATCTAAGCTGTGTCTGCGACCTACACCACAGCTCACGGCAACCCCGGATCCTTAGCCCACTGAGCAAGGCCAGGGATCGAACCCACAACCTCATGGTTCCTAGTCAGATTCGTTAACCACTGAGCTACGATGGGAACTCCTTTTGTTTTTGTTTTTGTTTTTTTCTTTTTCTATTGCATTTCTGTATACTAACAATGAAAGATCGGAAAGAGAAACCTCTAGAGGAACTCCTGTTAGATGTAAATATGAGCATCATACCTTTTAAATGCTCATTCTAATTTTTCCTCTTTCTTAGTCAATGCCGCATTCTGGGAATGTTTTCAGAATTTTTAATTTGTCTTTCCTTTTTTAAACATCAGTTTTCATTTTATTTTGCCCTTTTTCTTCATGACATATTCTTTAAAAAAGTAAATGCTTGAAATGATGAGTAGTGGCTCATCAGAAATGAGTCTGACTGGCATCCATGAGGACGCAGGTTCAAATCCTGGCCTTGCTCAGTGGGTTAAGAATCTGACCTTGGAGTTCCCGTTGTGGCACAGTGGTTAACGAATCCGACTAGGAACCATGAGGTTGCGGGTTCGATCCCTGGCCTCGCTCAGTGGGTTAAGGATCCGGCGTGGCCGTGAGCTGTGGTGTAGGTTGCAGATGCAGCTCAGATCCTGCGTTGCTGTGGCTCTGGTGTAGGCCGGCAGCTATAGCTCCGATTAGCCCCCTAGCCTGGGAACCTCCATATGCCTCGGGTGTGGTCCTAAAAAAATGACCAAAAAAATTTTAATAAATAAATAAATAAATAAATAAAAGTAAATGTTATTTCTGGATTTCTTTGAGTATTCAAATATTCTTTTAAAAATTTTATTTATTTATTTATTTATGCATGCATGCATGCATGCATGCTTTTTAGGGTCGCACCCGTGGCATATGGAGGTTCCCAGGCTGGGGGTCTAATCAGAGCTACATCTGCCAGCCTACGTCACAGCCACAGCAATGCAGGATCCAAGCTGCACCTGTGACTGACATCACAGCTCACGCGAACACTGGATCCTTAACCCTTTGAGCAAGGCTGGGGATCCAACCTGAGTCCTTATGGATGCTAGTCAGATTTGCTAACCACTGAGCCACGATGAGAATGCCTGAGTATTCAAATATTCTTATTCTTATATTGTTTTCATTTCATGAGAGTGAACTTATCTGCAGGCTGATTTGTTGGTGATCCTTCTTAATGTTCACCATCCTATTCGCTTTTTTATTTGATTTGCTGTCTCTTCCTGTGTAGAGGTTATTTTTCCTGTCTTTCTCTGAGTCACCATCCTCCTCTACTCCCCACTCCTTGTGGTTTAATTTGTCAGCTCCGGCCTCTCTTTCCACGGTGTCATTGGCCATGTTGCAGGTCCAAGCCGCTCTTGGGGAAACCACAATTCCAGCCACAAAGCAGAATGAAACTGGAGCCAGGTCCTGGCTGCTTTCACTGTCTGCCTAGATTTATATTTAGTTTTAGGCAACCTCAATCCCCAGGGAATTTCCGGTAGTAGCTTTTATTTTCAGCCTTCTTTTACTGTTGGGACAGCCCTACCCCAACCCCTGCGTTTCAAGAATCAGGTCTGGCCCTAGATCCCTATCTTGC
The DNA here is from genome assembly GCF_016906955.1 of Phacochoerus africanus. Taxonomy (NCBI): domain Eukaryota; kingdom Metazoa; phylum Chordata; class Mammalia; order Artiodactyla; family Suidae; genus Phacochoerus; species Phacochoerus africanus. The sequence goes on along the minus strand of NC_062550.1, from coordinate 81,773,283 downwards.
ATGAGACATTGTTAGTCTCTCTGAGCCCATGGGACCTAAATTCTCTGACTATTTGGCTCACTCTGGAAACAGAGCCTGGCAGGTCTGTGCCCATAGAGATGTTTATCTTGTCTTTGAATGTGACGATGCCCTTTTCATGTTCTTTTTACATTTTCATGTCACTTCTAAGTATTTGAAGAGGCAGGGAAAATTTCCAAGCATGAACTTACAACACTCTCTTCATTATACACCTTAGTCAGGATTTGATGTACAAGGTATGAAGCCCAATGAGCTACAACAGGTAAGTCACCAAGATAAGTGATCATATAATCAATGATCTAAAAGAAGAGCATTAATTTTATGAGGTGCTCGCTGATAAAAGAATTCCATGGTAAATATGTTTGGGAGATGCTGCCAAATTAGTTAGATTCTATTCACAGAAATTCAAAGTGAATCCTAGCATATTAAAGGTTCTGAAAAGTCCTTTAGTAAGTACACATCTTTTTCTTTATTTAATCCGATACTTCCCAAATTTTCTTGACCATATAACACTTTTTTTCTCAAAAGCTCATGAACACTTCAACATAAACTGGCCCAGGAAACCTCCAACAGTGTACAAGAATTCCCTTTTCTCCACACCATTTCTAGCATAAAATGCTGACATTTCTAAGATGAATGCTTCCACCCAGCCAAAATAACAATGGCTTAATCATTTCAGATTTAATTTCCTTGTGTACAAGGAGTCTAAAAATAGCATGTTTCCTACCAGCCCGCTCCTCTGTCATCCCTAGGTTTTGGCACTTGTTCTCATGGTCGAAAATGGCTGCCACAGCTTCAGCCATCACGTCTGTGTCCCAGGCAGTAAGATGAGAATGGGAAAGATAAGGCCTGGTCCCTTCCTTTGCAAGGAGACTCCCTGGAAATAGCACATAATGCTTTTTTACATATCATTTACCAAAAACTAGTCACATGACCACAGCTATCTGCCAGGGAGATTAAGGAGTGTAATCTTAGCCAGGTGGTAATATGCCCAGCAAAAAATTAGGATTTTGTTACTAAAGAAGGACAGGCTATTGGATGACAACTAGCAGTCTCTGCCCATCCCTCAAATCAGGAGGAGCCATCAGTCATTAGCTGGGTTTAAAGGAAGATTATCAATAGTGCTTCATAGGACCCATGCTGGTCTGGATTAGCACTGGTTCCTTGGATGAGATGCAGTGATCTTTATTGGGAGGGCTTACACTTTCTATTTTGTTAATCAATCTTAGGGCAAAGGGGAGTAACTATTAATCTAAGTCTGGGGGGAGTAAATATTTATTAATCTATTTAGAATGAAAATTCTAAATCATATCATGAGAAACATAATAATTTATTGGAGCATGGTTGGAAAAGCATGGGCTTGGGTCAGAGGAGTCTGAGTTTGCCGCATACCTACTGTGAGGATCACATGGTGTGTGGAAAATGTTCACTAAGTAGTCACCACATAGGAAATGCTTGCCTGCCTTCCTCCCTTCCTTTCTTGTCTTGTTTCTCCCTTCCTTCCATCAAGAGTCTATGCTGGCAGAAAGACTTATTTGAGATGTGCTGCTTCAGAATTCATTTTAATTTACTTATTTTAATTTTTCTATTTTTTTCTCTTTATGACCACACCAGCAGTATATGGAAGTTGCCAAGCTTGGGGTCAAATTGGAGCTGCAGCTGTCAGCCTGTGCCACAGCCACAGCAATGCAGATCTGAGCTGCACCTGCAACTTATGCCACAGCTTGTGGCAGTGCTGGCTCTTCAACCCACCAAGCGAGGCCAGGGATCGAACCCACATCCTCATGAACACTATGTCGGGTTCTTAACCCACTGAGCCACAATGGGAACTCCATAATCACTTTTTAAAGCCAAGTGGGTCTAAAAAAAAAAAAGCAGCTGATAGCCTTATGGGAGTTCCCTTGTATGTTATTTATTGCTTTTCCTTTGCTGCTTTTAATATTCTCTCTTCATCTTTAATTTTCGTCATTTTGATTACAGTGCATCTTGGTGTGTGGCTAAATTTAAAAGACTATTTATCTGTGTCCCGGGGACCATTTGCTGATTTGTGTACATCTCAAGTTGAGGTTGTTTAGGTCTAGAGTTTTAAATAGGGCAGTTTTTATGTGAGGATAGAGGTTCAATAAGAGCTTAGAACAAATACACCCTCATTTCTGGCTTTGGACCCAAGGAGCTGGCATTTGCTGCTGTTGTTGTTTTTCTGTTCGCCAAGTAGCAGGCTTTCAGCCATGGGGAATAAGTTTAGTGAGTGCTTTGAGCTTCCTGTGCCTCTGACTTTATAAAGAGGGCAAACTGTTTCAGAGGCAGACCCCAAGAAGGCCCAGGAACATCCTCTTCAGTTTTGGGCAATTCCCATCTCGATTGTTTCTTTGGAAACTGCTGCCAATTTGTGTAAACCACTGACCACAGAGAGCAGAAAGGGAAGCTTTTTTGTAAAACGTCTGTCCGTCGTCCACTTCAAGCAGCCATGGGGGGTGTGGGGGGGTGAGGAAAACTCATGCCTGTTTTGATACCCTGAGTCTTTAAGCTGAAGCACTAAAAAGTACTTTTCACATCATTAAGTATAACTTCTCTCCTTCCTCCAAGCTGAGATGTAACAATGGTTGATTACCATGTACAGGCTACTTTATCCTGACTCTCTCTGTTTTTCATATGGGAGACTGTTAATTGCAAAAGTCATCAGAGGTTTGGATAGAAGGATTTGGGACTTCTTGATAAGTCTGACATAAAATTGGTGAAAATACTTGCCTACTAAAATGCTGACAGCCCCATGTTGGGGATATTTATATCTCTGGGAATTTCAGGGACTAAACGTAAGAGAAATTTTGAGAATTACATTTTTATCTAGATGACTTTAATGTGGATTCTTGGTTCCCTGAATGGTAAATGTGGAGGATCAGAGTGGAATAGTGGAGAGAATGTTGGATTTATTTTTAAAACTAAAACACTTTTTCTCTTTGGCCATATCTGTGGCATGCAGAAATTCCTGGGCCAGGGATTGAACCTGCGCTACAGTAGCAACTGGAGCCACAGCAGTGACATGCCAGATCCTTAACCCACTAGGGCAACAGGGAACTCTCCAAATTCTTTTTTATAGGACTCTCCTCACTTCCTCAAAAAAGGCTGGAACTGTGTTCCATGGCTACTTCTCGCTGCAAGGCAGGCTGGAAGATTGAGTTTTATGTTTTTATAGCCTGCAAGACAGAAAAAGAACAAAAACACAGTTAGAAATGGAGTTGAGTCGACCCACCATGTCGGCCATTATCATCAATTGTCTGGACATTTAAAAACTGAAGTTTTGCTCAGATTAAAACAAATTTCCCTTTCATTTTACATGGGACTTTATTTCCTAAACTGTTGTTTTTATAACTATTAAGACTGTTTTCTCTCACTTGTTGCAGAAATCCTAACGGTCTCCAAAAGGTGTGAATCTCAAGGAAGCAGCTTGGACTCTGAGTGGTCCATTTGTTGAATTAAGAGAAAAGTAATTTCTTAGGAGTATACAGCATTTTTATAATTTACAAAGCATGAAGCATCCCATGTAAAGACATGCAGTGCAGGGGAACATGCCAGGTGGATCTAACCACGTGAAGTGAAGCAAACCTTTTTGGGGTTAATAGCACCTTGTAGAGTCGATATGAGAATGAGGGCATAGCCCAACCACTTGAGTCAATGCCTAACAACCAACATTGTTTGTTGTGAGTCCCACAGTGACCCTTATCAAATTCATTCCTCACACTTAATCAAGCTTACTTCCAAGGCTATTTCCAAGGCAGGGCTTAAACCAAGTGGCCCAACTCTAAACCCAACATTTGGGAATTCCCTGGTACCTCAGTAGGTTAAGGATCTGGTGCTGTCATTGCTGTGGCTTGGGTCGCTACTGTGGCAAGTCCCTGGCTCAGGAACTTCCACATGTCACAGACGTGGCCAAAAATAATAATAATAATAATAATAAAATAAAAAGAATTTGGCTGGCTTTTGTCCTTATTTCCTGGGGAAGCCTTTAAATCCTTAGGATTTCTTTAGTGATGGGAGGGTCTCTGTTCTTCAAGTAGACCCCTTAAACCACCCATGAGTTTATGCTGATTAGGGGATTTTTTTTGGGTGGACCCTTAGATAGTTTCAGGATGAAGCTGGCCATGCTAGGAAGACCAGCCTTGTGATTAGAGGGTTGGGACTTTGAGCCACATGAAATCAGCTGGACCTCCAGGGAGAGGAGGGTGGTTCAATTTCAGATGTGTGGCCAAATGACTCAATCAGTCATGCCTATTGAGTAAAACGCCAGTAAAGACTCTGGCTACCCAAATTTTGGTCAGGTTCCCTGGTTGGTGCCAGGAGAATGAGGCATACTAAGGACACAGAAGCTTTGCATCTGGGGTCCTCCCAGATCTTGCCTTATGGATCTCTTCTTTTGACTAATTTTGATTTGTTTCCTTTTTGCTATAATAAAAATATTTCCTAAGTGCTATGAGTCTTTCTAGCAAATAACTGAACCCAAGAGGATAGTGGGAACCCCCCCAATTTATATTCAGTTGTTTGGAAGTGCAGGTAGCCTGGGAACCTCCAAACTTGTGGCTGATGTCTAAGGAGGAGGAGGCCCCGAACCTATGAAATCCGCCCTAATTCCAGGTGGTTAGCATCAGAATTGCACTGCAGGGAGGACCATCTTTTTTCCAAACAAAGAGGCAAAAGCATTGTTAAGAGAAGAACTTCTGCATTTCACCCCTTCCCCTTCCCTCTTCTTCCTGCCTCGAATGTGGAGACTGTGCTTGGTTGTGCAGCAACTGCTTCGAGACCGTGAAGACTAAAGCCCCACACAAAAGATGACAGAGCACAAAGTTAGACGGAGTTTAGGTCCATGATGACACCATAGAACAACCTCCCAGGTTTGGACTAGAAAACTCTGGAGTCCTTGCAACTCCTAAATCACGTTACAATTAAAATGATTGAGTTTGTTTTATTTGACATAACCATATTTGCCAAAGAATTTGTGAACAGATCAAATTATACTTTTTTATGGTCCTAAACGAACAAAGTTATCTACAGCTTTAAAGATTGTTAACTTTTTAAAAGATCATTTAAGGGAGTTCCTGCCCTGGCTCAGGGGAAACAAACCTGAGTAGCATCCATGAGGATGCAGGTTCAATCCCTGGCCTCGCTCAGTGGGTTAAGGATCTGGCATTGCTGTGAGCTGTGGTGTAGATTGAAGATTCGGCTCAGATCTGGCATTGCTGTGGCTGTGGTGTAGTCTGGCAGCTACAGCTCTGATCCTACCCCTAGCCTGGGAACTTCCATAAGCTTTGGGTGAGGCTGTAAAAAAAAAACAAACAAAAAAAACCCAAAACATCATTTAAAATATCCCTAAAAATCTATAGATTAAAAGAGGTTTTATATAAATATCAACCAGTTGCAATTTATAGACCTTACTTGGATACTGATTTTGAGACAAGAGGGAAGAGGGCAGTGCACAACCTTTAAAAGAAGAACATAACTGTTGACGATATGACATAAACTGGTTAGGACCAACGAGGTCCAAGATTCAACTTCCAGGAGAACTTGAGCTTCATTATAATACATTATCGTGCCAAGTTATACACCTGCTAAAGCCACATACAAAAGAGGACAGAGCCATGACAGTTGCAAGGCTGACCATAAAAGGCCAAAAAGTGGACAGTGACCCAACTCCTGGAAATCCTCGCCCTTTCCCAGAAAGAGTTGGAGCAATCCTCCCACTTAGCGCATGAAACTACCCAGCCCATAAATACTCACCCCCCCCCCACCTTTTGGCAGCACTCTCCCCTCTTGAGATGGACCAGATCCTGCCTATGGAGTGTGTATCTCTTTCAGTAAATCTGCCTCTCACTTTGCTATGGCTTGTTCTCGAATTCTTTCCTGCTTGAAGCCAAGGACCCTCACTTGGCAGTCAGGCCCAGAAACTCCCTTTAGACCCGGGACACCACCATCCCTCCTTTTCTTGCAACATCTTTACAAAGGAAGAGGAAGCTGTGGCATAGGTCACAGCTAAGGCTTGGATTCAGTCCCTGGCCAGGGAAATTCCATATGCCAAGAGGGCGGCAAAAAAAAGTAACCTACCTAGCTCTTGGGGTAGAGTCCTCTCATCTACCTGCTGTATCCTTCACAGACATCCTATATTAGTAAATCTATCTCTTACCTATCTCTTTGCATCTCCCAAATTCCTTCTGTGCCAAGACATAAAGAACCTGAGCTTCATTAAGCCCTGAGACAAGTTGTGGGGTTTCGCTTGGAAGATTATGGGTTTGAGTTCCTTTTGAAGTGTGGTTTCATCTTTATGTGGCTTGATCATGCATCTCTTTTTAGCACGGAATAGCATTCCATTGTTGTATGTACCATAGTTTATTTATCCATTCACATTTAGAGGTCTCTCCCCTAGAATTCTTTCTCCTTCTCTTCTTCTTTGTCATCTCCAAGCAGTACCACCAACCCTCTCTGGGCAAGACCTTCCTCCCCGACCGTATCACGCAATCTCTAGGTTGAATCTGCTTAAAAGAGAGGAGAGGGAAATTGGTAAACAACGTATTTATAACAATATTTTCATTCTATTACAATTCAAACATGGAGAGTGCCAAATAAAATATTAGCATCTATCTCTGCCCTCTTCTCCAGAGTTAAAAGATGACCTTGGAGCCTCCTAAACTCTCCTCTATTCAAATGTGTTGATTTCTAGATCTATACACAGTTTTTGTAGAAACAGAAAAAAAAAACAAAAACAAAAAAAATGGGTCTTTCAAAAGCTGTCAGCTGTATGGGCCCCTTGTTCTAGGAATAGACCGATCTTTTGTTTAGGAAAACAAAACCCTTTGAAGAACTTTTTGAAAATGCAGCAACAAGGTCCAAAGCCTAATCCACAGGGAGAGGGTGAGAGAAGGGGAACTAGGCTAATGTGCACGATCCAATAGAAGGGTGTCCTCTTTGGGTGGACAATGGTATGACCTGGGATTCCTTGAGAGTCTTGGGGAATAGTGGGAGGTCCCTGGGACTGAGGGGCCTCCTATTCTGGGAGATGAAGGCTTGGGTCATTCTATCTGGATGTTACAGGAAAGGGTTAAAACGGAGCCAGACTCTGTGGGGGCCCTAGCTTTTCCACATGCCCCATTTTCAGGAAAAAGATTTTAGCCTCCTAGACCTTCCCCACTTTTCCATCCTAAATATTTTGCTTACTCGCCCTTTTTGTGACTTCTCTTCCTTTAGCCATCCCCGACTCCAGTGAATACTATTCTGGAACCATGAGGTGGCTTTTGAGAAATTCCTATGATTCAAACCTTTCCTGCCTTCCTTCCTGGGTCCGTAGATTCAGGCTCCATCGCTCATTTCTACAGGACTCTGCTTGGGAAGATAGTGCTGAACGCTGAGAAATTAAAGGAGAATAAAGACCTTAATGTCTGCAGTGTTTCCACAGGGAAAATTCTTTTGTGAATTTTCTGTACTGTAAAACAGTATAATGGTAACAGTAAATGAAAGAAAAATCCACCCACAGCTCCACCCTCTAATACACCAACTGTTTTCATTTCTTCCCTTTCCCTGCTCAGCTTTGTCCATATGTTACGGGTTTTATTTATCTGTAATATATTAGTTGTTACATAATATATGTTATGCCGTGTTGTTACATAAATTTTGGAATCATCATATTTAATGATCAGATAGTATTTCATGCCACAATGATAGCATAATTTTTTTGACCATTCTCCCTCTTTGGGTGAGTAGTTTATTTCTGATTTTTCTCCATGGTCAGCAACATTGCTTTGGAAAAATAGGTGCCTTCCATTCTTTTCTCCTTTTGAAAGATTTCCACAGGATAAATTCCAAAGAGTGGAATTAATGAGTCAAAGGCTAGAAACAATTTTAGGGATGGGCAATTTATTTTTTAAAAAAGTTACTGGAGTTCCCTTCGTGGCGTAGTGGTTAACGAATCCGACTAGAAACCATGAGGTTGCGGGTTCGATCCCTGCCCTTACTCAGTGGGTTAAGGATCCGGCGTTGCCGTGAGCTGTGGTGTAGGTTGCAGACACAGCTCGGATCCCGAGTTGCTGTGGCTCTGGCGTAGGCAGGAAGCTACAGCTCCGATTCGGCCCCTGGCCTGGGAACCTCCATATGCCGCGGGAGTGGCCCAAGAAACGGCAAAAAGACAATAAATAAATAAATAAATAAATAAATAATTAAAAAATAAAAATAAATAAAAATAAAAAAGTTACTAAGTATTTGCTGTGCTGTGATCTGAATTGTCACAAATGAAAGTTATAGATAGAGCCTTCACTCAGGAATTTCAGCACCTGGTGGCAAGAAGAGACTTCTGGAGTTCCCTCGTGGCTCAGTGGTTAGTGAATCCGACTAGGAACCATGATGTTGCGGGTTAACGATCTGGCGTTGCCCTGAGCTGTGGTGTAGGTTGCAGACGCGGCTCGGCTCGGATTCTGTATTGCTGTGGCTGTGGTGTAGGCGGGAAGCTACTGCTCCGATTTGACCCCTGGCCTGGGAACCTCCATATGCCACGGGATCGGCTCAAGAAATGACAAAAAGACCAAAAAAAAAAAAAAAAAGAGAGAGACTTCTGTTGTAATAGTTACTCTCATTCGTTGTGTCTATTCAGTGCCAGGTACTATGCTACCGGGTGTTTACATGTGTTATGTTAATTTCTCAATATCACTAGAGGTAGCACTATTTTATTTCTATTTTGCAGATGAGAAAAATGAGGTTCAGAGAGGTTAGGTATCTTGCCCAAGGTCACACAGCTGGTAAGAGGCCCAGCTGGGGTTCAAACTGAAGTCCATCTGACTTCAGAGCTCATGGGCTTCCCATTAGCCTATGCAGTTCCTCTTCACATATAGGTATTTGCTAAATTATTTCCCCCCCAAGATTGTGCAATGTTGTGGTTTGTCAATTGTTGAGCCTTTGTATTTCATCTCTACTCTGACAGCATAAAGTATAATGATATTTTTACCCAATTTTCTAGATTTTTCAAATGTAAAAGTATAAACATTTTCATACTTTTATTTATTTTTTATTTTTATTTTTTATTTTTATGGCTGCACCGGAGGCATGTGGAAATTCCCGGGCTAGGGGTCGAATCAGAGCTGTAGCTGAGGTCTATACCACAGCCACGACAACATCAGACAGGGTCTCATCTGCCACCTGTGCTGCAGTTTGTGGCAATACCGGATCCTTAACCCACTGAGTGAGGCCAGGGTTGGAACCCGCATCCTCCCTGAGACAAAGTCGGGTCCTTAATCTGCTGAGCCACAACGGGAACTCCTAGCATTCTTTTAAAGAGTGGTTTTCAAGAACTTAAAAGGGTTGACAAAAGGGTCGACTAATAAATGCCTTAGAGAGCCTGGGAAGGCTCATCCTCAAATGCTACTCTGGAAGCTGCTGCTGCTTCTTGGGGTTTTGCCTTGATAACCAAGGAGGGCAGAACTGCCCCACGTGGTTTCTGTAATTGTTCCAGATAATGTCATCATCCTAACATAAGGGGATTTGCGGGACGTCCTCAATCAGATTTCAGAGGCTATGAAGGCGCTGGGCTTATGGGGCTATTCCAGGGCATGTGAGCTGCATCATAATGCCTTCGATTTGGAATAACTTTACTTACTCAGGGGATTCATATTCATTGTAGAGCCATTGTGTAATCAATAAGCCACAAATAGATTAAAAAGCAGCCATAGTTCCACCTGGTATATTATCATTATATTTTATAGCATAGCTTTTATATATACAATCGTACCATACTCAATTTTCTGTGAATTCTCTGTGAACTGGTTTCCCTATTCAAAATATAGCATACGCATTTCCCCAAATCATTAAAGATATTTGATAATGTTTCTCTAATGGTTACAGGGTATTTCGTCATGGCATAATGTACCCAATAAATCCTTTATTTTTGGATATTTAGGTGGATTTCATCTTGTTGCTGCAGTGCTACAGTGAACACTTTGATAGTTAAATCTCTTATCCACAACTCTAATAGATTTCTCAGGCTAATCCCTGAGAAATGTAATTACTGGGTCAGAAGGCATGTGGTTTTCAAAAGGCTTTTATCAATATTGATTAATTATCTGACACTAAAGCGGTATCGGTTTATACTCCCCAAACTCTTGGATGTCACTGCATACGATACTTAACTTTCTCCTGCCGTCTTAATTGGCCGATTATCTCATTTTAGTTTTCATTTGTATGTCTCTGGTTAAAATGAGGTTGAATATTTTTTCACTCATTTACTGGCAAAAAGCACTTGTTTTAAATACGGATTTGCCCAAATGCTTATTTCTAACCTATCATGTTCAGTCGGACTAGCCTCAGTGCATCTGGAAATCTGGAATTCTAACAGCTGTCCATCTTCCGTCTTAGCAGTGCTTAGGAAGACGACAGCCAGGGGGAGTTCATTGGAGAGAAAGAGATTGCAGGAAGAGTTTTCTGCAAGTAAGATTTTAATGTGCTGCTGGGGTTCCAATAAAATTATTGTTGAATGAAAAGTGGTGCATCACCGAGTGTCTTGTGTTTAGCCTAAAGACCTTCCTCAGCTGTGAGTTTTCAGGTCCAGGGTGGGTATTAACTATTATACAAGAGAATGGTGGGTGCTGCTGACTTATTCAAATACCATTTTTATTTGTTGGTGCTTAAATCTGGCAAACCGTTGTCAAATGCAGCCTTCTCCTCAGGAGAGTCACACATTTTAATCAGGCAAGGAGAGAGTGGGATGTCCTGTTGCCTGCCAGATGACACTTCTTGGCTCAAAAAGGGAAGCAGTAGAAACACTAAAACCATTTTTTTTTGGTCTTTTTTAGGGCTGCACTCGCAGCATATGGAGGTTCCCAGGCGAGGGGTCAAATTGGAGCTGCAAACGCTGGCCTACACCACAGCCACAGCAATGTGGAATCTGAGCTACATCTCTGACCTATACTACAGCTCACAGCAACATCAAATCCTTAACCCACTGAGTGAGGCCAGGGATCGAACCCACGTCCTCATGGATACTAGTCAGGTTGGATACCACTGAGCCACGATGGGAACTCCTGAAGCCATTTAAGACTGAGTTGCCTCTGTGTTCCCTAAAATGAAATCTCTCGAAGAAGTCTTAGCATGAGAGGACTGTGAGAAAGACTTTCTACTTTTCTTCTGCTTGTTTCAGTAAACTCCTTGAGCATTATGAACTAGAGGCAGCTGATATGAGAGTTTACAGCTATCTATGACTACATAATATCAGCAGATATTAGTGTATTTAATATGCACAACTGAAAAAGAACACTTAAGGCAATGCTTGCTATGAAAGCCAAATTTAGAGCTGACATGTTAAATCTTCTTCCTTCTCAATAGCAATTGTATTTTCAAGATGTGCAACTTTCATGATCTTTCACTTATTTGTTTGTTCAAATAAGTTTAAATTTTTTTTTTTTTTTTTTTTTTTTTAGTGGCTGCACTTGCAGCATATGGAGGTTCCTAGGCCAGGGATTGAATCCGAGCCATAGCTGCAACCTACACCACAGCTGAATTTGTCAAAACCGAGGAAACAGAATTCCCTATGATCCTATGGTGCTAAACTTGAAAACAAGATCTCTTAATACTTCTCTGCCCCACCACGCAAGCATTCAGCACCCAGCTGGTCTAGAAACATTAGCAGATACAGACTAGGCTAGGGGTGCAGGGAGGTGTTATGGGCCAGGGCTGCTTTCCAGGCACAGGAAAGGCCTTCTTTTTTGTTTTGTGTTTTTGTTTGGTTTTGGCTGCACCCTCGTCATGCAAAACTTCCCAGACCAGGGATCAAATCCCCTGCCACATCGGTGAAAATGCCAGATCCATAACCCCCTGAGCCACCAGAGAACAACTCTTGCCTTCTTCTTATCAACCCCATCCCATCCTGCTGAGGGAACCACCGTTAACAACACAATTTAAATTCTGTGTTTCAACTTGTTTGAATCTCACATATTCATGAGATAGGAAATGAGGAATAAAGTTGACTTTTCTATGAAGCAATTTTCTTTCCCTTTTAGACCCACTTTTCATTTTGTTTCTCTCTTTCTCAGCATTTGCATCATGTTTCTTATGATTTCTATTTGTCTACTTGACTATCTTCTCCAGATACAATTTCCTGTTGTACTGCAGCCCTATCATACTATCTTTAGTATCATCTCTGGCATAAACTAGACACCAAAAACTTATTTTGGGAGTTCTCACCATAGCACAGTGGGCTAAGAATCCAACCATAGCAGCTCAGGTCACTATAGAGGCACAGGTCCAGTCCCCAGCCCAGTGAAGTGGATTAAGTGATCTACATGGATTGAAAAACCCAGTTTTACAGTCTATACTATTTAAGCCCCTTACTCTGGCCTCAGGCATTTCTTTGTAGCTATGAAGACCAATTTGCAATTGAGGAGACTTGCGAATGGCTGAATGCCAGGAGGTTGAATCACCAGGCTGTCTTTTCTGCAGTTGTCTATGTGGCTCGTCTTACACCAAGGTCTGCTCACAGAGCATTGCTGACTCCTGGTGTATAATAGTGGAGGTCTTGTGGGTCATTTAAATAAATCTATCTGTGTTTTTATTTGCATTAAAGGTTAAAGATGATAAGCATTGAGTATTGTATGTATAATTCATAAGCTGGGCTAAATGAAGTCATTGTCTTCTATTAATTTCAGTGGTAATTATGGCAAGGTAATTTCTGTGAAGAGGGTTCATAGCTTTCAGAAGATTACCGAAGGGGTCAGTGATCCCCAAAAGTTTGAATTGAACTTCAGCCCTCTGGGTACAGGCAGGGCTAGCTTTTCAGAGGGGCAGGAGACTTCCCAGAAGCTCTGTAATTACACTAATATGGCATGCATCCAGGTCAGCACTGACTGTGCTTCTGAAGAACTGCCATACACATGCTATATTGCTGCCGATGAAGTATCACTCATATTTTTTTTTGGACCAGATTGAACAATATGATATTGCTGCTTTTTGACCATTTTTTACCCACAAAAATCTGAATGCAAATTGTTCAACCCAGTGTATAAAACCAAGGCTGAATCTGAGCCCTTTTGAGAAGTAAAATGCAAGTACACTTGCATTCATCTTAAACGCCTTTGTGATTCCACCACTTTTCCTCAGGACTATAAATGCCAAATATTTGCTTGGCTGTTGAATCACAACAACTAACCCTCTTTGGCAAAGCGTCCAATAATTGACTCTTTAGCCTTAACAAGAGCTAAGGAGACCTTAGCTATGAGAAGATGACTTCTCTGCTCCAGGGCCAGCTGGAACAGATGCTAGGGCTGAAAACTAGGGGAAGATAACTATTTTAAGTGAAAGCCTTACTGGATGGTGCCAACAGGAATATAACGTGCAAGAGCTGGGAAATGCTCTGTACACTTCACTTGACATCAGTCTGGCCCCTACACGAGAACTTTATATAGTTTATAGCCCCGTGGTTTGACAGGTGAGGAGAAACAGGAGTAAGAAGAGGAGAAAGGCAACACCAGTAATTATGGACTCATCCATCATTCCTTTGAATAGAAGGATAAAGGTCTTGACATTTGTTAGCTTGGAAAAGAGAGGGATTGGAAGTGATTTAATAGCTGTCTTATATTCAAAGCATTACCAGGATGACTGCCATGGTTCTCTACTGCAAAAGAGGACTGACTAAGAGAAGATGGACTTCAGCCACGGGAAGGAAGGGCTTCTTGATCATTATGGTAACTAAACATACCAGGTGCTAGGAGACACAGGGCTTTTCCCAAAGCCCTGTGTGGAATCCTGGCATCGTCCTTGCAAGATGTCATCTCTATTTTATCCTTTATCTCTTACCAGTAGGAGTAAGTCTAATAGAGACTCTTTGGACTAGGCTGATGGGAAAGAGTTTGGGGGGGTCAGAGGACCTTTATCTTGTCTTAAATTGAATGATGCTTGAGCTAATGTTCGTCCTGACTGTGGTAAAAATCACATAATCTGTCTGACTCTTCTCCCCTGTCAATAGAAGGTGAATCAGGAAAAAATACCCTCAGAATATTAAAAACATTATTTAGACGAAATCCATACAGTGTAACATTGTCCACTTTAAGGTGAACAACTCAGTGGATTTGGTACATTCACAATATGGTGCAATAAATATCTCTAGCTAATTTCAAACGTTACCGTCAATCCAAAGGAAAACCCCTTATCCATTTATCAGTTTCTCTCTTTTCTCCTCGCAAAGCCCAGCCACTGGCAACCACCAATCTACATTCTGTCTCTATAGATTTATCTATTCTGGATATTTCATATAAAAAGAGCTATTCAGTAAGTGACTTTTGTGTCTGGCTTCTTTCATTTAGCATGATGTTTTCAAGGTTCATCAACATTGTAGCACATATGAGTACTCCATTCTTTTTAATGGCCAAATAATATTCCACTGTATGTATGTACCACTATTTGTTTATCCATTTATCAGTTGATGGGCGTTTGGGCTGTTTCCACCTTTTGGCTGTAATGTATAGTGCTGCCGTGAACATGAATGTACACATACTTGTTCAAGTACCTGTTTTCAATTCTTTGGTTACCTTCCTATGAGCTGAATTCTGGGGTCGCATGGTAATTCTAAGTTTAACTTTTTGAGGAACTGCCAAACTATTTTTTGTCGGAGTCCAGCTCCAGCAGGTCCAGGGTTTCCCGAAGGATGGGCGGCGTCGGCATAGGAATGGACACAGCCCTGGTGGTTATGCAGGACTGCTCGTTTATTGATCGAATCAACCAAGCTTATATACAATTTGTGTTTCCCCTTGGCATACATCATGCGTCATACATCTGGTGATATTTTTTAACTTTCCACTCGGTCAGATGTTACCTTATGATCCAGTACATGACCAGGTACATTTGGGAACACAAACAATGCTCTTTTTTGTACTTTCCACTTGACTTTTCAGAATTAGATGTGCTCGTGTTAATGATCTAACTTTGTGGGTTACAAAAGCACGAACTTACTAACTTTATAATTAAAAATATTTTTATGTGTCTAAAACCTAAGGCCAAACTATATTCTATTAGTGAAGGTTACTCAAACATACCAAAGGTTATTTTGATTCTTATAGAACTAGAAACCACTTGTTAGGGTTGGACCAATAGGCTTGGTATAGCAAGATAAAATCGACTGAAGGTAGGTAATTTCCTGACCTGTGTTCAATTACATGGTGCAAACCGCACAAGTTTTTCTATAACTAAGGCCCAGTATCTATCCTATTCATCAACTCGTCCCTAGCATAGAGAAGAACCACCTGCCGGAGCAGGGAGAGACCTGGGCCTCCAGCCTCTATTATGCCTCCAGGATTCTTTCACAGGTTAAACAGTAACAGCCCAAACATGAAAGCTTTCTATTAGGGTCTCCATAGAAAAAAAGGGAGGGAACTCAGAAGTGAATGATGATCACAGGACAAGGGGACAGTAGGAATTTGTGGGTAAGCACCAGGCCCGATGTTTACCCCCCTGGGGTCTTTTTTTAGGGAACTTTATTGGACAGCAATTTCCCAGCTCTCACAGTTTTTATTAACCGCATAAGCAGACAGAGAAGAAGAAGCAGGACCATCGCTTTCCTGGACGTGCTGTGCAGTCTGGGGTCCTCAGTCTCCTGGACTTGTCGGCAGGCAGACCAGCACGAACGGCTCCCAGCAATTTTTTCTCAGTGGCTGAGCCATTTATGTTCCCAGCAGTCATGCAAAATAATGTTCCAATTTCTCCACATCCTTGTCAACATTTGTTATGTAGCATCTGACTTTTTTTGTTTGTTTGTTTGTCGTTTTAGGGCCACACCCTCAGCATATGGAAGTTCCCAGGCTAGGGGTCGAGTAGGAGCTATAGCTGCCGGCCTACACTACGGCCACAGCAATGCCGGACCCTTAACCCACTGCGTGAAGCCAGGGATCAAACCTGTGTCCTCATGAATACTAGTCAGTTTCCTTACTACTGAACCATCTGTCAGCTATCATCCGACGTTTTGATTCCCGCCATCCTAGTGCGTGTGTAGGAGTATCCCGCCGTGGTTTTGATTTACATTTCCCTGATGGCTAGTGACGCTGAGGATCTCTGTATGGTTTTGTTGGTCATTTGTATATTTTCTTTGGAGAAATGTCTTTTCAAGTCATTTGCCCATTTTTCAAACTGGGTTGTTTTGTTGTTGTTGAGCCATCATAATACTTTAATTTATATTAATGTATATATAATAGCCTTATTACCCTCCAGCACCATCAGGGATGTTATTAAGCCTATTTTTTTCTTTTTCTGGCTTACTTTACTTAGTATGATAACATCCAGGTCCATCCACGTTGCTGCAAATGACATTATTTCTCTCTCTTTTATGGCTCAGTAATAGTCCATTGTATAAATATACTACATCTTATTTATCCATTCTTCTACTGATGGACATTTAGGTTGTTTCTATGTCCTGGCTACGATATAACTTATATTGGGAATCTTTAAAAAAAATGCTGCAGATAAACTTATATACGAAACAGAGATAGACCCACAGACATAGAAACCAAATTTATGGTTACCAAAGAGGAAAGGGGGGAAAGGAATAAATCAGGAATTTGGAATTAACATATACACACTACTATATATAAAACAGATAACCAACAAAGACCAACTGTATAGCAGAGGGAACTATAGTCAATAGTTTGTAATAACCTACAAGAGAAAAGAATCTGAAAAAATTAACATATATGTGTGTATAACTGAATCACTTTGCTATACACCTGCAACTAACACAACACTGTAAATCAACTATACTTTTAAAAAACGACCTTTTTTTTTTTTCTTTCTGTGTGATGGACTGAATAATCCTGCACTACAGTGTGTTGCAAAATTTAGCATGCATAAGAATTACTCAGAGAGTTTATGTTAAAACAGATCCACGGCCCCCTCACCCCTCTTCTCTTAGATTCTGACTCAGAAGGTATGGGGTGAGACAAATAATTTGCATTTCTTATTTTCTTTTTTCTTTTTGTCTTTTGTCTCTTTAGGGCTGAGGCATATGGTGGTTCCCAGGCTAGGGGGTGAATCAGAGCTGTAGCTACCAGCCTACACCACAGCCACAGCAACGCCAAATCCGAGCCATGTCTGTGACCTAGAGCACAGCTTGCGGCAATGCCAGATCCTGAACCCACTGAGGGAGCCAGGGATCGGACCCACATCTTCATGGATGCTAGTTGGGGGTTGTTAACCACTGAGCCAGGATGGGAACTCCAATAACTTGCGTTCCTAACCAGCTCCCAGGTGATGCCACTGCCACTGGCCCATGGACGACACTGAGCAGTACTGCTGAGAGAGGCAGGGTCTTGAGTGTCTGCCCCATTCTTAAACTCCTATTATGAGAACCTCCTCTTCTTTTTCCAGAATAATAAGTTCCTGTAGCCGTGTCTGTCACTCCATGAGTACTTCCCCCAGTCATGGGCTATCAGACCACAGAAGGATGCCCAGCCTAAGTGGAACCAACCAGATTTCCCTCTTGAAATTTTGTCAGTGGGACTTGAAACCATTTTCTGCTGGTTTCATCAACTGAGTTGTGTAGGTACTAAGGTGTGGTGTGACCACCCTCTACCATGGGCTTGAAAAATGGAGAAAGCCCATCTGCAGGAGGATGAGTGGGAAGAAACACTT
Source organism: Phacochoerus africanus (assembly GCF_016906955.1). Classification (NCBI taxonomy): domain Eukaryota; kingdom Metazoa; phylum Chordata; class Mammalia; order Artiodactyla; family Suidae; genus Phacochoerus; species Phacochoerus africanus. Next base: position 81,755,634 of record NC_062550.1, on the reverse strand, counting down.
GTCAGGAGAATAGGGGACGTGAGAGAAGACTAATAAGAATAGCTAATGCTCATTGAGCACTTCTTATGTGTCAGGTCCTGTTTTTTTTATATTTTTAATATCAATTTTAAAAATAAACTTCTAATTCTGAAATAATTTTAGACTTAGAGGAAATTTACAAAGATAGTGCAGAGTTCTTGTTTATAGCTCATTCAATATCTTCTAATATTAGCATCTTAAATACTGTAGTATACTTGTCAAAACCAGGAAATTCACATTGACACATTACTATTAACTAAATTTCAGACTTATTTGGAGCTCCACAGTTTTTACACTAAATTCCCCTCTTTTTTCTTTTCTTTTCTGTCTGTTTGTTCCAAGACTCAATGCCAGAAACCCGGCTGAAGTTCGTCAGGGTGTCCCCTTAGTCTCCTTGAGTCTGTGACAATGTCTCAGATTTCCTTTGCTTTTCATGCCCTTGACCGCTTTGAGGAGTATTGGTCAGATATTTTGCAGAATGAGCCCAATTTGAATTTGTCTGATGGTTTCTTTATGGATGGATCGAAGTTCTTGTGTGGGGGAAGAATGCCACAAAAGCGAAGTGCCCTCCTCATCACATCTCGTGGAGGAGGGGGGTACCTGAGGGCGACATGACATCACAGGTGACACCCCCCCCTTGACCCCTTGGTCTTCCAGGTTTCTCTAGTAAAATGGTATGATGTAACCCTTTCCACGCCATTCTTTGGAAGTGAGTCGTGAAGTCCAGTCCACACTCGTGGAGAGGGGAATTAAGCTCTCCTTTCTGGAGGGAGCAGTGTCTACATACATTAGTTGCAATTTTGTAAGGAAGAATTTTCCTTTATCCTTAAAATTAATTATTTATTCAATCATTGATTTATATCAGTATGGACACAGGAATACTTTTATGCTTTGGATTATTATTGAATTCTGTTATTGCCTTTCTTTTGTTGCTCCGATGGTTCCAGCTTGGCTATTGGGAGCTCTTTCAGTTTGGCCACTGTATCCCTTCAATATCATCTCCTCTTACTTGTAAAGGTCTTACTTGTAAAGGGAGGTGTTTAAAATTATATGTATTTCTGGGGAGTTCCCGTCGTGGCGCAGGGGGAGTTCCCGTTGTGGCGCAGTGGTTAACGAATCTGACTAGGAACCATGAGGTTGCGGGTTCGGTCCCTGCCCTTGCTCAGTGGGTTAACGATCTGGCGTTGCTGTGAGCTGTGGTGTAGGCTGCAGACGCAGCTCGGATCCCACGTTGCTGTGGCTCTGGCGAAGGCCGGTGGCTACAGCTCCAATTAGACCCCTAGCCTGGGAACCTCCCATATGCCGCGAGAGTGGCCCAAGAAATGGCAAAAAGAAAAAAAAAAAAAAAAAAGGTATTTCTTGATTGGCAAATTTATAACCAGATGAATAAGTTGAACATGTGGAAAACAAAATTAATATACTGAAAACACAGTATAATTACAAAAATAGACAGTTTCCAAGATGAAGCACCCACTCTCTCCAAGCTGACACAGGCAGCTGCAAAACTGAAAGAGAACAATCTTAAGCAGTATTTGAGACCCTTTTTGCCACCAGACCCATACAGACTGTCCCCTCAGTCCTTCCACGCTCATCTGAATTCCCTGGTCAAGTGGTGTCTTCGACAAGCCCAGCCTCCTCTTGGGACTACAGGCTAGAATGCACCCAGCATCTCCCCTCCTTCCCTCGGAATCCGAATCCCTCCCTCTCCTTATCTGGACCTATTTCTTAGGAATATCAGGGAGACGGTATGACAGGACAACAAGGCGACAGGACTCATATCGTGGCTATTTTTTTCCTGATCAGTGAAGAGCAGAGCCTGTAATAACCCTGGCAAACAGGGACCTTTGTGAAAAATGTCCCAGCTGAGGCAGGTGGCCCTGGGGCGGGCTGGAAGTTGCTCTTGGGGAACTTGGTTCAGGCTGGGACACCTACCTTTTCTTCCCCTTCTGTCTTCTTATGCCTTTTTCCTTCTTTCCCCATTTTTGTTTTCACCCCTTCGTCTGCAGGTGGTTTTCACAGCATTTCTCTTCCTGTGGGTCGTGCGTTGGGAACTTCTGTAGAGCAGTTGTCATAGCAACAGCATGCATGGTGCTTACTGAGAGCCTGGAAGGAAGGATGAGCGCAAAGGTGACGCTGAGGTACCTGAGATGAAGAAAAGCCATATGGGCATCTAGGCTGTGCTCTGGACATGTTTACAGGACAAACACCAGATTCCTTACAAGTTGAAGATTACCAGGGCACATGCACTGGTGAAGCTTTCAGGAAGCCGATGTGTAGTTGTCCAGATTTTGATAAAGGTCACTTTTATACCAATGTGAGCTTTCAGTATAAAGGAAGCTGAGTGACATCACAGAGGTGTGGCCTCTATGCTCTTCTGAGTTGCAGAGGTCACCAGCTCTCACTTTGGGGAGGTAAATCTTTTACCTGCAGAGACAGTTGCCATCTCGGGAGTGGAGCCCTGAAGAGGCTGGGCCAGCTCTTCCAAAGAGGGCCTCCTGCTTTGTGCCAGCAGCACAGGAAGAATGTTCCAAGTATAGGATTTTCTGGCAGCCAGACCACTGAGGGCTGAGAGGCTCTCCTGAATACGTGACAAAGAATGGGCAGTCATGTCAGCCACGTGGGCATAGTTACGCTGTGTGGTTGCAAGAGTGAAGCCTCACTCACGCTACCTCAAGCAGTATGGATTCTGCGCCCGGGTCTCTACGGATGGTGAAGGACTCAGCCATGCAGCCAGGCCTCATGGGCACTGCCCAGTCTTCCGTAGGTCATGCGACCAGTGCCCCTCAGAATGCAGAGCACTAGGATTCTGAATGTTCAGGGATGCAAGCACGAGGATTCTGGATGTCCTCAAAGTCCCAGGACCCAGGACCTTCCTCCTCCTCTGCTCCTCTCTGTGCATCATCTTGCTTCTTTTTTCCTCAGCACCAACTGGTTCTGACTATCACATGCTGAGGCTTGCTTTTCCTAGAGCCAGAGATCTGAGAGAGAGAGAGAGAAAGTCCAAAGACAGAAGTGATCCTCTCAAGAAGGGTTGGATATTTCTTTCAGTACACTTGCCATCTGGCAATACCTCCACTCCCTTCTATTCTTCCTCCTGTGAGGAACTGCATTTCCCAGCCTCGCTACTCAGCAGGGGTCTGGATATGCTTTAGACTAGGGCCAATGAGTTGACGTGTGGGAGGCAAAATGAAGAGGAAGCCATTCATCCTCCAGCACTAGTGGCGGCTGACACAAGAGCTTCAGTGAATGAGAGTTTTCAGTGTCTAGCCAGACTCGGCATCCCTCACCTGTCACTGGCTTTGGGGCTTGGTAGCAATGTTGATTTCAATAGTGGCCTCGAAGATTTCTGATCTTTCTTTGGCAAAAACTGCTTCTTAAACTAAGGGTCTTAGAGTTCCCATTGTGGCTCAGCAGGTTAAGGACCTGACTGGTATCCATGAGGATTCGGGTTCGATACCTTTGTTCAGTGGGTTAAGGATCTGGCGTTGGTGCAAGCTTTGGTGTAGGTTGCAGGTGCTCTGGCTGTGGCGTAGGTCAGCAGTTGCAGCTCTGATTTGACCCCTAGCCTGGGAACGTCCATATGCTGCAGGTGGCATTCTAAAAAAAGGGAAAAACCAAAAAACCAAAACTCTGAGTCTTAGCTTGTGGTCATATGATCAAAGCAACTTTATTGGCAGCCCCCTGACTTTTGCCTTTCCAGGTCTTCAGCAGGTTTGCATGCACAAAATTCACATGATTTTGTAAGCACACGGTTGTAAGTACCTAATCCTAGTAGTTTTGTAAGCCCATGATAATGCACAAAAGAGTAATAAATCTCTCTTTGCTCATGTACCTAGAGAGGTTTCTGTTTCCATGGTCTGGGAGAAATAACAGTAGTGGAAGTTGTTAAATATATGGTCATATGATGCTTTAAATTCCATCTTTACCAGTTATTTTCTGTGTAGCATTAAGCAAGTTACCCACCTTCGTCAAGCTTTGGGTTCCTCCTCTAGAAAATTAGGATAATAATAGCATCTGTCTCATAGGGATGTCATTGGGATTAATACATTGAGATAGTGAATAAAAATATTTAATCTGTACCTGGCAAGTAGTAAGTACTTAATAAGTATGCATCATCATCATTATATTTTTTAATTGAAGTACAGTTGATTTACAATGTTGTGTTAATTTCTGCTATAAAGCGAAGTGATTCAGTTATACATATATGTATACATATACATACAAGAATGTGTGTGTGTGTGTGTGTGTGTGTGTGTGTGTGTATGTATATATATTTGTCTTAGGGCCACATCCACGACGTATGGAAGTTCCCAGGTTAGGGGTCGAATCAGAGCTGCAGATGCCAGCCTAAATTACAGCCACAGCAATGCCAGATCCAAGCCGCATCTGTGACCTACACCACAGCTCACAGCAATGCCGGATCTTTAACCCACTGAGTGAGGAGGCCAGGGATGGAACCTGCGTCCTCATGGATACTAGTTGGGTTTGTTATCACTGAGCCATGACAGGAACTCCTATATATATTCTTTTTAATATTCTTTTCCTTTTATGGTTTATCTCAGGATATTGAATATATATAGTTCCCTGTGAGCATTATTATTATTTTGTCTTTTTAGGGGTAAACTGGAGGCATATGGAGGTTCCCAGGCTAGGGGTTGAATTGGAGCTGCAGCTGCTGGCCTACACCACAGCTCACGGCAGCACCAGATCCTTAACCCACTGATCAAGGCCAGGGATCGAACCTGGGTTCTCATGGATGCTAGTCAGATTCGTTTCCAAGACAGGAACTCCCCCTGTGTGCATTATAATTCTTGTTATTGTTATTATTGTTAATACTGCTGCGCTGCTGTGCCGGGACAGAGGGAGACCCCCAATCTCTAGAGCCCACACAAGGGTGCTTACAGGGAAGACAAGGTCAGGCTCAAGCTGTCTGGCTTCTCACCTAAGTGGAGTAAACATGTGGCTTTTAGAAACTGAAAGGAATAAGCATCTGGCTGGGAGTTTAATAAAACTCAGCCCAGGATTGCAGCTGCTGGAGATGAGCCAGGGAGAGCAGATGGCAGACCAGGGCAGGCTGGTGCTGGAAAACCTCCCCCAGGGGCAGGCGAGGTCTGACCCATTAAATAGATGACCGTGTGCTCTCAGGTGCTCGGACCATCTCAAACCATCATAAGGGAAATCAGCCTATCCCCAAAGGGTTGGGAAACCCAGTAAAGTGGCCAAATAGAGCTTCCTCTGTTTGATTCAAAAGATTGCTCAGTCCATGAAGCAGAGAGGCTGTAGTTTTCCCTTCTTTTTAAAAATTTTACTCTATTTTATTTACTTTTCTGTATTTTTAGTGTGGCATATAGAAGTTCTCAGGCTAGGGGTGGAATTGGAGCTAGATGCCAGCCTACGCCACAGCTAAGCTGCATCTGCGAACTATACCAAAGCTCACAGCAATGCTGGATCCTTAACCCACTGAGCAGGGCCGGGGATTGAACCTGCATCCTCATGGATACTAGCTGAGTTTGTTACCACTGAACCAAAACAGGAACTCTAAATTTAACTTTGTATTTTTATTTTTAATGAAATTATAGTTGACTTAACAATTTTATATTAGTGTACAACATGGCAATTCGATATTTTCATAGATCATATACCATATAGAATTCTTATAAAATATAGACTGTATTCCTTGTGCTGTATATTATTATCCTCTGTGACTTATTTACTTTATTTTTGTTTTCTTCATCTTTTGAGGGCCGCACGAGCAGCTTATGGAGATTCCCAGGCTAGGGGTCCAATAGGAGCTATAGCCGCTGGCCTACACCACAGCTCACAGCCAACACCAGATCCTTAACCCACTCAGAGAGGCCAGGGATCGAACCTGTATCCTCATGGATGCAAGTCAGATTAGTTTCCACTGGGCCATGACAGGAACTCCTTATTTATTTTATAATTGGTAGTTTGTACTTAATCCTCTTCACATTTTTCACCCCTTCCCACCCCTCTCCCCTCTGGCAACCACTAATTTTTTCTCTGTGACTATGAGTCTGTTTCTGTTTTGCTACATTCATTTGTTTTGCTTTTTATTTATATTTTATTTTTTTTAGGGCCACACCTGCAGCACGTATACATTCCCAGGCTTGGGGGCAAATTGGAGCTGTAGCTGCCAGCCTATGCCACAGCCACATTAATGCCATATCCAAGCCACATCTGTGACCTACCCCACAGCTCATGGCAACGCTGGGTCCCCAACTCACTGAGCGAGGATAGACTCCTCATGGATCCTAGTTGGATTTGTTTCCACTGTGCCACAACAGGAACTCCTGCTTTGCTTTTTAGATTCTGCATATAAGTGAAATCGAACGGTATTATAATTATTTCACTAAGCATAATACCCTCCATGCATGTTGTCACAAATGGTAAGATTTCATTTTTTTATGGCTAATACAGTCCATTGAATATATGCAGGACATCTTTATCCATTCATCTGTCAATGGGCGTTTACGTTGCTTTTGTATTCTGACTATTGCAAATAATGGTGCAATGGACGTGGGGCTGCACATAACTTTCGGAACGGACGTTTTCACTTTCTTTGGATAAACCCTCAGGAATAGAATCGCTGGATCACGTAGCAGCTCTGTCTTTAATTTTTTGAGGGACCTGCACACTGTTTCCCATCGTGGCTGCGCCAGGTTCCATCCCTACCAGCTGTGCACAACGTTTCCCTTTTCTCCACAGTATTATTATTTTTTTTTGCCAACATTTGTAATTTGCTGTCTTTTGGATGATGGCCATTCTGATAGGTGTGAAGTGATATCTCATTGTGGCTTCGATTTGCAGTTCCCTGATGATTAGTGATTCCGAACACATCTTTTCATGTGCCTGTTGACCATTTGCATGTCTTTTGTTTTTTGGGGAAAATACCAATTCAAGTTCTCTGCTCGTTTTTACTTTAATTTATTTATGTATTAGTTTTTTGTCTTTTTAGGGTCACACCCGTGGCATATGGAGGTTCCCAGGCTAGGGGTCGAATTGGAGCTGTTGCTGCCGGCCTACGCCAGAGCCACAGCAACACCAGATCCGAGCTGCGTCTGTGACCTACGGCACAGCTCATGGCAAAGCTGGATCCTTAACCCACTGAGAGAGGCTAGGGATCGAACCTGCAACCTCATCGTTCCTAGTCGGATTCGTTTCTGCTGCGCCAAGACGTGAACTCCCTCTGTTCATTTTTAAAATCAGATTTTTAAAAAAAAAAATTGCGTTGTGTAAGTTCTTTATATGTTTTGAATATTAACCTTTATGAGATCCTTGCTTATACAGCTCTTCCCAAAGAGAGACTATGGGGCCAGTGTTGGGGTGAGAGTCCAGTGCTTTTTGAGGGGAGCTCTACCTATCTGTCATCAAAATCCTAATTAATGTGGATTTGTAGCCTAGTCTTATTTTCCTCTTTCTCTTCAATTTCTTTTCTTTTCTTTCTTTCTTCTTGTCTTTTTGGGGCCACACCCAAGGCATATGGAATTTCCCAGGCCAGGGGTCCAATTGGAGCTGCAGCTGCCAGCCTGTGCCACAATCACAGCAACTCGGGATCCAGGCCAGATCTGTGACCTACACCACAGTTCTTGGCAACACTGGATCCTTAACACACTGAGCAGGGCCAGGGATTGAAACTTCGTCCTCGTGGATACTAGTTGGGTTTGCTACCGCTGAGCCACAATGGGAATTCCTCTTTCTCTTCAATTTCTGAATTCATTCAGAACAAAAATGTCAGCTTTGTGGTCCATTTGAGTGGAGAAAAAAAAGACACAAGAAATACTTTAATTTGATGTCTTTGGTTGATGTGCAATATGAGCACAATTCAGGGAAAGCATATAAACTGAGCTGCGCTGTTAGAAGAAATGCTATAATATCCCCTGTCCTATTTACGCATGTCAAAAGAGAAAAAGCACAGAAAATTGGAAATCAGATCACAAAAGCTTTTCCCTGAAAATCAGCATCTTGAGCTCCAAAACTTGGTAAATTAAATGGTTGAGCAGCCCTGATCCTACAAGCTTAGTTCCCTGAAAAAAAAAAATGTCTTACATTCCTGTAGAATTTGCAGCTAACGAATCACTTTTACCTCTGATCTCACTGGAGTATCTCCGATCCTTTAAGGTAAACAGATGTCACTATCCTAATTTTCAGCTGAGGAAATCAAGGCCAGAAAGGTTGAAATTTAGCAAAGATTAAAAAAATAAAAATAAACAGATGCAAATATTAGAATTCAGGCCTTTAATTCCAAGTGTTTTGTTCCTTGGGGTTGTAGGAAGCTTTTGCCTCCGTCACTTCCTGCGGAGGTGAAAAGGCAGTGAGATGGCACCGTTTAGGGCAACAGTGACTCCCTGTGCCACCAGCTGTGTGAGCTTGCACAAATATCTTGGCTCTCTTCTCTTCATTTTCCTCAAGTATAAAATTGAGGAAATGATAACCTAACTCCAGGTCTTAATGTGATTAAGATAATGTCTTGAAAGTACTTAGCGTATGCTAGTCGCTTATTAAATAGTGGTTATTATTATTACTGCTACGATAATTCATTTGGGTTAAGCTGTTGCTGCCATGTTAAAATGTAAATAGGTCTCTTGCCAGGTCAAGCACATTAACCTATAGCTGCAGTTAAGGTATCAAGAAGGAACAGAGGCGGGTGAGTTATGTCATTGGACGGGAAAAGGGCCAGGAGGCGGTCCAGGTGGGGCTCCTGGCACTGAGGCTGAGCGCTTGCGCAGTGAGTAGAAGCTTGAGTGGGTGCCTTGGCTCAGAGCCCTGGCCTGGGGGTGGGGGTCACGGCAGAGGTGAAGCTCCCTCTGTCATCTCTCTGCTCTGGATTGGTGTTTGCAGGCAGGAATCCCTGGGACATCCTCAAGTGAGTCAGATTGGGACTCTCTTCAGTCACAGCCCAAAAATCCATTACTTGGAGGGGACCATTCAAGAAAAGTTCTTATTCAAATGAGGGGCCACACTTTGAGAACCTTGGCTGTGGGGTAGTGCCCTCCACCTCCAGCCTGCCTGCACCCCGTTTCTCAGATGACCCTGGTAGGAGGTATAAAGGCAGGTTGGGGTCAAAACTTGTTTGGAGGAGAACAGAAATGACTAATAAACTGAAGAAAATATTCTCAACCTCATTGAAAACGCAAGAAATAAGAATTATACTAATCACAGTACAATAAAATACCTTGGGAGGGTTTTCACCAGGGGAGCGGTGTGGTCAGAATGCTCTAGAAACAGACAAACAAACAAAAAACCCTGCCTCTAACTCTTTGGGTACAGCAATCTGTCAATGACTAAAACAATTTCTATTTAATTTTTTATGGCTGCACCCACTGCATATAGTAGTTCTCCCTCCAGGGAATGAATCCGAGCCACAGCTGGGACCTACGCTGCAGCTGCAGCAACACTGGATCCTTTAACCCACTGTGCCACAGCGGGAAATCCAGACCAAAAAAAATTTAATAGCAAAGTGCCCAGTATTTTAGTATTTAAAAGTAACAGAATACTCCAAATTGGTATGCTGTCACTGTAGATGCTCCGCTCAGTGCCTCCTTCATCCACTCAGGTGTGGGCACCTCCTTTGGAACTGGCCTCACCCACCCCCTCATTCTTCTCTGCTGTTCCATCTTTCATGCTTCTGGAGCTTGTGCCTGAGCCCATTTGTCATTGCCTGTGATATAATCCCTTCTCTGGGAACTTTCCATTTCTTAATGCTAAAATAAAGCACTAACTGTTATTTATTTCAACATATTTTTTTAAATGACTAATACTGGAGTTCCCTGGTGGCTCAGTGGGTTGGGGATCCCGCCTTGTCACTGCTGTGGTGCAGCTTCCATCCCTGGCCTGGGAACTTCTACATGCCATGGAAAAAATATTTTTTTAAAATAGATAATACGTTTGCATGGTGCAAAAGTCAAAAGTCAAAAGGGTCTGAAGTGAGAAGTGTTCCCTCCAAATTGTCCTGGGCAGCCCAGTTGTGCGTGTGTGTGTGTGTGTGTGTGTGTGTGTGTGTGTGTGTGTGTCTGAGATCCCCTTGCCTTTCTTCCCAAATGGCTGCATATACACATCATTAGGCATCTGATCTTTGCACTTAAACTACGCCTTGGTTCTAATGCGTTAGGTATACAAAGCAAGGTCTTCATTGGTCTTATTAGCGGCATTGTATTCCATCACATGTACCATCATGTATTTAAGCATGACATTTAGATTATTTCTTGTCTTTCGCTCTAGTCAAATCTGCAGTGCATAATTTGAGAAACTGAGGACATTGGTAACATTAGGCAGCAACTTCCTGCCACTAAAACAGATTCAGAAACTTATGATTATCTATAAAAACCTTTAGATAATATGCAGCATAGCAAGGCAGCCTGTATACATAAATTACTAGTAAACTAAGGTAGGAAAAATTCAGATACATTATGCACAGTGGTGAGCACATAGCATAAAGGGAGCAAAAGGCAAAGGATCTGGGACCCACAGAGGGTCTGGTGATTTCATATCTAAGACAGAAGTGCCTTGGGGATGATCACGAATGCCTCAAGGAGCTTAAACAGCAAAGAAACTGGTCATGTAGTACTACTCTTCACTGGATTTCTCAATTTTTAAAACTAAAGATGTTGAAATTTTTTTTACTTTTCATGAGTAAAATAATAATCCTAAAAGTTAGCATTTATTGAGCATTTATCATATTCAGACACTATTCTAAGCACTTTATAGATATTACCTTATTTAATCCATGAACATGCCATGAGACTAATGATGTTCTCATCCCCATTTTATTTACTTATTTATTTTTATTGAAGTATAGTTAATTTACAATGTTGTGTTCGTTTCAAGTGTACAACAATGTGATTCAGTTATATATATATATGTTCTTTTTTCAGATTCTTTTCCATTATAGGTTATTACAAGACATTGAATATAGTTCTCTGTGCTCTGCAGTAGCTCCTTGTTGTTTATCTGTTTTATACATAGTAGTGTGTGTATGTTCATCCCCAAATCCTAATCTATCCCCCCTACTTTTTTTTTTTTTTGGTAACCATAACTTTGTTTTCTATGTCTGTGAGTCAGTTTCTGTTTTGTAAATAAGTTCTTTTGCATCATTTTTTAAAAGATTCCACATGGAAGTGATATCATAGGATTCTTTTTTTCTTTTATAGGGCCACACCTGCAGCATATGGAAGTTCCTAGGCTAGGGGTCAAATTGGAGCTGCGGCTGCAGGCCCTATGCCACAGTGGCAGCAACATTGGATCTGAGCCACATCTGCGACCGATGCTGCAGCTTGCGGCAACACCGGATCCTTAACCCACTGATGGAGGCCAGGGATCGAACCCACATCCACATGGACATTATGTCAGGTTCTTAACCCACTGAGCCACATTGGGAACTCCAGGATATTTGTCTTTCTCTGTCTTACTTACTTCACTTAATATATCATCCCCATTTTAGAGATGAGAAAATTGAGGCCAAAGGAGGTTAAGTAACTCAGCCCAGGTCACACAGCCAGTGACCAATGAAGCCAGTTTCTGAATCCAGGGCTTCACCCCCTTGGCCACTGCTGCCCACTGGGGGGCTTTACTTTCATGCTTTTTCTACTTCTCTGACAGCACAAAAAAAAGAGCTTTGAGATTTTTATATTCCTGAAAGCTTCATGGAGGTTTTAGAGTCAGTTTTGAGGCTGTTAAAAGCTGTCTGATGGGCCTATAATTCAAATATACGAGCTGTTGAATGTTATAGGGACAATATTTTCCCTGTCTTTTTGTGTTGCTCTTTCTGCTTCATGTGCCATAATTGTATTTTGATTCTTGTTTGTTCCCTCAAAGTAAGCTGCTTGAAGTACAGCATGAAATCACCACGCCAAAAACGACTTTGGCATTTTATAAAAGACAAATGTCCTTCATAGGCCCTGATATTCGTTTTATTCTTCCCACTATGTTCTTTCAAAGGCTGCATTTATTCCTCAAATAAGCTTCCAGCTGCTTTATGTGAACAAATTATTCTTTTGTAAGGTCCAGTCGAATCACTGAATTCAACTGAGAAGAGCCATCAAACGCATGTGAGAAAAGATGATGAGGGGACAGTTTATAAACAAACAAAATTTAATGCCTTTCTGCAGATTCTTTCTGCACATTTTTGTATAGGAAATTTGAAAATTTCTTGAGTTTAGAGCAGGATTTACTCTAATTTGTGACTCAAATTATTGGTAATTAACCCCAGTTTATATTGGCAATGGTACCTCCATGCCTGCAGAAAGTGAAAGGTAATTATAATTTATATACAATCTAATTCCAAAAGCATTTGAGTGGCTATTCCTCCAGGGAGCTAAGCATTGATAAAGTAAAGAATTGATGATCTTCCTGAAAATAAAGTCTAATTCCTCAAGCCTTCGCTCCTACATCCTCTCCTGTAGGATGCCTTCTTTGATCCTCCTTCAAGGAAGGAATCTCAGCTTATTTATATGTAGCCCGTGTCAGCTTTTCTTTCCCTTTAAATAATGCCTTCCTCTGGTGTATTTGCAATAAAGGAGGATCTTGTCATATGCTTGCTCCAGGGTTATGCAGTGATAGCCAGTGCTGAGTCACGGGTTGGTACCACTGCTTTTGGTTTCCTGTGGCCTACTCCGTTGTTTTGCTGTCAGAAGGGCCGGGATCAGAGTTCCCGTCGTGCCGCAGTGGCTAACGAATCCGATTAGGAACCATGAGGTTGCAGGTTCGATCCCTGGCCTTGCTCAGTGGGTTGAGGATCCGGCGTGGCCGTGAGCTGGGGTGTAGGTCGCAGACGCGGCTCAGATCCCGCGTTGCTGTGGCTCTGGCGTAGGCCGGTGGCTGCAGCTCCGATTCGACCCCTAGCCTGGGAACCTCCATATGCTGCAGGAGCGGCTCTAAAAAGAAAAAAAAAAAGACAAAAAAAACAAAAAGAAGGGCCAGAATCTGGGTGAAGCAAGTAAGGAAGCTAGGGAACAAAGCTGAAGGAGATATTAACTCTAAATGTTGTGGAGGCACAAGGTTGGTCTACACTAGTGCTGGCCTTGCCCACCTGCTACAGTCTGGAATTCTCTTGGTGGGATGGAAGGAGGTTTGGTTTGACCTGCATCTCCTCACAGTGGCGAACCACAGTGATTAAGAGTGTACATTTTGGGAGTTCCCGTTGTGGCTCAGTGGGTTAAGAACCTAAAATAGTCTCTGCGAGGATGTGGGTTTGATCCTTGGCCTCAATCAGCGGGTTAAGAATCCAGCATTGCCACAAGCTGCAGCATAGGTCGCAGATGTGGCTCATATCCTGTGTTGCTGTGGCTGCGGTGGAGGCTTCAGATGCAGCTCCGATTTGACTCCTGGCCTGGGAACTTCCATATGCTGCAGATGAGGCTGTAAAAAGAAAAAAAAAAAAAGTGCAAATTCTGGAGTTGGATGTATTACCTAACCTCTTGTATATCAGTTTCCTCATTTGTAGAATAGGGATGATGATGCTAAAAATATAGCCTGCCTTGGTTGGGTGGTTGTGAATTACTGCAGGTGAAGTACAAACAGCAGTTCTGACACTTGGTAAATACTCAATAAATCACAGCTTTTCCTCTTACTGCTGTTTCTACGTCCAGTGTCACAATACCTCACAGCACACCACCCAGAGCTCTAATCATATATTAATGTTTATAAGAAGCTTGGAGAAAATTAGGCAGAATTGTAAAAGACAGAGAATTTAAAACTGTCAAGTGGGAGTTCTCGTTGTGGCTCGGGGGTTAAGAACCTGATTAGTATCCATGAGGATTAGGTTTGATCCCAGGTATCGCTCAGGGGGTTAAGGATCCGGCGTTGCTGTGAGCTGTGGTGCAGGTTGCAAAGGCTGTTTGGATCTGGCAGTGCTGTGGCTGTAGTGTAGGTGGCCGCTACAGGTCTGATTCCACTCCTCGCCTGGGAACTTCCATGTGCCTTGGGTGTGGCCCTAAAAAGAAAAAAAAAATTGTCAAGCAAAACATTATTTTTTCAACAACAACAACAACAACGACAAAAAAAAAGACAAAAGACAAAAAACAAACAAACAAACAAAACCATTATTTTTTCAAGACTCAAGGGAAAAGTGCTCTGGAAGTGAAAGCCCAACAGCAAATGATGGACTTACTGGCCTTCTCTCTCACCTTGGGCTTCCACTCTCTCTTGAAGCACCTCTCTTTCAAGTTCTCTGTTTTCTGCATCTCCTAACACCTTACTTTGTAACGACCTTACTTCATCTTCACAGAATTCTCAACCCGAATTCATCCCATTTTCCCAATGGAATACTTTTCCCACACTAAAATTTTCAGGCTCAAATAGCATTAAAAATTTAATAAATAGGAACCTCAATTAAATAATTCAGGAGATCAGAAGAGGGAGCTCTCATGTCCTGGGACATTAGCAGAGCCCAATAGGAAGAAGAGACTCCTCTCCTTTCTGTCAAGGACTCAGCCAATGAAAAGCCATGGACTTTTGTCTTTGTTTACTTTGTTTACCATCATGCCCCCCCCTTCTTCTTTATAAGCTTTGTCCTTCTGTTGTGACAGGACTTGCCTGTGGCTCACCATGGTTGCAGAGCCTGAATTATAATTCTCTTATCATCCCTCCAAACCTTTTCTTTGCAGGAGAAATACATGGCCATGTATGTTTCAGATCAACAATAGCATCTGGGGACCATCAGCAGGACAGTCCATAGTGGGCACTGGCAGCCCACGTTTGTCTCCTGCAAAATCTTCCAGGCAAATGTACCTCTCTAAGGGACATCTGTTGGCTGTCCCCATGCCCGCCTGCACGACCTCGATTTCCTTTTGGAATATCAATCTCTCTTCTCTATGCTCAGCCATGAAGTTGGGAGAGGGCTCTTTCTTCCCTAGTTCTAGGGGTGAACTGAAGCCAATAGATATATTCTGTACCCCTGGCTCTGATGAGTGGTTCAGGGTAGAGCTCAACATAGCCAATCACAAACAGTGAGCCAAGACATTTGCTGCAAATTCTGGCTTCTTTTGTGGGAGATTTTTGAAGTGGCTTTTTGCTCCCATTGTCTCCCTCTTTTACTAGATGTGTAAGAGGAGGCATTTGGCACAGGAGCTGCTGCAGCCATTTCAGAATCACGAGGGCCAAACTGGCTGAAGAATGGCATCGACACCAGGAAAACACACAAACACACACACACACACACATACGGGTGGGAGGAAGGGAAGGAGGGAGGGAGCGAGGGTACTAGATGAAGTTGGGATTGAACTCTTTTAACTTTTTTGAGATGTTTTAGTTATGTGAGACAATCTATTCTCTTTATTACTTAAGCCAGTTTGACCTGTGTTTTCTGTTGCTTACAATGTAGTGACCATATTGATACAGTGTCTGGTTTCTGAGTCAGCAGAGAGTAAGAGGGTCAAAATCAATCTCTCTCTCTTGCAATGGTTTTTTGTTTTTTGTTTTTGTTTTTTGTTTTTTGTTTTTGTTATACCCACAGCATGTGGACGTTCCTAGGTTAGGGATCGAGCCACAGCAGCAACCTAGGGAAGCTGCATTGATAAGGCTGGATCCTTAACTCACTGCACTGCAAAGGAACTCCCTCTCTCTCTGAATTCTTTAAGTTACATTTATTTCAAAGGTCAATTTTAAATAGGGGTTTAATCACACTGCCTCAAAGTTGTGGATCCTGGTTGATTATGTCTTTTTTCATCCACTTACCTAAGTTAACTAAACTTCTCTTTATACTCTTAATACTCAGGGTAAAGAGGGAAGAATCTTCCCTCCACATACATTTGGAAATTCTTGCCCTTCCACTGTCTTCACATTCTGAATTGCTTGTCCTTGAGAATAAGAACCCAGTTTAAGGACATTGTTAGTTTCCCTATAGAGCCTTAGGAACAAATTAGAACTTTGAGATAAAAATAATCCTCAAAAATGTCATATTTTCATCCTATTTTACATTCATTATTTGGAGAGTCTGAAAAGGATGTGCCTATCTCACTTTAATGGAAAGGTTCTATTTCAGGAAAGGCTTTTGTATGAATTTGGGGAAGGTGCTATAAAAGGGGCATACAGTTATAGCAAACCAATTTATAATGTTATTAGATATTATCTCTAAGTAGAATGATGACATAATACGCTGTACAAACCAAAACATATTTGGGGATAAAAGGAGGGAACTATTATTGAGTATATCAAGTCTTTTACTACTGGCCAAGATGGAATAACAGGGACTGGATTGGCCCTCCCACCTGAAAATCTAAAAAAACCAAGGAAAATATATGAAACAATGGCTTTCAAGACATTGGATATTAGACAACAAAGGGAAGAATTCCTGAGGCATTAAAAAAAAAATGATGTGGGTATTATGATTGCCTGGAAAGTTCTCAGTCTTTACCGAAGGAAAGGGAGGAAAGGGGCGGCGGAGGGGGAGCAGGGCAGGTGGAGTCAGGTGCTCTTTCTAAGTTGAAGTTGAAGGGAAATTTCTGAGAGTGCAGGACAAGGCAGCTAGAGTTCATAGGGCAGAGCACTAAAGAGAGAAATAGAGGGAGAGGGAGAAGGGGAAGAGGGAGGGAGGGAGAAAGAAAGAGAGAGGCAACCCAGGGCCAGGGAAACAACCCCCCAAAAGGATTAAACCGAATTTTTGGTGCTCACACAAGGTAAAGAATATATCCAAAGTGGAAAACCTCATAGTTACTGGAGCATCAGGGAGAGTGCTGACTTTTGCCTCAGTAGGAGGGCAAAATTAAAATGCTTAATTTGGTCCTATTTAACAAAGCTTAAAAGCAAGACCCAAGGGCCTCAAACTATTTCCAAGTACTTTAATTCATCCCAAAACAAATTCAAGAATTTTCATAGGAATACAAATTACCTAGCACTCAAATTCACAATGCTTGGCATCTAATTAAACCTTGTCAACATACAAATGGAAAGAAAATACAACTTCTGAAAGTGGAGCAAAATTATTGAAACAAATCAAGAACTGATAAAGATTAGACAACGACAATAAAAGTTATTTTTACTGGATCCCCCATCTTCTAGAAACCTAGAGGAAAAATTTAACATGGTAAAGAAAAGCGTACAAAAAGATTCAAATTGTGCTTCTAGAGATGAAAACTATAATGTCTGAAATGAAAACTCTATTGGATGGGATTACAGTATATTAGAGAACTGCGGAAGAAAAGATTAGCGACTTGAAAACATAGCAATAGAAACTACTCAAAAATCAAACACAGAAGAGATGGAAAAAGAAAGAACAAAGTATCACCGACATCACTTCAAAAGGCTTAATATACCATTAGGTAATTGGAGTCCCCAAAGGAAGAGGGTGGAAAAATTATCTAAAGAAATAAGGCCCCCCCCAAATTCCTAAATTCAATAAAGACCATAACTCACAAATCCAAGAAGCTCAGCAGACACCACATGTAAGAAATATCAAGAGAGCTAGATTAAGCTACATCATAGTCAATTTTCCTATTAAAAATTTCAAGGAGAAAATCTTAAAAGGAGCCAGCCATAAAAGACACGTTAAGTATAACATCTCAAAGATTAGAATGAGAGATTACGTTAAGAGAGCAGTAATTGGACCGTGTAACTCCACACTATTTAGAGAGGGTGGTGTTCAACTCATCTAAGTCGCAGTCCTTTCACTTAAGACGTTGTAGTCAGTGGATTGCGGAGAAGAGGTTAACACATGTTATAGGCATGAGTGGAGGCCCAGGGCTGTGCAGTCTTAGAAGACGGTTCTGGATCTGTGCTGATTTGTTTTGTTCAGAAACAGTAAGGGAATCTCAGTTTACCCCAAAGACTTTCCCATTGAAGAATTTTCAGAAGTCACCAAAACCAAATCACCTTATTTTAATAAGTTTCATCCCAAAACGTTCCACGTTGCCAAACTCCTAGACAAATCAAGAGACTGTTTTATCAAACATTGTTTAGGTTCTTGTGCAAAGATGATTTTGGTATTTTTAAAAATTGGACACTGCCCATCCGGAAATATCTCACAACTCTGAACATTAGAAAGAAATCCCTTTGCTTTACTATTTGATTTAAAAAGTATTTGCTGGTAAAAGCTTTTGTTGTTGTTGCCGAACTATATAAAGAAGGGGATATATCCTGCCACTCATGCCTGAAATACTAGGATAAATTCACAAAACTCATATTTGGCTCATGGGGTATATCTCTGGAGCAGTGAAAGATATACTTCTTTTTTAAAAAAGGCAATAAAGGTTCAGATAGTCCTGGCCAAATAAGAGATAGATAGGATTTAAAAATAGCTCCCGGCAGTGCTGGGTACTCAGTGGGAAGCTCAATATTGATTGATAGTAAGACCATCCTTTGCTGGAACCTATGTAGTAAAAGAAACCTTTAAGCAAAATACTTGAAAAAGAAAATAAAAGCTACCTGGTGGAGAGTCCTGTGATTACTTCTCTCAAAGAATATTTGTAATTTCATTCTAAATTCTGTTTTTAAGAGACTGGAACTGGAATATTTAATGTTCACAGCTCCTGAGAAATGTTTAAGGAACATGTGATTTGAGGCATAACCCAAGAGCTCATTAGCACTAAACTCTGTAGTACAAACTCTATCGTATGTTCCGAGGGTAGCCGTCAAGGATTTTCAATTAGCGAAAGAGGACTAGGATGGGAACAGTATGTTAGGAAGAGAAATCTGGTCTTTCGAGACCTGAAATCCTTTGCCAGGAGCTGTTCCTGAAGGTCTGCCTTCTGACACAGTCAAGGAGACCAGAAACCCAGACTGCACGGCATGTGTGGGAAAGCCACGGTTCCTGCTGCGGCGGCTACTTCTTTGTCTGCTTATGTTGTTTACAATGACTGCGGGAGAAGGAAAACGCCAAGGATTGATGCTTACTTATAATCGGACAGAATTCCCCGCTGTTCTTACCATCCCCCGTTCAATGATTATCATCCGTTTCTAAGATTCCCCCCTTTTTCTGAAAAGAGCCCCTAATAAAATGCTTTCATATTTGGACTGTTACTGTTTAACCTGTGGAAAACCCTGGAGGCAACATAGAGGCTTGAAGCACAGGTCTCTCTTGGCTCCAGCAGGCAGATATTTTCCACATCAGGGGCTGGTGGATGAATAGGGCAGATATGGGGCCATAGTTCAAGGAAAACGTGTGCGGTTTGTACCAAGTAGTTGGAAACAGGTCAGGAAAATACCCATTTCCAGTCAATTGTATATTGATACGTCAGGCCTATTGGCCCAACCCCAAAGAGTGTAAATGCCACGGCTTCTATTTCGAGGAGAATTAAGTAACCATTGATAAATATAGCTTACCTTTGCTAATGGAAAGGAGTTAGGACTACACAGAGAGATTTCTACAGTAAGGTAGTTAACAGACTTACACTTTTCTGCTCTATGAGAACTAGGTCTCAGTCAAAAGCACATGTGATTTTAAGTAGTCAAGAGAAAAGGACAAAGAAAAGGAGCATTGTGTGTGTCCCCCTGATAGGTAAAAATATTCAATGGATTGGAAAGTTCAAAAATGTCCAAAGATGTATGACGCATAATATAAGGAAACAAAAAGTGTATATAAACTGAGCCTGTACAAACCATAAACGAGCAGTCCTGCATAACCACCAGGCCTGTGTCCATTCCTACGCCAACGCCGGGAAACCCTGGTCCAGCTGGAGTGGGACTCTGGCAATCCTTAATTTCAGGGCTAGGCTGGTTTTTTTTTTTGTCTTTTGTCTTTTGTCTTTTTAGGGCCACATCCATGGCATATGGAGGTTCCCAGGCTAAGGGTCGAATCGGAGCTGTCGCCGCCAGCCACAGCCACAGCAATGCGGGATCCTCAACCCACTGAACGAGGCCAAGGAGCAAACCCGAAACCTCATGGTTCCTAGATGGATTCATTTCTGCTGCGCCCCAATGGGAACTCCAGTGCTAGGCTTAATTTAGGCACGGAGGGCAATTGATACCTAAATCACAAACTCATTTATGCATTACAAACTCATTTTGCTGTTTCGTCTCTTCCAGCCCTTTAGGCTCTTCCCTGTTTCCAAACATGCAGAATTCATGGCCGTGATAACACCCTTGGATTTGACGGGAGGAACACATTACTGTTTTATTTGCAAATCCTACCATTTCCTTATCTCTGTTTAAGCCTCTCCTTTCCCAAGGAATGTGCCTACCCTCTAAGCACATACTCCATATTGATATTTTTTGTTTTGTCTTGGAGAACTCCAATTTTCCTTTCTTAGTCTTAGCTGCATTAGTCCCATAATGCTTATAACAAACTAATTCTTAGAGTGGGCTTCTGTATGTGTCTCAGAAATTAACTGGCTACGATGTCCTTGAAGAGAGGGACTCTGACTTATGCGAATTGAACAAAGCCCTCTCCTCTCCTGTATATATGTGAAATTAGATATATTGCCTGAGTAGATGCAACGTGAATAAATTTTCACTAATTCCACTCCCCACCTTTACTCCACATACTCTACCAGTCTCCTCATTGTAGTCAGAAACTAGAGAGAAGAATTTTAGCTTTTAAATTCACTTTGTATGTTCCATGCTGTCTGCAGCCACGTGGCTTAAACTTTCCCTGAGGAGGATTATAATTGAATATTAAGGAAAAAATTGCAACATCATTTTGCAATTCTCCCCATCAAGAGGTGGAGTCTGTTTCTCTACACTTTTTTTTTTTTTTTCTTTTTCAGCTGCACCCGTGGCGTATGGAAGTTCCCAGGCCAGGGACTGAATCTGAGCTGCAGCTATGACCTATGCCTTAAGTCGCTGCACCAGGCCAGGGATTGAACTTCTACCGCCACAGCGACAGGGTCAGATCCTTAACCATGGTGCCACAGTGGGAACTCCTATTTCTTTCTACTTTGACTCTTGGTTTGGCCTTTTGATTCCTTTGAGCCAATGAGAGACATGAGCAAGCATGGAATAAGCAGTGGCATGACCAATGCTTGTTCACTGGGACTTCTTCTCTCTTTTGCTATTTTTGGAACCAAGCTGCCACATAAAAAAGCCCAGAGTAGCCTGCTAAGCACTGGAGGCTTGTGACCTAGTTACTCAGTTGCCTTAGTCAACCACCGGACATGCCCGTGAGCCATCCAGCACCACCAGCCCCCAGTCAATCCACCAGCTGACTACTACCAGGTGAGCGGGCCCAGGTAAGACCAGCAGAGGAATTGCATGACTAAGTACAGCCCAAATGCAGACCTATAGAATTAGTTATTATTATGAACGAATAAATAATTATGTTCGAGCCTCTAAGTCTGGGGGTGTTTTTGTTAGACTGCAAAATAAAACTGATTTCATATATAATAAAATCAAGATATTAAAAATCTCATTTGTATGCATATGTGGCAGAAAGCTGACTGTGCTTTAAGGAAGACTGTATACACTTTCTTTAGAGCCTTTGGGGAAAGAATGGAGAATTATGCTCCCTGGCTGCATCTATTGAGCTGCATCTATGCTCAATAAAGGGGAGTTCCCGTCGTGGCGCAGTGGTTAACGAATCCGACTAGGAACCATGAGGTTGGGGGTTCGGTCCCTGCCCTTGCTCAGTGGGTAAACGATCCGGCGTTGCCATGAGCTGTGGTGTAGGTTGCAGATGCGGCTTGGATCCCGAGTTGCTGTGGCTCTGGCGTAGGCCAGTGGCTACAGCTCCGACTGGACCCCTAGCCTGGGAATCTCCATATGCCGTGGGAGCGGCCCAAAGAAATAGCAAAAAGACAAAAAAAAAAAAAAAAGAAAGAAAGAAAGAAATAAAAAGAATCCTACTGGCAAACTCATCTAGTTAAACTACATTCCACAATGGAGGGGCAGGAACAGCTTCTTTCCTCCTTTCCTAGAAGGCAAAAATAGAGACAAAAGCAATAAGAAAAGGACAGCATTATAGCTTCCTGTTCAGCTAATATGATTGTTTCATCACAAATATTTTTTAGTTGCTGCAGTGCTTCAACAGACAACATAAACTGAACTAACAGACCAGGAATTAAGACAAGAACTCTTCAGAGGCCATCTGATTTAATTCTCCCTGCACTTCTGGGAAGAGAATGTGCTCTGATGCCCATGGTACAAACGAAGAAACTGGACTTAAACCGCTTAAATAACTTACCCAGGAGAATATTTAACTAGTAAAGTGGTGAGGCTGGAATTTGAATCCAGGCAGTCTAGATTCCAAACCAAGGGTCTACACTCTTAACTAAAGTGCTACACTGCTTCCTAAATGAAGAGCTGGAACAAAACACTGTGTAAGGAGTGCTTTATATTTTAGGATCCTACTTTGGATGATGAGAAGGGATAGCTTGGCTTTTATTTTAACTGTCCTCTGGAGGCCTTGAAACTAAAAAGAAAAGGTGCGACCATTAGGCTGCTTTCATGTTGGAGTCCATCATTTAAAATTATTTTCCAGGAGTTCCCTTTGTGGCTCCAGTGGCTAACGAATCCAACTAGGAACCATGAGGTCGTGGGTTCGATCCCTGGCCTTGCTCAGTGGGTTAAGGATCCAGTGTTGCTGTGAGCTGTGGTGTAGGTTGCAGACGTGGCTCGGATCCTGGGTTGCTGTGGCTCTGGCGTAGGCCGGCAGCAATAGCTCCGATTAGACCCCAACCCTGGGAACCTCCATAAGCCTCCAGGACAGCCGTATAAAGACAAAAAAAAAAAATTTATTTTCCATTGGTTTTAGTTAAGTGTAGGATTCATAGGAGGGAATGATGTGTCTTCATGGTAATGAAACCTGGTTAATATCAGAATATGAGAGATAAGGCCCCCTTCTATTCCAGAAAAATTATAAACAGGATCCCAATGCATGAGATTAAAAAGGCTCATAGATTCGCACAACCACCACAAGCTGAGACCTGAACAGGATAGAACCCACTTGTAACTCAATTTGTTAAGTCAATCAAATGAACTCCCATACTTGAAGTGCCTTGCATGTTGTAAAGTGTTGTACAAATATACAAAGAGTTCATTGTTTTTTTGCTAAATCAATTCTTTAGGAATGTAGACAAGATAGGAAAAAAAACGGCAGGGCCGTAAAGCCAACAGAGATTGAATTTCATGATTGATTCTATTATGTGGTTCATGCCTTATAGCAAAACATCCTGGGACTATCTTCAGTCTCCTTTGTGAACTTGATGAGAGCCTCATGCTTTAACAACTATTGACATGACAAGCTGCATACTTGAGTCTCTCGTAGAGCTCTGTGTAATATTATAAAACAGAGATGTGGTTCCATATTTTCCCAAGTCATTTAAATTTTCTCAGTTTCCTTCTCTGTAAAATGGTTATTGTAGGATAGTTGTGAGATAAGGATAAATGTATATGAAGATGCTGCTATAAGAATTCATGCATTTATTTGTGTTACACTTCTTTGATGTGGAAAATATGTACCAAGACCTCACTCCAACATAGTAAATTCAAAACCTGGGCCTCTAAGCCAGTGTTTCCCAAAAGGCCTCATTACAGTCTGTTTGCAACAAAATTGGAAGGATATAAACACTCCATCCTCAACAAGCTCTCTCTGTCCTTGCAGTGCCCCCCTCGCCCCGCTTTCCCTTTCTTCTACCTCGTCTTTTTGCAGATTCCTTAGCAGCTACAGTCATATATCCAGTGGTCATTAGTATTTTATTACCACAAATAGTGCTCTCTCACTGTCTCCCTATGACCTTTATTTTCCCTTGTTTGCTGAAATGTGCTGAATGATGAGTCAGTCCGTGGCTTAACGCATGAAAATATAATGGTTTTCTCAGAAATCGGAATAGAGAAGCGTCTTTGGTTAAACCACTGTTGATATTTAAAAACAGAATGCGCCTTTTAAAAGTTACAAAGAGGAGTTCCACATGTGGTTCCACAAACCCAGCTAGCATCCTTGAGGATTTGGGTTCGATCCCTGGCCTCGCTCATTGGCTTAAGGATCTGATGTTGCTGTGAGCTGTGGTGTAGGTTGCAGACACAGATCAGATCCCGAGTTGCTGTGGCTGTGGTGTAGGCCAGCAGCTGTAGCTCTGATTCGACCCCTACCCTGGGAACTTCCATATGCTGAGGGTGTGACCTTAAAAAAAAATTACAAAGAATGTGTTGCTATTAATAAACATTCTCTAAGTATTAATTGAAGCAAACTCCCCATAACTCAATGTGTGTTTGCTTTTTATTTATTTATTTTTTTTGCCACACCTGCACCAAGAGGAAGTTCCTGGGCCAGGGACCCAAGCCAAGCCACTGCAGTGACAATGCCAGATCCTTAACCCACCGAGCCGCAAGAGAACTCCTGCAACACAATGGTTAATGTCTGACGATATGCTACTGATGAAAAGATTTTCTAGGATAAGCTGACCTAAAATGATCAGTCTGCTGATGCACAACTGAGAAGATAAGGGGCAGTTGGTAAAGTTCATTTTCTATCCATCTTTGGAAGAGACCCTCAGAAATCTCTTTCTCTCTCCAAAGCAGAAATGAGTCTGCGGTGTCAGTAGTGACCATGACAGTTCTACTGGGGATTGGACCTTGTGCCAATTCTTTTGTAAACTTTTTTTTTTTCCTCTCTGATAGAATTTGGTCTCTTTAGGATCCGCCATGGTTTCAGCTTTGGGACCACACTCTGGTCAAGTCCATGCAGGCAGGAGCCAGATACCTTTAGGAATTGTCAGGAGGCACCGCCTTGGAAGTAAAAGGAGAGAAAGAAAGCAGGGAGAGGCTCCCTGTGTGTGGCTCACTGTTAAAGGGCGAGGTTATAATTTTATTTGTTTATTTGATTTTTAGGGCCTCACCTGCAGCATATGGAAGTTCCCAGGCAAGGGATTGAATCAGAGTTGTAGCTGCCAGCCTACACCACAGCCACAGCAACGTGGGATCCCAGCCACGTCTGCAGCCTACACCATAGCTCATGGCAGTGCTGGATCACCAACCCACTGATCGAGGCCAGGGATTGAACCTGCATCCTCACAGATACTAGTCGAATTTGTTTCCACTGTGTCACAATGGGAACTCCCTACATTTTTCTTTTTTACGTGGTTACAGTCTACAGAGTTATTGAGCTAGTTGGGACTGAGTCCAACATTCTCTAACTCCAAAGCTCTGCAGTTCCTCTTTTTAAAAATTAAAAACTTTTTAAAATTAAAAATGATGTATCTTCATTTTTTTTAAACTTTAAAATTAAGAAAAATTAAATGAAAAACATTTAAATTTCAATTATTTTAAATTTGTTTTTATTTGTTATTAATTTTTTTAATATTTAAATTTCTTATGAGGAACCTTTGACAGAACCTCCCCAAACTCCTTCCTTGTGGGAGACTCTCACTGCACTGTTTCCCACTGGGCTGATCTTGACCCAAAATGCGTTATCTTCCCCAGCACTCTCCTCCTTGCTGCTTTTCATTTCTCCTCCTTGCCTCCTCACCCTGCCTGGTCGCCCAAGCATCTTTCAGCCTCCTCCTGCTACTGTGACGACCTGGGGTCGTCAGGTTAGAGGACCCAGGTGGGAGTGTCCTTCCTGGGTCCTCCCAGGAGGGAGAGCAGTGGTCTTTAACTACCTCGCTTGCAACTAACTCCTCTCGTGGCTACGACACTCATTAAAGGCCAACAGGGGCTCAGTGTCCTCCTTGGGACTGTTTGGATTTTTCAATAGAAGGCAGAAGAGTGGCAGAGTTTAAGCAGTGGGGTGGACTGGTGGAACTGGGGACAGGCCGTTTGGGCGGGCGCATTGTTCTAGCCTAAGTAGAGAGGGCAGCAGCTGCCTTGACAAGAGAAAGTGCATGGCTGCAATCAGCTGGCAGTGCTGGCTTTAGCCAAGGGTGCAGGCTGGAGATAGAAATTTGTATTTCCGACTCTGGTATAGATGAAGCTTGAAAGAAGTGAACCTTAAGGCTTGTTTGGTGGATGGTAAACAGACACCTGAATTGGAGGTTTCCTCTTAAGGAGAATTCCTGCTATCGTCACTTCTATTTTTTGCCCATATTTCTTTCCTTGCCTCCATTCCCATTTTGACCTTGGATGTGCACAAATCTAAAAACCCCGGGTCATCCTGAAAGGGAGGAAAGGTCTTTCACTACCGAACCCAGCCACCCCTGTGAAGGGGTATAGAGAACATTGCTGGGGACAGATGCTGAGGTGGCTGTGAAGCAGAGTGAGGATGAAGAATCATAGCGCTCCTTGTTAGCATTCAAAGCATCAGGGCCCTGGGGGGAAAGAAGACAACAGAGGTCCACTGGGTACTTCCCCCCACCTCCTTTTTTGGCAGCCCCCTTGGCATATGGAATTCCTGGGCCAGGGATCAGATCTGAGCTGCAGTTGCAACTGATGCCACCGGCCCAGCTGTGGCAATGACACATCCTTAACCCACTGTGCCAGGCCTGGGATGCAACCTGCCTCCCAGCGCTCTGGAGAGGCCTCCGATCCACTTGCACCAGCCACAGCGGGAACTCCTCAGAGGGTACTTCTTAGCGCTTGTAATGCTGTTTCCTGGTGGGTGACCTGTCATCCTCTGGAACGCCCCCCATCCCCCACCACCAAGGCCAGAAGGCCAGAGGTTTGCACAGCTTGCCCCCTGGAGATAAAGCATCCCCCCTCCACTGCCCCCCCATGATTCAGATCTTACCTCCTTCTGCTCATTTTCCCATCACCACTCAATTCAGTTTCACATGCTGCTTGCTACTTAAAGCATTATTTCCTAAAAATAATGAGAAACAGCCATTTCCCATCCCTTTCTGTTGTGCCTACATTGATGTGGTTTTTTCTCAACCTGTCGGCAGTGTTCAATTATATCCCTGTCTTTTTCAATATATAAAAAAATAGAGCTTTAGCGCTTTCCCTATGACTCAGGACAGCTCTCTACAACAGCAAAAGCCAGAAAGTAAATAGGAGAGATGAAAAAGAAAACTAACAGAGAGATTATATTCTGTCCAGAAAGGCCCCCATTCCTCGAGTATCAGCCTAGATGGGTTTCACCTAGGTCTAGAGTGGAAACCAACTGGTCGATGGATCTCTTAAAAAAAAAAATTTTTTTTTTAAAAGAACATATTTGACCATAAAGTACACAATGTTTCTGAAGACAACTGGGAAATATTTGAGGTATGAATATAAGCATGGAAGACAACAACACAACCATCGTCCTTCTGCTGAAGCCTCTTGAGAGTCAGAAAGTATTTTCTTTTTTCTCAAATCTGTTTCACACAATAAATCCATTTGGATCACAACACCAGAGAGAGAGACGTATTCAAGTAAACTCCGGCTAAGGAGAAAATTAGGTATTTTTCTGTCATTCTGCCTTCCTGAAACAGAATGGTGGACACGCAATCTCTTATGCAATATGTTACATGGGACACAGAGAACCTGAAAAATGGAATTGGGAAAAAGTGAAACCTAATATAACTCATACCTGGTTATCAGTAGAGGAGAATTTTGGAGCTGATTTTACAGGGTCCTTAAATGTTTGTGATCACAGTGAACCAAGGGTGCTGGGAACAGAGCCCTAAAATCTAGGAAGGAGTTTGGATGTGTTAGGACGGCAGCGAGTCAAGAGAAACAGGTTAGAACAATGAGATCGAAAGCAGGTTTATCCACCAACAGAGTGGCCGGGAGCCCCAGCAGCGAGAACTCAGGCTCCCTGCTACTGGGGCAAGGACTTTATCGTCAGGGTTTTGCACGATGGGTCACGTGGTCTCAAGGAGACAGGGGAAGGGGGCTTGGGAAATAGGGAAGGAGGATTTAGGTTGTTAAGTGTGAATTTGAACAGTCCTTTTGGCTCTGTTTTTTCTGAGGATTAACAGCTCCTTAAATTATCTTGGTCCTGGGGCCTTCATTCGTGCTGGAATCTTGTTCCTGCTTCTTGATCAGCTGAAATCATATCTGGGGCCTGGGGCGGGGGGGGGGGTGGGGGGGGGGATCTTGACAGTGTGGTTGTGGTATGCCCTCCATTTGGTCTCCTCTCTCCAGTTTATAGATACCGCCTAACAGTGTATGTTTTCTCCAGTTATTGCTTGGAGATATGCTAGAGGAAGTTCCCCGATATAATAGAGAAATCTGCCCGTGATGACTGATGCCTCTGACTAGCAGCCACCTCCAGGCAGCAAACTTCTGTAAAATGTGTGCACAGCTGCAGGTGCCTCCCCCTTCACCTTTATGACTTATCTCTTGATATTTTCCCTTTCCTCTTTGCTCTGCCCTTAGTGGACAAAACAAAAGATGTCTTCTGTGAGAACAGCCCCTCCCAAGGGTGCGCCCGTGAGCCCTGAGGAAACTCAGGAAAGATGCAAAGAGTGGCCCTCAGCTGAGGTGCAGATCAAAGGAGTGATTCCAGGAAGTCCAGACTCTTCCATCTTCCCAGAGAAACTGGTTTTCTATACATCTTTTTCTGTAGATCTGGTTATCTGTAAACCTTTTGTTCCTACTGAGGCGGAATAATAATTCAGGTATTTGGTGTAGGAATCTGGGCTTGGATGTATTCCCTGATTAATGTTCACAGTTTAACATTTGTAAAAACAAGTCAAGACAAACAGGCCGTGCCTGTTGCAAGATGAACTATAGAAAGTGCATTTGTTTTACGTCCAGGTGGACATTAACCCCTGACCTATACGTTTGGCTGTTAGCAAAAAATGTAAAGAGTGGCGACTCAAAGTCTAAGGGGAAGAACAAAAGGACCATAAAACTTACAGAGCATCCCTAATTCTAAATCCCTATTGGACACTGATATGGATGCGGGGCAAGGCCAATAGGGAGAAGAACTGATAGCAGGACCCCTTGTTGGTACTCCAGTCTTTAAGAGATAAAACCTCCTTAGATTAGAGAACCGGAACTCTTCCTCCCCCTCCTGGTGTCTGTGCAGGGAGCTATCTGTCTTCCTGCAATAAAGACTCTTGCTTGCTTGCCGCCTATATGTTCTAGAAGTTCATTCTTGAGCTGGGTGCACATGAACCTGGATTCCGGTGACATATTTCTGGTAACACCACTACCTTCCCTTTGCTGCAAAAACTCATATATCCTGGTATCCCTCTCACCTCCTCGCTGCAGTTTCTTGGGGTACCTGAGATGCTGTCTCCTGGGCTTAAGTCCTCATTTCACCCCTAATAAAACTAAACTCTCAACTTTCAGGCTGTACTTTTTTTTTTTTCTAATTGACAGAAGTTTCCTATGTGAAGTTTCCTTTCTCTTTTGCATGCTGAGATAATGTCTTTAAAGCTTTGATGGGGTTCAGGGCAGGCTGCCACACAATATGCCACTTATTAGTTTGAATTAAAGTTACTTAAGAAGACCTGGGGCCAGAAGGACACTCTGACCCTCCCAGAGAGCAGGGAATAAATCTCCACGTGAAAGGCATCCTCCCTGAACGTGGAGCTAAAGAGACATTCTTATCTCCAGAGATAGGGAATTCAGGGCTGAGAAGCCTGTCTAAATAAACTTTGCTTAGATTCTTCACTAATTAGTACCCAAGTCTAAGGTTGGTTTTTTTTTGGGGGGGGGGGGGTCTGGTCAGTTCTTCACAAATCTACTATTTCTTTGTCTAAAAGGTATAAAAACTGGTTGTTTTGGTCACTTCTTTGAGTCTCTTATTCTATGAGCACCTGACCATATGAATTAAATTTGTTTTTCCCTTGTTTATCTGTCTGAGGTCAATTTAATTCTTTGATCAGCCAAGAAGAACCAAGAAGCATAAGGGGAATTTCTCCTTCCTTGACAGCTTTCAAAGAGTGAGGAGAAATGCCTGCAAATTTTCTTTTCATCCCCAAATCAGATCTACTCTCGCCAATGTGTGCAGTGACTCTGGGTATCAGCTCTGGTTCTAATTGTTTCAGTGCAATTGTCTGCTGCTCCTCTGAGTGAATTTTGGTATTTGAATCAAATAAGGTCAAACAGATATTAATCTTGAAGAACGTTAGATCGCCTTAGAAAAGAAAAAAGCCTTGAGGAAAGCCTTAAAGTAAGGTAGAGAGATTTTTAGAATAAACCAGTTAATATGGATTGGAAAACTTTTTTGCAAGACACAGTTACTGTGAAGTGTATAAAAATGAATGAAGTGCTCCCTGCCCTCAAGGAACTTACAATAGAGTTAGCAGTGCATGTACTTTCAGGAGCTTAACAGTGGCCCCAAATTCAGTAAAATAACCAAGACTCATTGAATGAGCACTAGGTACAAGAAACATATATTTCTTTATTTAATCCTTATATAAACCCCACGCAGGGGCCATTATTATTCTTCCCATCTAAGAGATGAATCTTCTGTATATAAATACTTTGACTGTCCTTTGTCCCTCCTTTCTGGGAGGAGCCTCTAAACCCTTGGGGTCGTTCTGAATAGTAAGAGGGTCTTTGTTATTCACGGTGGGCTTGCTCAGATCATACCTGACAGTTTAGGCCAGTGAGGTGACTCCAGGTGGCCCCTAGATAGTGCTGGTGAGATGACTCAGCCTCGGGTTGACCAGACAGTAAGACCAACCCTGTGATTAGAGGGCAGGGACTTCGAGCCCTGTGACATCAGCCCAACCTTCAGGGAAGGGAGAGGGTTGGAGATTGAGTTCAATCACTCTGCCAATGAGTCAGTCAGTCATGCCTACATCATGAAACCCCAATAAAAACTGTGAACTCTGAAGATCCAGCGAGAACTCCCTGGTGGGTTCCCTTAATAGTATCACACATCACAGCCAAAGGGAGGCAGTGCTGTCTAGGACTCCATGGAGCCAGGACTATTGAAAGCTTCAGGTATGGGACTCTTCCAAAACTCATGCTCTGTGTATCTCTCTTTGGCTTGTTCTGATGGGTGTCCTTTTGTTAGCATGAAATTGTAATTGTGACTACAGCCCTTTCCTGAGTTTTGTGACTCATGCTAATGAATTATTGAACCTAAGGGGGCTCACTGGGAGCCCCGAATTTGTAGCCAGCTGATCAGAATTGAAGGCAAACCTGGGGACCCCAAACTTGCAGCTGGTGTCCAAAATGAGGGGAGGGTCTTGCTGAAGAGTGTCCCCTTCACCTGAAACCGGGGTTCAGCACATGCCCATGAAGTTTGACCCAACTCTGGATAGACAGTGTCACAAGTCATTGCAGGAAGTTTACTCCTTAGAGATCCTTGTGCAAACCAAATGCCTACCCCCTAGTTTATGGTTCTTAAATTTCCATGTTTGCATGTTTTCTGTCTAGATGAGGGAGGGGCAGAGCCCCCTCACCATTTGCCATTCTCTGTGGTGGAAGTAGCCTTTGTGTAACTTTGGCAAGCAAGGGAAAACTCACTATGTAGTATCAGTAAGTCTAGGTCTAAGGGGTGTGTTTTCTGCTTAATATCTGAATGTGCTAAAGAAAACCAGGCGTCAGGGCTGTGGAGAGCTGGGTGAAGATGCCTCAAAAAGAAATCTCCCAGGCAAGGATTCTGTGAGCCTCTCAAACCATATTCCTTGTGTGCCTTAATTAATAGGCAGCTAAGCACAGAATGTGTAAAATGCAATTAAGATGCAGACGTGAGTCAGTTTTATAGCCACTGGCTCAGAAGACATGTGCTTTCCTGTTTGAGAACTGCAGGGGTTTTTTTCACACCATGCAGGAAGAATTACACATATTAACCTCTTCTTTAAGGTGGTAATTCCATTGAACAATGTATGGTGTTCAGTCTACACTGATAAAGACCCAGTCTGCATGAGTGCCCTCGCTGTGGACAGCAGTCCTGTCTCTGACACCCCACGGTCCTCCTAGGGCATTCTCCTGCTCACAGAATTCCATAAATTCTAGTCATTCCAGATAGTTCTATGAAAAACATTCTGAAGAAAATTTCCTTTCTTAGCCAATGACTGTTTCTCCAAAGTGTCATCCATATGGGTGTTTGAGTTCTTGGGCGGGGCCAGAACTCTTATCCCGCTTAACCGGAGGCTGACATGGCATCAGTGCCTTTTCTGAGTGAAGCCTCGGCAGGTCTGCTCCATTGTCTATAGCTGGGACAGCAGAAGTGATTAGTTCCAAAGGGGGGGATCACAGCTGGATTTTTATGCCTCCTTCTTCATCACAGATGGTCCTTTAGAACACCTCTGAGCTACAGCCACCGTTCCTGTAGGGAGGAAGCAAAGCATAAAGGAAAATCTCCATTTATGACGTCTGTGTGGTTTCCTGGGGCGGCTACAACTAACTACTGCAAAATTGGGACCTTAAAACAACAGAAATTGTTATTATTTGTTACTGAAGTATAGTTAATGTATGCCGTGTAGGTTTCGGGTGTGCAGCAGTGTGCAGCAAAGTGTTTTAGTTATATGTATGCGTGTGTGTGTACATCTATCCTTTTGTGTATATATACACTTTTCTGTTATAGGTTATTACAAGAAAATGACTATGGTTCCTTGTGCTACACAGTCGTCCTTGTCGTTTATCTATTTTATATAGAGTTGAGTGTATCTGTTAGCCCCAAACTCCTAATTTATGCCTCCCCTGCCCCCTTTCCCCTTTGCTAAGCTTCCGTTTAAAACAGCAGAAATCTGGAGTTCCCGTCGTGGCGCAGTGGTTAACGAATCCGACTAGGAACCATGAGGTTTCGGGTTCGGTCCCTGCCCTTGCTCAGTGGGTTAAGGATCCGGTGTTGCCTTGAGCTGTGGTGTAGGTTGCAGACGCGGCTCGGATCCCGCGTTGCTGTGGCTCTGGCGTAGGCCGGTGGCTACAGCTCCGATTCGACCCCTAGTCTGGGAACCTCCATATGCCGCGGGAGCGGCCCAAGAAATAGCAACAACAACAAAAAGACAAAAGACCAAAAAAAAAAAAAAAAAAAAAGCAAGCAGCAGAAATCTATTCTCTCACAGTTCCAGGGAACAGACAAAATCAAACTGTCATTAAAGCCATACTTCCTCTGAAGGCTCTAACGGGGGAATCCTTCCTTCTCCGTTTCTGGTGGCTCCAGGCATTTCTTGGCTTGTGGCTGCAACACTCTAAATTCTCCTTCTGTCTTCACGTGCTCCCTTCCCTGTGTCTGTCCAAATCTCTCTCTCCTTTCTCTGATAAAGACACCAGTCATTAGATTTGGGGCCCACCCTAAATCTGGGATGATTTCAACTCAAATTCCTTAACTAATTATATCTGCAAAGACGTTCCAAATAATGACCTGTGGGTAGACATGAATTTGGGGGGGGGGGGACGGAGAACATTGTTAAGCAAGGCTAATAGTGATACTTAGCCCAAGTACCACACAAGGCTGTTCAAATTATGCGAAAATGCTTTGTAAACGATTATGAGCGTAACGGGATAAATATATAATGGAATATCTTCACAACTGGCAATGGGATGTACTGTTTTTGTTCAGGGACAAACACTTCGCTAGGACTACCTGCTGTGTCCGTGAAAGGCTGCGGATTCGGTGTGTGGGCGGTAACCAAGGTAACAAATGTGGATGCCCAACAGCCTCGCATATGGCAGGAAGAGGAAGGTTTATCTTATGACTTTATTTTATTTTACTTTGTTTTTTATTTCCCTTAGGAGCAGAAGGTGAGCTGGGAGAAGTTTGGATGCAATCTGGTTTTAAAGGGAGCACCTCAAAGCAGGAAGGCTGAGACATTTCTTACAAACAGAAATTGCCACTTTGTGCTTAATGGTTGTTTACTGTCTGGTGTGTGATGTGACTCCTTCCTATGGAGCCCAGGTCCTTGGAAATGTCAATTGCACTCAGGGTGTTTTCAGCAGATAGGATTTCCAGGATTTTTTTTTTTTTTCTTTTTATAGCCACACCTGCAGCATATGGAAATTCTTGGGCCAGGGTTGAATTGGCTCTGTGGCTGAGTCCTATGCCACAGGCACAGCAACACTGGATCCCAGCCACATCTGTCACCTACACCACAGCTTGCGGCAATGCTGGATCCTTAACCCACTGAGCAAAGCCAGGGATGAAATTTACATCCTCACAGGGACAACAGTCAGGTCCTTAACCTGCTGAGCCACAACAGGAACTCTGAATATCCAGGGATTTTTTTTGGAAATCAATTTTAGGTATAGGCTGATGTGACTTGGGGCATTGCATACATGTAAACAGAGCCAGGACATAGAGAAGACCTTGAGAATGTCATCCTGCCTCACC
The DNA here is from genome assembly GCF_016906955.1 of Phacochoerus africanus. NCBI lineage: Eukaryota > Metazoa > Chordata > Mammalia > Artiodactyla > Suidae > Phacochoerus > Phacochoerus africanus. Next base: position 81,721,637 of record NC_062550.1, on the reverse strand, counting down.
TCTTTCCAGGAGGCGGCTGAACATGGGGGAAACAGGGAATTAGCACTGAGCCTGTCTTATTCCCAACTCCCTAGGCAGGACAGCCCCAGGTAATCCTAGATTCCTCAGCCCTGGATACAGGGATGAGAGAAATAAATGGTTTGGAGAAGGACACAGAACACGTACAAGCAGCAGAGATAAGTCTTTCTTCAAGATTACGGCATTTTGCCAGGCACTGGACTCACAGCTGTGGAGGACGCAGTCCCCATTCCAGAAGACCTCAGGGTCCAGAATGAGAGATGGGGTAACCACGCACCATGATCGGTGCCTGGAAGGTGGCAAGTAGAGGCTGCTAGGAAGCGAGGGGCCTGGGTCAGACCCTAATCCAAGATTGGATTTGGGGTGGAGCGTTTCCAAGATGGGTTCTAGGAGGTTGAGACCTCACAACTGTCTTAAATAATGAATGAGATGGCCAGGAATAAAGAAAGTGGGAGGATATTTCTAATGGCCCTAGTCTGGCTTGCTAATCTATGAGTACCTCTCATTTCAGTGGGAATCTAAGGGGCTGAGAGAGATGTTTTGGAGAATGCAGGATCTAGTTGTGCCACACCCTTTTTTTTGCTTTTTAGGGCCATACCTGTGGCGTGTGGAAGTTCCCAGGCTGGGAGGAGAATTGGAGCTGTAGCTGCTGGTCTACACCACAGGATCAGCAACATCAGAATCAACCCTTGTCTGTGAGCTACACCACAACTCATGACAACGCCAGATCCTTAACTCACTGAGCAAGGATCCAGGGATTGAACCCACATCCTCATGGATACTAATCGGGTTTGTTACCGCTGAGCGAAAATGGGACCTCCCTTTTTGTGTCCCTTAAGTCACGTGTCACTGGCAATGACACTTCTTATGCCTAATGACCAACTGTATTGAAATGAACCGATTGGCACTTCACAGAAACCAACACAAAAGATGGCATGCACTTCCAATTATAATTATATACAGTGAAAAATTATAGGGCAAATCAAAAGCCGGAAACATATATTAATATTAGAGCAGATTGTAAAATTTTGTTAGGTAGCCAAAGAAATGGTATATGAGATAAATTACTGAACCGCCAATCACTTGCTTAATCAGGAAGAAAATTGCTACTGAGGTTTTGAAAGTCTTCTAGTACCAATTTAACCGTCCTTCTTTTCAAGTGTGCCTCATTGCTTATTCAGCTTGCATTGCACCTGCTGAGCCCTCTGTTGTTAGTCTAGATCCTGCTGCCATTTTCTCCAGAGAATGAGACTTTGACTTTCAAAAATGTGAATATGAATATGTATACACACACATGTTCACGTGTACGAAGAAAAGCTGATATTCTACAAAAACATATTAAAAATATATGCGTGTGTATGTTGTCAGTCTTCATTATTTGGGGGGATTCCTTGTTTGTACATTCACCTACTCACTGAAATGTACTTGCAAACCCCCAATTCAATACTCTTGGAGTTTTCCTAGTAATTTGCAGATATGTGCAGTTACCCTGACATGCATGTTTGCAGCTGAGGTGCAACAGGACAGCAGATCTGCCTTGGTTTGGCTCATGCAGAGATGACGAGAGGACAGAGACAGTGGGATGGCGCATTTTAGTGCAGAAGCTTTGGCTCTGGGTCAGTTGAAATGTGTTGGAATCCCAAGTCCAGCACCTGCTGGGACAGCATCCTTAGTAACATATATAGATATTTCCCCTCGGGGAAATGGTTCAGTTTTCTCAGTTACTTTATGGACCATACCTACTAACAGGAATCAACTGTGTATATATATCCACATATACATACATGTGCACATACACACAGACACACATGGAGAGAGGCGTTCATAAGTTTACATGTTCATAAATGAAGATAGACTGTGTTTGACCATTCGCTATGCATTCTCAAATCCACACAGATATAATTAACAGACTATTGCTAATGGCTCTTATTGCTTCCACTTTCAGAAGTGAAGAAATTATCTCTCAAAAAATTTTTTCCTTATGAAAAGGGAGTAAATTGCTCACTTTTTATTAGTGCATTAAGTCTTTTCGGGAACCCCTACTTAAGCCCACTTAGTAAACTACCTCTTTCAATACACGGAATAGTAACCCATTAATCTTACCAAATTAATGCAGCTTCAATAGGGAAATAATTCACTCTTCTTTCATAAGTCTGAGGAGAACGGTAATGTATGTTTTTTCCCAACTATTTTTCTATTCATTGGCCAGGATTGCTAGATGAGGCTTATATTTATTACATTATTAGAGTAAAAGGATGGCTGCCCAGGACAGGTAAAGAGTGATGCCATGGGAGTTCCCGATGTGGCTCAGTGGGTTGCAGACCTGACTGGTATCCATGAGGATGCAGGTTTGATCCCTGGCCTCACTCAGTAGGTTAAGGATCTGGCGTTGCTGTGAGCTGAGGTGTATGTTGCAGATGTGGCTTGGATCCCACGTTGGTGTGGCTGTGATGTGGGCCTACAGCTGCAGCTCTGATTAGATCCCCTAGCCTGGGAACTTACATATGCCCCCAGTGTGGCCCCACTACCCGCCCCCCCCCGTCAAAAAAATGTTGCCACCAATTTAACAATAGCATGGAAACTTTGAGAGATTCTTTCAAAAATTATAATGAGTTCATGATATGCTATTCTTGCTCTTCCTCTATGGCTCTAGATGACCAAGGGAACATGTTTGCAGGGCAGCTGGAAGGCATCAGCATCCATCTGGAAAATATTTGGACAAGCTAGTCCATGAAAGGAATAGACCTTTTAGTCTTGACCTCTTCACCTAGAATGTAAAGCTTTTGAGCCAGTGAAAAATATTCAGAAATGGAATCGTGGTCTTTAATTTACTATCACCAAGTGTAAAACCAGGCATTGGTATTTGAGGTTAAGAAGAAAGAATTCCCACTTACACATTTACAATTCTTCTTAGAAAATTACTAGAGTTGTTTGTGTTTGAAATATTGCATTAGTTGGAGTAGACTAAGTACAGAACTAAATAGACCCCCAAATTAGTGATGGCTCAAACACAAGGTAAATTAACTTTTCATTCATGTAAGAATCCAAATGGTCATTTCTGGATGACAAGCATAAATCCTCCAGGCAGTATTTCAGCAACCCGGGCTCCTTCTCTCTGTGGCTTTGTTGTCACCCAGGTCCTCACTGTCACCTGCATCTAGCAGCCAGAAGGAGAATAGGTGGAGCCACTCTGTGAAAGCTTTGGTTTAGAAACGCCATCATTTATGTTTTCCATTGGCTAGAACTCAGTCTTTGCCATACCAAACTGCAAAGGATGCTGGGAAATGTAGTTTACTCATGTGCCCAGGAAGAAGAGATCATGGAATTTGGTGAGCAATAGCCATCTCCGGCACAATGTTTATTCTTTCTATTGGACCTAAATGAGGGTCACACATCCCCTACCACAGATAGAGGATGAGCTCTCAGAAGCAGGGTGGGGCCATTTATGGATTAAATATCCTGAGGAAGATGCTAGCTTCAATTCAGAAATAAGAACTGAGGCAAAAAGGGCAAAGGGCAGAGGGCAATCCATTTCTGCCAGTGTCTCACTTGGTTTCTTTTTTATGTTACAATTGAATGAAGAGTTGAGATGTTTAAAAAGCAGTTGAGATGTTCAAAAAGCAGTTCCTTACATGAAAGTAAGGAACTCAGGCAACATGTCTATGAAATTATAACAATAACTTGGAAATTGAAGCTTCTGTCTCCTGATATTTGGAAAATCAGTGCCATTTGAGGGAGTGAGTGAGCATTCCCATATATTTTAAATATCTATTTCAGAAGTTCCCATCGTGGCGCAGTGGTTAACGAATCCGACTGGGAACCATGAGGTTGCGGGTTCGGTCCCTGCCCTTGCTCCGTGGGTTAAGGATCCGGCGTTGCCTTGAGCTGTGGTGTAGGTTGCAGACGCGGCTCGGATCCTGCATTGCTGTGGCTCTGGCGTAGGCTGGTGGCTACAGCTCCGATTGGACCCCTAGCCTGGGAACCTCCATATGCCGCGGGAGCGGCCCAAGAAATAGCAAAAAAAAGACCAAAAAAAAGTAAAATAAATATCTATTTCACATTGTAATAGTTCTCCCTCTACTGAGAAATCTCCAAAGATAAAAATTCTATTTCTCAGCCTTCCTTGCCCCCAACATGCAGAAATGTGCCTTAGAGTCTTCCAAGTAGATGCTTGAGACTGATTTGGAGACAGACGACCTGCGGGAACTGGCAGAGCATTAGTATATCTGCATTGCTGGTGTGCGAGTGGCCAGCACATGTATTTCTGGGACTATTGATGGTGGATGCAACCTCTTGATAACAGCAGAGGTAGGTTGGTCTGGAGTTGACGGTGGCAACAAGGCCAGTTCTGTGGTCTGGTTCTGGGAGTTGTCCCTGGAAGCTTAGCCTAATGCTGTTTCTCTAGATCTTCTAGTGATTCTGTGAGCATTCTGATATCCTTTAATAAATATCTCTGCATCACCTGGCTAGAGCGAATGCTGTTGTCTGCAACTAAAAACCTTGACCAATACTGAGAACAAGTAGAACCAGCACTCATTGCTTTGCATATAAGAGTACTTATATTCCTTAAACTTACTATTATTATTCTTATTGGCTTTTTAGGGCCACACCCGCAGCATATGAAAGTTCCCAGGCTAAGGGTGAATCAGAGTTGCAGCTGCCGGCCTACACCACAGCCACAGCAATGCCAGATCTGAGCCGTGTCTGCAACCTATGCCACAGCTCACGGCAACACTGGATCCCTGACCCACGGATCCAGGCCAGGGATCAAATCCACATCCTCATGGATACTAATGAGAGTCATTTCTGCTGCGCCACAGTGGGATCTCCCTCTAAACTCATTGTTCACATTTTCTTATTCCAGGCAGAATCAGCACTATGCTATAGATTTGTAAATGGAAAAGTTCCATCTATATAGTGCTAGAGTATTAAAAGCTGGAGCATTTTTGGAAGACATCATGATTATGGCGAGAAGATACGTTTCAGTAGACTGAGCTGAGACCACTTGCTCAGTTGCCCTTCCACACTAGGGAATTCTCTTAATGGCGTTAACCCTGCAAGTTCTAAGATATGATTTTTTTGGCCATGCCTGTGGTGTGTGGAAGTTCCTAGGCCAGGAATCAAACCTACACCACACAGCAAGCCAAATCGTTGCAGCAACAACGCTAAATCCTTAACTCACTGTGACACAAGGGAACACCTGGGCTGTGATTTATTAAAGAAGACAAATTACTTCACTGACAGACTACAAAAAAAAAAAATACTCTTTTTTAAAAAAATTAAATCAAAAATTTTATTTTATTGACATATAATTGACTTATAATATCATGTTAGTTTCAGGTGTACAATACAGCAATTCAGTGACATATAGCTTTTCAGAATCTTTTCCTGGATAGGTTATTACAAAATATTGAGTATAGTTCCCTGTACTATATGGTAGGTCCTTGTTGTAGAAACCAACTACTCTTTCCAAATGGCTATCTCAAATGTTATTCTGAATGCCTTAGAGGGCAAGGGTTACTTGGATCTCATTTATGGAGAAATTATTATTTATTTTATTCAAAAGCTTTGGAGGGAGTTCCCTTTGTGGCTCAGCACTTAATGAACTCAACTAGGATTCATGAGGATGTAGGTTTGATCCCTGGCCTTACTCAGTGGGTTAAGCATCTGCCATTGCTGTGAACTGTGGTGTAGTTTGCAGACGAGGTTCAGATCCCATGTTGCTGTGGCTGCGGTGTAGGCCAGGAGCTGTAGCTCTGATTTAACCCCTAGCCTGGGGTGCGGCCCTAAAAAGAAAAAAAAAAAAAAAGTTTTGGAGTTCCCTGGTGTCTCAGTGGATTAGGGACTGGGCATTGTCCCTGCTGTGTCTTGGGTGGCTGCTGTGGCTTGGGTTTGATCCCTGTCCAGGAACTGGCACTTACCATGGATACAACCAAAAGAAAAGAAAAAGAAAATGAACAGATATTAAGGGTTGTCAGGCTAAAGAAAAGAGCCAAGGTCAATATCGGGAATGGCCAATTATGGTGCCCTCACTGGCTCCTCTACTGCTGACCCCAGCTCCTGCCACTGCTGCTGCCTAGAAGCTGGACACTGATGCTCAGGCCCCTTCCCTCCACTGAGCCTATACATTGAAACCTCTCAGGCATGTACTGAACCAGAATTGAAACTGCTCGTGAAAGAGAACTGCTAAACATTTAGGAATTTTGCAAGCTGGGTATTTAAATGTTTGTAGTTTGCAATCAGCATGGCGGGAGTTATCTATACCACAGAAATTGGTGAATACTAAAAATCAGGGCTAAGTTTCTGTTTGGTTTTCCCCCCAAAATCCAGTTTGCCGGCACCATTGCCTCAAAAACCAAAACCCGAGTGTGAGCACCTAATTGGCTCGGTCCAGGACACCTGAATCCCCTGTTTCGCTTGGAGGGGATGGGGAGAGGGAGAGACTGGCCTTCTAGACTGCAGTAGGAAAGGGGTTTCTCTCTTACCAAGACCGAAGCAGCTGGAGGGTTCTATCCAAAAGGATGAGGTTCTCAATGCTGAATCTCCTCCCCAAATATCATATATTCTCTGCAGTACATGCAAGGGGCTCCCCCAAAGCTGTGCTTTTACCCATAACAATTGCCCAGTACATGCTGGGTCCCTCGCCTTCATTTTCGTTCTTTTCTCCAGTTTTGGCCACATGTAAAATCCTTACTTTTCTGTTGTATATGTGCTCTGAAGTTCTGGCCATGACCAAACTGAAACCTTAATACAGCCTGGCCCTAAGTTGCATCTAGTCAAGGAGTAAGGTCATCTCAAAGTCATCCCAATTTTAAGTTGACAACTGTGATATTATGTTCCCTGTTAAGGAAATGAGCATCTTTTTTTTCCTTTTTCCTTTTTCTCCTTTTTCCTTTTCCTTTTTCCGTATCCCTGTGGCATACGGAAGTTCACGGGCCAGGAGTTAATTTGTAGCCACAGCCACAGCCACATAGGATTTGAGCTGCATCTGTGACCTCTGCTGCAGCTTGTGGCAACACTGACCCCTAACTCACTGAGCAAGGCCAGGAATCAGACCTGCATCCTCATGGATACTAGTTGGGTTTTTAACCTGATGAGCCACAGCAAGAACTCCTGAAGTGAATTTTTTTTTTTTTTTTTTTTTAAGGATGGCATATGGAAATTCCCAGGCTAGGGGTCAAATCAGAGCTATAGCTGCTGGCCTACACCACAGCCACAGCAACGCAGGGTCTGAGCTGTGTCTGCAAACTACACCACAGCTCACAGCTCACGGCAACGCCCAATCATTAACCCACTGAGTGAGGCCGGGGATTGAACCCACATCCTCATGGATCCTAGTTGGGATCGTTAATTGCTGAGCCACGAAGGGCCCGAAATGAACATCTTTTGATAGAACAATTATCATCTTAAAATCTTCACATTTTAGTATTTTTTAGATGAACTACACACAAACGCTTGAAACAAGATAAATTTCTTTTAAAATACTGAAGTTCTTTCTATTAAGTTATTCAAAATCCTATCAGAAGAATTTTTATTAAAAAAAAAAAAAAAGAGTTAGAAGTCCCCTGGTGGCCTAGTGAAGGATCTGGTGTTGCCATAGCTTTGGTTCAGGTCACTGATGCAGCTTGGGTTCAACCCCTGGCCTGGAACGTCTCCATGTCACAGGTGAAAAGAAAAGAAAAAAAAAAATCGTTAAAGCAGAAAATCTTCCAAATGAGAGGACATGGCAGGCAGAGATCATTATTTTCCTCCAGATCAATACATGTTAAGGTACCTGGTTAATCAGCCAGATGTTAGGAACAAATGAATATAAACAAGATCTTTTTCAGGAAATTGCCTTTTTCTAATATCAGCTACAAATGATTTATGTTCTAGGACTTGAATGAAGAGGCAGGAAAAGTGTTTTAGTAATAGAAATTGCATTGCAAAACAGTGTTTTCATACATACCCCATCCTCATTTAATTCTTCACGTCGCATATTCATCATCCTGTGTATATGGTTGAAAGGTGCCTGAACTCACACTTGAAATTAGAAAAATTTGTTACTGCTCAGAGTCAGCCTTAATTTTTGAAATGATTCAAGAGGAAGGGACTTTTTTTTTCCTAGGTCAAGTCATTCATTCTTAAAGAGGCATTTGGAGTTTCTTCCACCTGAAGCTTTTGCTCAAGTGTTTGGAAAGGCAGATGCAGGGACCCTGCAGCGGGTGAGGACAGGAGAGACACCATGGGGTCCCCGGGGGGAGGACAGATTCCATGCTCACCCCAGTGACTGGAGCCTGTTGCCTCCTGGCCTCATTCACCTTCCATCTGAAAAGTAAGGGTCTGTCTAGGAGTTCTTTTAATTTCCGTACCCTTCAACTGTTCGCATCCTAATTATTCATTCTAATCCCATCTCTCAGTTGAAAAATTGCACTTCATTATTTGCAGTTCAGCTGTGCAATGAAAAATTGGCAAACTGCCATGAAAGAAATAGCATTTCCCATCACTGGTGCCCCAGTTCATACCTGCATCATAGAAATCCCCTCCTCTGGACTTTCTTGATGAGTAAACACTTATTTTTGGCAGGACTGGCTTAGGAATAACGTCTCCATAGAAACCACTGCTCGGGTGAACACATTCCTTGAGACTGAGTATCTTCTCATCCTTTGCATGTCACCTTAATGGAAGAAACAGGTACATCTTTCAAGATCTCCAAGTCTTTCTGTCAGCTTGCAAGTCAAATCCTAAATTAGATACAACACCTGCACAGGCATGCAGGCTGAGAGGAGGCATCAGGGTTGTCATGACAACTGGGAAATGCCACGTCTCCCCGTAAACGCTAATTCAACTGTCAGGGTGGATTTTACACACCAGTTGTTGTTGTATTTCTTCTTGGAGCAGAAATGAACTCACATTTTGGGTTTTCCCTGAGGGATTCAAAGCCATTTGTGTTCGTGTTGTGGTTGAAGATCTAGGGTTGAAGATCTACCAATTCGCCAGGTCCAAGCTCTCCTACGGAACTCTGTAAACCAGCTTTATAAGATGGTTTAAAGATAAATAGAAATAAATGGAGAAGCCCCCAATGTACCACTGGTTCCAGAGCTAATACAGCCGGGAGGAATGTTTATTTGATACCCAGACCATAGGGAGAAACTATACAACGTAATATTGGTGTTATCCCCCCTTTCTCCTCCATCCCATCACATGTGGGTAATTAGAAAAATTCCTGAGTACTAGCTATCTTCTAGAGGATGGCGAAATGGCAAACTCTGGAGATAATTTTTTTTTTTTTTTTTTGCCGGCATGTGCAATTTCCTGGGTCAAGGATGGAATCTGTGCCACAGCAGCAATCTGAGTCACTGCAGTGACCACACTGGATCCTTAATCCGCTGAGCCAAAGGAGAACTCCCGGAAACATTTTCCGATGGGGGAGCTACAATTGCCAGCCCTCCTAAGCTCAGTCTCCTTGTGCCTGAAGCGTTTGAGGGAACCAAGAGGCTAAACAACTCTATGATCTGATAGGGAAACCGTAGCATGGTTTGTGTCGAGGCACTATATTAGAAAATGTATCTTGGAGTTCCCGTCGTGGCTCAGTGGTTAACGAACCCGGCTAGCATTCATGAGGACGCGGGTTCGATCCCTGGCCTCGCTCAGTGGGCTAAGGATCTGGTGTTTCCATGAGCTGTGGTATAGGTCGCAGATGCAGCTCAGATCCCGTGATGCTGTGGCTGGGGTGTAGGCCAGCAGCTACAGCTTCAATTCGACTCCTAGCTTGGGAACCTCCGTATGCCATGTGTGAAGCCCTAAAAAGACAAAAGACAAAAAGAAAAGAAAAGAAAAAAGAAAATGTATCTTACTGGAAAAAAATTAATGTGCTGAAATTATTCAATTATTATTATTATTTTTCCTTTTTAGGGCCGCACTAAGGCAAATGGAAGTTCCCAGGCTAGGGGTCAAATTAGAGCTGCAGCTGCCAGCCTATGCCACAGCCACAGCAATGCCAGATCCAAGCCGCATCTGCAACCTATGCTGCAGCTTAGGCAACACTGGATGCCTAACACACTGAGCGAGGCCAGGGATCAAACCCACATCCTCACAAACACTAGGTGGGGTTCTTAACCTGCTGAGCCACAATGAGAATTCCAAACTACTTATAATTTTGAACAAAGCCCTTTTTGTTGGAATGTTAGGTGAATAGGGACATCTCTGTTCGGAGCCATTCAAGGCTTCTTGATTGGTGGCTGTGTCACAGGCAGCTGTCATGGATTTTAGAGATGTCAGTTTGATCACTCCCCCTGGAAGGCTCCTCCTGGTATTCTGACAAGAAGAGAAACACACTCAGAAGCCCATGCTGTCCCTGCTCTTCAGGAAGGATGGAGACAAAGAGCCCAAATGGATGCACACCTGTTTTTTTTTTTAATGTTTTGGAGCAATGCACGCCTCTAAATTCCATGCTCACTTGGTTTTTCATTTCCTGTGTAGATTTATTCTCAGATTGGGAACGACTTCATTACCCACAGATTCAGATTAATTTCTGAGTCATGCGCGGCTTCTTCTCCTGAGAACAGATCACAAAATCTAGATGCTGAGAGCTGGAATTTGACCGTTTTTCAAGCTAAGTGTTCCGAGATGAAATATTCCATGAAGATCAACTGTGATGACACTGCTTCTGATTTATTAGGTGGCCTGAGAATCTCAAGTCATGCAGAAAAAAGAAACAGAAATAACTCAACAAAACCACTACCATTTATTGTCTTCTCGCTTCCAGGCATTTTGTATTAACTTCATTTAATCTTTAGAACAATCCAGTAAGTTTGATCTTATTTTCAGATGAAGGAATTTGTTCCAAAGATTAGCCTGTCTAGATCACACAGCCTTAAGGGCTGGAGCTGAAATGCAGACCTGAGTTTGCCTTATTCTTCAGTCAGATACTAAGCAAAGCTACATCCCTAGTCAAGAAGCCACAAGCATGGTATACTTTTGTTTGTACCTGTGAGTTTAGAGATTTTTTTTTTTTTTTACTGCTGCACCTGAGGCATATGGAAGTTCCCAGGCCAAAAGGGAGTGGTAGCTGCCTACCTAAGCCACGGTCACAGCAACATGGGATCCGAGCCGCATCTGTGACCTATAGCACAGCTCATGGCAAGGCCAGATCCTTAACCCCCTGAGCAAGGCCAGGGATTGAACCCGCATCCACATGGATACTAGTTGGGTTTGCTATTGCTGAGCCATGATGGGAACTCCCAGTATTTTTTTTTTTTTTTTTAATATGGCCGTACTCCTGGCATATAGAAGTTCTCAGGCCAGGGATGGAATCCAAGCTGCAGCTGTGACCTACACCACAGCTGCAGCAATGTCAGATACTTTAATGCACTGTGCCGGGCCAGGGATCAAACCTGAGTGTTGCCTTCTTAATCCACTGCACCACAGCAGGAACTCCTTAGTAAGTATTTTTAATGTTGGTGTTCCAGAAGACTGGGCCTCTTGATTGCAGTTAAGGCTATTAGAATTTTTCAGAATAATGAAGAAGCAAGACCTGGATAAACAGAAATTGAATAGTAATAAATAGTGGCAGTATTATGGAGAAAGGAGAGAAAATACTTATTAACTAAGAAGCTTGTGGCCTGGGATGTAGGCGCCAATCCTTCAGTATTTATTGAAAGTACGTAGAGTGCTTTATTATGATCCTTAGCACAATTCAGGATCAATAACTGGCTGACAACTCTTGGGGGAGATTTCAGTTTTCATAAAGGACAAGCACAAGGTAAATGTGGATTGTACTCTGCTCATGAAATTTCTCCTAAAAAATTAGTCATGAAATGTCTCTTAAAAAATCGTTCTCTAGCTTTTTTTTTTTTTAAACAAATAGAATGGAGAGAAGTACAGGAGGGCAGTTGCATTGTACAAAAAAGGGGTGCCATTTGCCCAGAAGGCCACAAAAGGGGTGCCCACCCAATCTGTGCAACAGGGCAGCCTTCACTGAGTTGAGAGAAACTCCTAGAATCTTCTCTACTTAGATATAGGAGGCTTTTTATTTATTTTCCCCCAAGCAACGGGGTGGATGGTGGTGCCATTTAGTGAGATGCAAAACACTCGGGAAGGCATGAGCTTGCTTGCGAGGGGGAGCCAGGAGTGCTTCCGTGGGGAATGTTAAATTTGAGAGGTTGACTGTGCCACTAGATTCACAAGACTGGAGTTGAGGGGAGAGGTTGATTCTGGATGCGAAATTTGGGGAGTTATCCGTGCACAGATAACCCTCAAGGCTAGGGAACTGACTGAGCTGTCCTAGACAAGAGGGGCAGAGAGAGAAGACAAGAGGCCCCAGGACTGGGTTCCAAGGTCTGCCAATGTTTAGAGGTCTGGAAAAGGATGAGCAGCTGGCATCAAAGCCTGAAAGGGGTGAGCAGTCAGTGCAGTACAAGGAAAATGAAGAGGTTAGTGTCCAGGCTGGAAACCAGAAGAGCTATTTGACACTCAGGAGCCCATGGCCCACAGCCCTACTGGCGCCGAAGGACGGATAATGTGAACCACCCTCTTGCCTCAACATCAACCCATCAGAGGATTGTGTGTGAGCTGAGCACAGACCCTGGGACGCCCCTCCCTCACCTGGCCTTTAAAACTGCTTTGTGGAGGAATTCCCACTGCAGCGCAGTGGGTTAAGGATCCGGTGTTGCCACAGCTGTAGGTCACAGCTGTGTCTCAGCTCAGATTTGATCCCTGGCCCTGGAACATCCGTATGCTGTGGGTGTGGCAAAAACCAAACCAAACCAAACCAAACACCAAAAGACAAAACTTCTTTATTAAAACCCTTTGGGGATAGGGTGATGTTTCATGGGCACAAGCCACCTGTTCCTCTTGCTTGGTCCTTCAGTAAATTTTTCTCTGCTCCAAACTCTAATGTTGTGATTTATTTGGCTGTGTTGTGTGTCAGGAACACAAACCTACACTTACAGCATGTCCTATGAGGCCCTTTATCACCTAGAGCTTAACTCCCCTCCTGTCAGCTCTTTCTCCCACGCATCCTGTGCTATACCCTCACCGAAGCACTGGTAATGTGCCCCACTTTTTTATTAACCTCCATGCAATGCCTTCTGGCTGATGCTGTTCCTTCTGGCTAAAATGCTTTTCTCCATCTAATGCTCCTAAAACGTCTTAATGTATAGGTCTCCCATCCAGAGGTATCACCTCTGTAAAATTGTCCCTGACCTTCCTAAACAGGTGGATGTTGTCTGTCCCACCATCCATAAACTTCCAATCTAGAGCCCTATGATAGACCTTCCATCTGTATTGCAGTTGCTTTTGATTAGTATCATGATACCAGATGCCACCATTAAACCATGAATTCCTTCAGAGAGGGACCATGCCTTCTCTTTCACTGTTTCATGGACAGCACTCAATTCCTCTGAGAAGCTCCATAACGACACCTGAAATGACCAAAACTTCCAAGCCTTCATAACAGAGTACATTTCCACTTTGGCTATATTTCACCAAAACTCTCTCTCCGGGATTAGTCACTTATTAAAAGTCATGGCTCATTACTCACCTGGCTCTCACCTGCATGTTCTCAGTGAATATGGTGCCCAGGTAGCCCCAGGTGGTGGGCAGCTGGTGAGTGTTCTGTTTTATGATTTCCCCACGGGCTCTTAGTGACGGTTTCCTGCAGGGGCTTCACAATCCTGAGTCACACAGCAGGATACTTATATTAGGAAAAAAACTCTGCTCCTCTAATTTTTTTGGAAACCCAGAGCTGTATTACTTCAATTAAAATGATCCAGTATTTGTCAAAGTTCCCCCAGCTACAGAAATTATACCTGTAATATAAGAAAACCTACTCTATTAAGACTTCACATTTTTATTGATATAATTTTTAAAGAAAATGCCTCACAAAACCTAGCCATAACCCATCGAGGAGTAAGATATAGGGAGGGAGGAAGGGGAGATGATATTAGCTTGGGGTTGAATAGTATATTGAGGAGATTTGTGGAAAGCATTATGAAATCATATTCTGGCATTTAAGTACATTCCACTAGAAAATATATGCTTTTTTATTTCCCTAGTGTAATATAGGCATATGATCATCTCTTACTTTCTTTTCTCTTTGCATATTAAAAAAGCTCTTTCAAGACATATCTACTGCTGAAATACTAAAAAGATAAAATTCAGGCTTCAGCTTGTTATTAAAGCAGGCATTTTGACCTCTCAAAATCTGACCTTTGAGAGATCAACTATTCTAGCTCTCCCCTCTGCGTTTCAATGGGAGTAGCTGGAATCACAACAGAGGAGAATCCATCCTATTTTTAGAGGCCGGGAAAAGAAATTTCCATCAGTCACTCATTCTAGTGTACATTAGCACTTCTCTTGTCTTCTGCAAATCCCACATATTTCCCCAAAGCCTTTTGCTTTGCTTCCCCAAACCTGGACAACACCATCCCTGAAACCCACATCTTCACTGGGATGATTTTGGCTTCACCTAATAGGCAGCGCAATTCAAACTGGCTCAAACAGTCAGGGAACTTATCATCTCTCGTAACAAGTCTGAGGTCGTGTGGGTGCCAGAGTTACCAGCTTTGGTGGCTCAAGAATGTCCCAGGGGACACAGGTCTTTCTAGAGTCCTGTGGCCAACCTCAGAGCTTGTTTCAATATCAGCCTTGTAGCAAGATGGCTGCGCAAGTCCAGACACAAGATCCAGAAGTAGAAGAAGGGTTACTTCTTCTTTGATCTCCTCCGTAGAAGGGAGGAAACCTTTTTAGAAAACCCTTAGCAGACTTGGCCTCATGTTTCTTGGCCATGTTGGCCATTCTTGAAGCAGGCTTTGAGGAGGATGAAATACCCATGGTTGACCAATCACCGGTGGATTAAACCACAGAGGCCACTACACCCACCTGTCATTCCATCCTTTGTCTCTGGCCCCGGGCCCTCTCCCCTTCGTATCTGAACAGACATTTCCCCAAAGAAGACCTGCAGATGGCCAACATACACATGAAAAAATAAATAAATAAATAAATAAATAAATAAAAACTCAAATGAACAAAAACAAAGTTAGATTCCCATCTCATACCAGACCCCAGATAAAGTCCAGATGAATTATATTTTTAGATTTTAAAGGAAAAAAATTATGAAAATATAGCTAAATGCTTATTAAGAATTATAAGTAATAATTTTAAAACATGACAAATAAGGCAAAACTAAAATGAAAGTGATTAATATAGTTGAATACATAAATGTCAAGCTTTTTGTACTAAAATGAAAATAATACAAGTAATACATTTAGAAATATATTTAGGCTTTTAAATAGACTGATTCATATCTTTAATATATAAAGGGCTCTCAAAAATTGCTAAGAAAAAGTTGTAATAGAAAAATGGGCAAAGTGATAATATATGCATAAGAAATGATCTGAAAATGATGGCTTAAAATGACAAACATTTTCTATCCAACAGTTTCTGTGGGTCAGGAATTGTCAGGGTGGTTGAGCTGTGTGGTTTTGGTTCAGGGTCTCCTATAAAGTTGGAGTCAAGGAGTTCCCGTCAAGGCACAGCGGAAACGAATCCGACTAGGAATCATGAGGTTGCGGGTTTGATTCTTGGCCTCACTCAGTGGGTTAAAGATCCAGCGTTGCCGTGAGCTGTGGTGTAGGTTGCAGACGCGGCTGGGGTCTGGTGTTGCTGTGGCTGTGGCGTAGGTCAGCAGCAACAGCTCCGATTGGACCCCTATTCTGGGAAGCTCCATATGCCGCAGGTGCGGCCCTCAAAAGACACAAAAAGACACACACAAAAAAAATTTTTTTTTTGGCTGTGCCCATGGCATATGGAAGTTCCCTGGTCAGGGATCAAACCCACACCACAGCAGCCACCAGAGCCACTGCAGTGATGATGCCAGATCTTTAACCTGCTGCACCACAAATAATCTATCTTCTAAAATTTTATAGTTTTACATTTACACTTAAACCTATGATCCATTTTGGGTTAATTTTTTCATATGATATGAGGCTTAACATTCTTTTTTATTTTTATTTTTTTGCCCACGGATACCAAATTGCTTTAGAGCATTTCTTGACAATGCTATCCTTCCTCCATTGACTTGCTTCTGCATCTTTGTTAAAAATCAGGTAGCCATACCTGTACAGAGGGATTTCTTGGTTCTTTTTTTGATTCCATTGATAAGTACGTCTATCCTTTTGCTAATACCACACAGTCTTGATTACCATAGCCATACAATAAGACTTAAAATCAGGTGTACTAACTCTTCTCACTTTATTCTTCTTCAGGATTATTTTAGCTTTTCTAGTTCCTTTGCCTCTCCATGAAAACTTTAGAATAATCTTGCTGAATCTATGAAAAATCTCTCAGAGATTTTGACAGGAACAGTGCCAGACTGTATATTGGCTTGGAAAAATGGACATCTTTACTATGCTGAGTCTTCCAATCCAGAAACATGGACTAGATCACCATTTATTTTTATCTTCTTTGATTTCTTTCATTAGTGTTGTGTAGTTTTTGGCATACAAATTCTGTAGTATATTGTTAGATTCACACCTAAGTATTTCACATTTTTTTGAGCAATTGTAAATAGTTCTTTATTTTTAACTTCAGTTTCTAGATGCTTATTACTAGTATATGGCAATGCATTTGATTTTTGCACGTTAATCTTGTATCCTGTGATCTTACTGAATTCATAAATTCTTGGAGATTTTTGTAAATTCCTTGAGATTTTCTATTTTGAATATAAGGTCATCTACATATAGGAGTCATTTTATTTCTTCCTTCCTAATCTATATGCTCTTCATTTCCTTTCCTTGCCTTATTGTACTGGCCAAAACTTTTAAAACTATTTGAATAGTGGGGGTAAGAATGGACATTGCTTGCCTTATTCTTTTTTTTTTTTTCTTTTTAGGGCCACACCTGCAGCATATGGAAGTTCCCTGGCTAGAGGTCAAATCAGAGCTGCAGCTGCCAGACTATGCTACAGCCACAGCAATGCCCAGATCTGAGACATACCTGTGAGATATGCTGCAGCTTGCAGCAATGCCAGATTCTTTAACCCACTGAGTGAGGCCAGGGATCGAACCCTTATCCTGATGGGTACTAGTAGTATTCGTTACCACTTAGCCACAACAGGAACTCCCCTGGTCAGGTTCTTAACCTGCTGGCATATGATGGGAAGCCCTTGCCTTATTCTTAATTGTAGGAAGAATGTATTCATTCTTTTATCACTAAATATGTTATTAGCTATAGGTTTTTTTTGGTAGGTGCTATTTATTAAGTTTACGTAGTTATCCTCTTTTCCTAGTTTTTTGAAAGTTTTTTTTTTTTATTATACATGCCTGTTGAATTCTTTCAAATGCTTTCTCTGCATCTATTTGATAAGATCATGTGTTTTTTTTTTCCTCTTTAGCCTATAATATGGTGAGTTACATTGATTAATTATTTAACATTTAACTAGTCTTGCATCCCTGAAATAAACCCTTTGGCATGGTACAAAATTTTTTTCATTTTGTTAAGAATTTTTGCACTTGGAGTCCCTGTCATGGCTCAGTGGAAGCGAATCTGACTAGCATCCATGAGAACACGGACCCTCGTTCTGTGGGTTAAGGATCCAGCATTGCCATGAGCTATGGTGTAGGTCACAGATGAGGCTTGGCTATGGCATTGCCATGGCTGTGGTATAGGCAAGTGGCTACAGTTCTGATTCAACCCCTAGCCTGGGAACCCCTATATGCCTCGGGTACTGCCCGAAAAAGACAAAAAAAAAAAGAATTTTTCATTTATATTTATGAGGGCTATTGGTCTGTAATTTCCTTTTTTTTTTTTTTGATACTGACTTTGTTGTTTTTTGGTATGAGCTTAATATTAGCTTCATAAACTCTCATTTTCTACAAAGATTGTATAGAACTGGTATTAACTCTTCTTTAAATATTTTATAGAATGCTCCAGTGAAACCGTCTGAGCCTAGAGCTCTCTTTTCTGGGGAATTTTTAAATTACTGATTCAATTTCCTTAATCGTCACAAGGCTATTCAAATTTTCTGTTTCATACTGTGTAAGTGGTGGTAGTTTTTGTTTCTGAGGAATTGATCCACTCACCAGAGTTGTCATATTTATGTGTGTAGATTTATTCACAGTATTCTCTTATTATCCTTTTGATGTTTGTAGGGTCTATAGCAATATCCTGTTTCATTCCTGATATTGGTACTTTGTGTCTTTTCCCTTTTTTTTTCTTTGTTAGCCCTGCTAAAGGTTTGTTGATTTTATTGATCTTTTCAAAGAACCAGCTCCTTGTTTCACTGACCCTTTCTACTGCTTTTTGTTTTCAACTTAACTTTTTATTTCTATTTTTGGCCATGCCTGTGGCATGAGGAAATGCCTGGACCAGGGATCACACCCAAGCTAGATGGGTAACCCAAGCTGCTGCCGTGAAAATGTCAGATCCTTAACCCGCTGCACCACAAGAGAACGCCCTAAACTTCATTGATTTCTGATCTTATCTTTATTATTTCATTTCTTCTTCTTTCTTTGCGTTTATTTTGTCATCGACTGTGTGATATCACTCTAAGTCACACAGAGTCACACATGTCAAAGGACAGGACCCGTCTGACTTGTGATTGGGTAACTGGAAAGCCAGGAAAGTGGAAAATTAACACCCTCTCCCTACTTCACTCCCCTCAGACAGAAATTAAGGAGGATGTAGCCTTTTAGGCAGAAAACCTGAGTCCTTCTAAGCAATAAACTCAAAACATCAACAAATCTCTAGGGAAAGGGAATGGTCTTTAAGAGACACGTGTTTTGGCCTGGAGCCCATGTTTTATTTTCTCACGTCCCCAGAGAGCACAATATGACAACAGAGAATGAAGGAGAGAAACCAATAGAGTTCCATGTCATAATGAGACATGCTCACACCATGTGGCATATTCACTGTGAGAGGGGCACTTTGCAGCTGCGAGGGTATCTGTTTTAGTGTCACAAGGGGGGTACAGGCAGGAGAAAGGAAGCTTCAGGTGAATCAAAGAACTCTCTGAGCACCTAGCATGTGCAGGACATTGAAATAAAGCTTGTGCAGGACACAAAACAAGTTCTAAAAGTTGCAGAAAGGTGCAAAAATTCCAAAAGCTCACCTCTTTATCAAGCTTTGGGTCTTAAGGCATAACGATCCTATGCTCTAAAATGGTGAGTCCAGCTTCCCAAACCACAGCTCTGTACTCTCTCATCCACTGCTTATAAAACGCCCAAAGCTTGGCTGATGAATGAAGCAGTTGGACCAGGTCAGCACTCCTGGATCGTGCAGGGAGTGGACTCATGGCATACCTAATCAGGACCGGGAGAAACTGTGAGTGAATACCTGTCACTTTCTTGGGAAACAGCGGGCAGTGAAGTGTGGCTGTCACTGCATTTCTCTTACTGTTAGTGTTCAGAATGGTCTGACAGAACCAGCAAGGAGGCCGAGTGGCACCACATCATGACAAATTTATTAGCCCTTGGAGAAATAGATACGGCTTCCCGGATAATTTTCTAGTGCTTGGACACCCTCTCCTTCCATGCTACAACCTGGTGGCCTCCTGCAGCCCCCTCCCCTCCTTAAAACATCATCTCTGATGTACCTGGATCCACGGCCAGCTTGCAAGCCCTCGTGACACTCCCAGGGGCACGTTTTGTGGCCTTTCCCTTAGAAACACTACACTAGAGATCGGTCCTTCATAGCACAGACCCCCAAAATGTCAACCACTGAATACAGAATGGGGATTTTTTTTAAAGTAGATTCTAAAGTTGACAGTGACAAATTTAAGTTCAATATTAAGGAAGACCCAGTGTTTTGTATTCGCTAGCAATCATATCTTTCATGTTCTTTATTTTGAAATACATTCTCCTATAAGGAGTGTAAGAAAGACATCCTTTGTCTGAACCAGGGGCATGAAAATGTATACCCCTGGGGTCTTGGCAGAAACACTGCAGAGGTAAGGTTCTGTAAACTTCAGTAACACCCTAGAGCAAAATAACAGCTACCGCTGGCCACTCACCCTGTGTCAGGCACTGCTGCATATACGATCCCAGTGAAAGAGGTATTATCCTCCCCATGCTTGAGATGATAAAGTTGAGAGCTAGAAAGCTTAGGTGACCTGTCCAGTGTCAATCAACAAGCGCATGTTTAAGCCCCAAAGAAGCCCAACTATATTGGACTCCCACGTCTATACCTGGCCACTGCCTCTTCTCACTCGTGTTTTACAACTGAATGAATAAGAGAAAGGAATCCAATTATCAATGTATTCTGTAAATTATTTCTTGTAGTCCCATATAGGTGCCACAGCCTTACCTGAGAACATGAGTGAAACATACACTGCTCTTTCAGACCAATGGTGAAAAAAATCTACAATAAAGTTAATTTCCAAATACTCTACCTAATATGTTGAAACTTTGCCAAAGCACAAAAACAGGTTTCAACATGTTCCTCCAATTAGGCTGTTTTCCTCCTCCTAAAGATCATCTACTTAGCACTGAAATATTCATGTCTTTGAGGAAGTACAACCTCAGTGCTCAACTGAATGAGATCCGAAGAGATACTGGAACCCAGTTGATGAGTGAGACACTAGCCTCCCAGGTCCATGTGTTACAGTAACAGGTTCTCCCCCTGCTCGTGAGCTTGTCTTACATCATCCACGAGGCTCTTATGGGCTCTATTTGTACTGGCCAAGGTTTTTCCATCACTGGCATGAGTATTGACAGAAAAAAAATGTGTTAATAGAACAAGATGTCCTCTGCTTGAGAAGATAAAACAGAGTGAAACAAAGTGAGTGTAAAGATACCATTGGTGGGAATGTAAATTTGTGCAACCACTATGGAAAACAGTATGGAAGTTCCTCAGAAAACTAAATGTAGAACTACCATATTGTCCAGCAATCCCACTCTTGGGCATGTATCTGTACAAAACTATAATTTGAAAAAATACATGCACCCCTATATTTATAGCAGCACTATTCACAATAGCCAAGACATGGAAACTCATAAATGTCCATCAATATTTAGATGGATTAAGAAGATATGGTGCATATATACAGTGGAATACTACTCAGCCACGAAAAAGAATGACATAATGCCATTCGTAGAAGAATGGATGGAACTAGAGACTCTCATACTGAGTGAAGTAAGTCAGAAAGAGAAAGACAAATGCCATATGATATCACTTATATCTGGAATCTAATATATGGCACCAATGAACCTAGCTACAGAACAGAAACAGACTCACAGACATAGAGAACAGACTTGTGGTTGCCAAGGGTCAGGGGTGAGTGGGATGGACAGGGAATTTGGGTTAGTAGATGCAAACTATTGCATTTAGAGTGGATAAGCAATGAGGCCCTACTGTATAACACAGGGAACTATATATCCAGACCATGATGGAAGATAATATAAGAAAGGGAATGTATATATAGTATATGACTGCACCACTTTTCTATACAGCAGAAATTGGTACAACACTGTAAATCAACTATAATCTATTTAAAAAAATGTATCAGCAAAGTGAGTATAAAGATACCCACAATAATTAGTACAACAGTCTTTGAAACAAATTGGGGACAGCTCTAGAGAGAGTGAATTAATAACAAGGCCTCCTCCTGGTAGTGCATAATAAGAATAATTAAGGAAATGAATGTGCTGGCTGCATGGAGTTCTTTTCTTCCAGAGGAAACCCAACATTGAATGATTCATTGGCTGCTAGAACAGGATTCTTTACCCTGGATCAATAGAGTGCCTTCCTGATGACACTTTAATAGAACAAGTGGTCCCAGAGTGACAGCTGGGAGGCTCAGACACAAAGTTGAACTACCTTTGCCTGGAGCTAAATAAAAATTATACTTTTTAAAAACGCAGAGTCCAAGAGCTGATATGCTGTGCACAAAAGGACAAAAAGCAGAAATATTCCAGTAAAATGGGTAGGTTATAAATGTCAGGGGCTCGTAAAACATGCATTTCCAGTGGAAGTGAAAAGAATCAATATATAAAGGGAAATATAAGGAGAGCAGATCATTTCATGCAAATCTCAAATGCTGTGTTGTGGAGGCAAGTGTAGCCAGGGGACTCCTACCTGCATGTGGACCCAGAGGTCTTTGGGAAAGTGACTGTCTCTCCAGACCTTAGCTTCCTTGCCTCAAAAATGACCTTTTCTCACATCAGTGTGGTTGGAAGAGACTCTACAAAATCACCTGCACAAAGGTGAACATCCTTGGGAAATGTGGGACTGACGCACACGGATAATCCTACCAAATGGCTATAAAATGAATCCATCGAAACATGGAAAGGGGCCGTGTCACTGTGGCCATTACAGGCTCTCATGCGGTTCTTTTCCCCATAGTTTACTCTGAGGGAAGGGCGAGACCAAAACACAGAACTTTTGTTACAGACAGAAGGAGAAAAAGAGATGCCCGTCATTTTGTTCTAATTCATGTGCAGAGAAAAGAAAAATATTCTGCCTCGTGGTTTCCATAGTTACGCCACCCCATCCGTTTTCATTCGCAGCCAGTCTAACTAAGGTAGCGGTCAGGGACTTGTGGCACTGCAGCCTTGTCGCGGCCCCACGGAGTCACACTCCTGGGTGACATTGATCAACACCCCTAGAGGTCACCCAGGAGGGCAACGCCAATCTAAACAGAAGCCTCCGGACTAAACAATTCCTCCTTTCCCTTTTCCCTTTGAAATTCTTCTTGAACCATAGCTCAAGAATGTCCTTCAAGCTAAGTACAAACCAGAGCATTGAGGTAAATATGACGATGTAACAAAATGAAAACATAGATTTTAAAATAGGGCCAACAAATATGTTTCATATCACCAGCTTGAGATGAATACAAAATCAGATCATATTTATGTTAATGTTGACACATAATGAAAAAAGCCTCCCAGACTGACCAGACCCATTGTTCTGCAGACCCATTGTCCCCCTCCCCAAGTGATTTTTGGGGTGTAATGTCCCTCGGCTCCACCCGTACATACATTCTCTGGTCCTCTCCTGGTCTTCTCACACCTTCTCTGAATTGCCCTTCAAGACTATTTTCTGTCCCATAATCAGTGGAGTCCCCTCTCTTCATGTTCCCAAGCAGAAATAGGTCTGGACAGTGATGTTTACTGCTGAGTGTTGGGGAATGTTCCTTCTTGGGCCGGTCAGCTCTGAGTCAAACCTCAGGGTCTGTGCTTTGATCCAGGCTGGCTCCACATGGCTCTTCCTCCACCAGTAAGAAATCTCGGGAATCTGGACTCCCCCACCCTCACCCCAACCTATTTTCTCCTGGCTTCTAGTCCAAGGTACGAATATCCACCTTAGCATGTTAATAGTTTCTTAAGGAGAAGCTCCTCCTCTGTCCTCCTCCCTTCAAAACACACAAGAGCAGATGATCTTCCATGACCCACACAAGGCTTTTTTTTTTTTTTTTTTTTTAAGGGCCACACCTGTGGCATATGGAAATTCCCAGGCTAGGAGTCACACTGGAGCTGTAGCTACTGGCCTGCGCTACAACCACAGCAACTCCAGATCCCAGCCACATCTGCAACCTATACCACAGGTCACAGAACATCGAATCCTTAACCCACTGATCGGGGCCAGGAATCGAACCCACGTCCTCATGGATACTAGTCAGGTTTGTCACGACTGAGCCACAATGGGAACTCAATACACAAATCTTTTTTTTTTTTTTTGTCTTTTATCTTTTTAGGGCCGCACCTGCAGCATATGGAGGTTCCTAGGCTAGGGGTCTAATCAGAGCTGTAGTTGCTGGCCTACGCCACAGCCACAGCAATGCCAGATCCAAGCCACGTCTGCAACCTACACCACAGCTCATGGCAACGCCGGATCCTTAACCTACTGAACAAGGCCAGGGATCGAACCCACAACCTCATGGTGCCTAGTTGGATCTGTTTCCACTGCACCACAACGGGAACTCCCCATACACAAGTCTTAATGTATAGTTGGAGGTCTTCTGATTAAAAATGGCGGATTCAACCCATGTGCTTATTTTCCCCTCTGAGATTCTACGAAAGAGACATACAGAAGCCCCCCCCCCAAAATGCCCAATCTCTAGCAACAAAGAGCAGGAATAGTAGGCTCAGTAGAAAAGCTATTTGAAATTCCAAAAGATGTAAACCAAAGATGGGAAGTGGATTGAGGAAGCCATCATTTATATTGTTCATAAAGAGGCATCTGCACCTTTTGCTTTCCAAAAGCCCAGAGAAGAGTTAGATTGGAGTTGCTGGGGGTAGCAGTGGGGAGTGAGAGGCAGGAATGAAGCTTGGAGCCAAACTCAGGGAATTAGTTGACAGTCTGGGTATAAAAGTGTCAAACCTTCCTTTCTCCGCACCACACTGCTGCCACTTAGACATCAGTGATGGTAGCTAGGCAGCTCGTCCAGGCTGGAGACTGGAGTTTCTTCTGGGGGAAGCTGAATGGATCTTGAGGAAAGACTTACTCATTCTAGCATCGCAGAGAAGATGACTTCTCACTTGATAACAAAAGCAGAGTTGAGCAATTCAAGGCCTTTTCCCACTTAAACGCAGCTCCAAACTAGCTTTTCATTGCATCACTCTGAAGTAGGAACAGCCAAACAAGGACCCACAACGTATTTAAAGGAGCCCTCTAGCTGGGATGGAATCAGGTATATGTGCCCCAAAGAAAGAGTGAACATACAAAGAGAAGAAGAGAACTTTACTTATTTATTTATTTATTTTTGCTTTTTAGGGCCACACCTGTGGCGTACGGAAGTTCCCAGGCTAGGGGTCGAATTAGAGCTGCAGTTGCCAGACTACACCACAGCCACAGCAATGCAGGGTCTGAGCCATGTCTGCAACCTACACCACAGCTCATGGCAACTGGATCCTTAACCTGCTGAGCAAGGCCAGGGATCAAAACTGTATCCTCGTGGATACTAGTTGGGGTTTGTTACTGCTGAGCCACAATGGGAGCTCCAAGAAGAGAACTTCAAAAAAAAGAAACTATCGTTAATAACCCTGCTGTAGGAAGGTAACCTGGAGGAGGTTTGGAGCAGGTGCTGAGTCAATCAATCTGAAGTCCCTCCCTCTTACAGGCACTCAAATGAATTCAGTTTGACATTTAGCCAATTAGCAAGTCTGACTGTCCATCTTTTATGTACCAAGCTCATCCCGGGCATCATCCTGGCCATAAATCCTGCCATTTATTTTTAATGGCATATGACCACTTTTATTCATCGTAATCATCAATTTCATCTCTCCATTGCCTCTTTTACGGAGCACAGTCTGCACACGGGGAACTAAGAATTATGTGAAAATCTCCTTCTCTCACAGACACCAGAAACAGTTGCCAGAGATGAAATGATGGAAAACCGTAGAAATAAATAGCACCTTGCTTTATTGTTTGCAAAGCACTTACTTAAGTCACATGATCCTATAACCCTAGAAAGTAGAACATTTTTCCAGCTGTCCTTTCACCCCAAGCCAGTGGTGCACCTACTAGGAAATGCAAAGATGTAATGAGAGAACTCATGCAAAGATCTTCACAAGCATGTTATATTAGTGCTCAGTAAGAGATAGCTGCTGCAGTGAAAATTAGGAGCTGGAAAAGTTGAAAAGTGGGGCAAAGTGTGCCTTTTGTCGTCAGAACTCCTCCTTTCTGTGCTAGCTTGCCTTTCTCCATCTCTCTGCAGCCCGTTGTATCTAAATGTCTAGCCGCTGGGTGCCTAGAGTCCCCTAGGTCCTGCCCCACCGGCTTTCAATCTCTGCGCCCACCTCCCCAATCAGAACACATCCATCCACAGCCTTTCCTTAGGTGTGACAGGGGTTGCTCCTGGAGCCCTAAAGGATTGTTTCAGAATCACGAGTCTGCAAAATAGGAAGCTTCTGTCTTTGGGCAAACTGAATGGCATAAATGTCAGGTACCGTGGTTAAAGGATTCAGGAAAGGTTGGGGTCTCTTTAGGTTTTTTTGATTGTACACCTAGTTGGATGGTTGTTTGCTCTCTTGTCCCAAATACATTGCCACTGAGTTAGTGAAATGGAAGCAGAATCATGCTCTCCTGATTTGCAAAAATAAGTGTTGAGGGTTTGGAGAAGAAAAGGGTTTCCCTGGAGATATAACCACTGACCTGGGGACTACATTGTAACTTTCTTAACTAGAGGATGCAGCTTTTAACCTCTTCTACAGAAAACTCCATCTCTTAGCCTGGCACCACAGCAAATTTCCCAGGCCGAGTAAATAATTTCTGGAGCTATGTGACAGATATCTTGGGGAATATTCACACCATATAAACCTGACTCCCATACAGAGACTGTGTGGTATATAACATGAGGTGGGTGTTGTTCCAATGGTGATGTGTGGGCATGTGTGTGTGTGTGTGTGTGTGTGTGTACCTATTAGAGATGGCAAGCAGAGCAATATAGTGGCATATTTACCTATAAAATTTGGCTCTAAAATTTTTTTAAAAAAACTCTATCTTTTTTTGATATTATTAAAACCATTTTCAGCCAAATAGGGCTTGTCTCACTTTGATTTTACAGGAAATAAGCTCAGCATCCTGGAGAGCTGGGTGATTGAAGAGCGCCGTGTGATAGGAACTAACCATCTGCTGAATATCTAAGCGAGTATTGTTACTGCCCAGATTCTAAGACAGAACTTCCTGTGGAGTCAGATGATTTCAAAAGACTTTTTCCGGAGAGAATTGGCTCTCAGTGGGCCCATCTCCGTTGTTCCCCGGTCCAAATGAGTGCCTCATCTGCACTGATCAAATACCTCGGAGCAGAGGGGATCCTCCTCCGGTCTCAGCACTGACAGGACGTGTGCTCTGAGTACTTCACAGTTTTTTATCCCACTTGTGCTGTGCTTCCTCAGGGGCTGTATGTTAACGAAAGGGAAATTGGACATGGCGTACAGATGATCTCATTTTATGCTGAGAGAATCTAAAAGAATTAATTAAAAGGTTACCATAAAGTGGCTAAGTACATCAAAATCAACACATAAAATTGTGGTGAGGAAAACGGTGCAGACCTGGCTTAGCCATGATGCGGGTCTAACGACAGGACGCCATCAGCCATTGCCCAGGGACAGCCCGAGCTGTGAGATCCCTGACCAACTCTCAAGGTTTGGGGAAGAATCCATAAGCAGTTGAATTCTTTCCTTCCATAACCTCTCATCTGCCTACTTAAGAACAGACTGTCCAGACTGACTTCTCTTTTTGTTGTTGTTATTGCTAGAAACAAGCTAATCAGTTTACCTCAAAGATGTGCAAACGAAATTCCCTCTCCCAGACTGACTTCAGTTTTTTCACTCCCCTTTCTCCTATCAATTCTGTGTTTTGCCCTCTTTCCTTAACAATTGTCTATTGCTTGTTCTTCCTCACATGGATAAATATGCATGCATACAACAAACTGAACACTATTCCACAACAATAATCCCTTGGGAAATATAAATTTTATTGTTTATTTTTTAAAATGATTTTTATTTTTTCCATTATAGTTGGTTTACAGTGTTTTGCCAATTTTCTACTGTACAGCAGAGAGACCCTGTCACACATACATATATACATTCTTTTTCTCACATTATCCTCCATTATGCTCCATCACAAGTGACTAGATATAGTTCCCAGTGCTATACAGCAGGATCTCGTTGCTTATCCATTCCAAATGCAATAGTTTGCATCCGTTAACCCCAGATTCCCAGTCCATCCCACTCCCTCCCCATCCCCCTTGGCAACCATAAGTCTATTCTCCAAGTCCATGAGTTTCTTTTCTGTGGAAAAGTTTATTTGTGCCATATATTAGATTCCAGAGTGATGTCATATGGTATTTGTCTTTCTCTTGCTGACTTACTTCACTTCGTATGAGAGTCTCTAGTTCCATCCATGTTGCTGCAAATGGCTTTTTTTTATGGCTGAGTACTATTCCATTGTGTATGTATACCACATCTTAATCCATTCATCTGTCGATGGACATTTAGATTGTTTCCATGTCTTGTCTATTGTGAATAGTGCTGCAATGAACATATGGGTGTATATGTCTTTTTCAAGGAAAGTTTTGTCTGGTTATATGCCTAAGAGCGGGATTGCTGGACAATATGGTAGTTCTATATTTAGTTTTCTAAGGTACCTCCTTACTGTTTTCCATAATGATTGTACCAATTTACATTCCCATGAACAGTGTAGGAGGGTTCCCTTTTCTCCACACCCTCTCTAGCATTTGTTATTTGTCAACTTAATAATGCTGGCCACTCTGACTGGTGGCCATAGTAGTTTTGATTTGCATTTCTCTAATAATCAGTGATGTTGAGCATTTTTTCATGTGCCTGTTGGCTATCTGTATGTCTCCTTTGGAGAAATGTCTATTCAGGCCTTTTGCCCATTTTTCAATTGAGTTGTTGGTTTTTTTGCTGTTGAGTTGTATAAGTTGTTTGTATATTTTAGAGATTAAGCCCTTGCCAGTTGCATCATTTGAAACTATTTTCTCCTATTCTGTACGTTGTCTTTTTGTTTGTTTGTTTGTTTGTTTCCTTTGCTGTGCAAAAGCTTGTCAGTTTGGGAAAATACAATTTTAAAGAAGAGATTACGTTGGCTAAAAGAATCCATCAAAATTAAAGCCGTCCACGTACTATCAATTTTAACCAAAAAAATTAAAATTAAAAACTTAAATTTTTTTTTATTAAATTAAAAAAAAAAGATAAATGCTTGTGTTGTTCTTCTAAGTAATAAACCAACCTCAAACTTGGTGAAGATATAAGTGATATGATATTCGTCTTTCTCTTTCTGACTTAGTTCACTTTGTATGAGAGTCTCTAGTTCCATCCATGTTGTTGTAAATGGCATTACACCACAGCTCATGGCAGTGCTAGATCCTTAACCCACGGATGGAGGCCAGGGATTGAACTTGCATCCCCATGGATACTAGCTGGGTTCATTTCCGCTGAGCTATGACAGGAATTCCCCCATCATAATCTGAAATTTGCCTGTTTATATATTTACTTGTTTATGATCTGCGTCCTCCTTCTCCACACCCATAAAATGTAAAATTTCTAAATGCGATGTTCACCCAAGTGTCTAAAATAGCACTGGGGAGTTCCCATTGTGGCTTGATGGAACCTGGGCCACAGCTGTAACCGGAACCACAGCCGCGACAACACAGGATCCCACCATGAGGGAACACCTTGAGTAAATTGTTTTAAAACCACCATCACTCTAATTCATTTATCTACTAAGGCAAAACTGAGATAAATGCTGCCTGCCTGCCCAACGTGAGAGGAAAAGGTAATGGTGGGGCCAAGGAGGTTATAAGCCAGTTTCCGATACGGTGGCAGCTGTGAGGTGGTGCAGCGGCTAACCGTCCCAGCTCTGTGCTTCCTTCCCTTCCTGGAGCCACTTCTGCACACCATCCAGCAGGGCATCCTAGAGAGGGTGACCCCCAGCCACAGACCTGTAAGTTCTGCTTCCCCAAATCGGGGATCATCATGATGACAAAACTCACCGAGAGCTTCCTGTGTGCTGGGCACCGTTCCAAGCTTCACTGCTTCCAATTAACTCAATGATTCCTCTAAGGACCTTACTTTACTATGCAGCTGAGGGAAACTGAGTTACAGGGGTCGAATAACACCCCCACAGGCACACAGCTAGTGAGTGGCAGAGCCAGGATTTGAACCTAAGCAGTCATACTGCCAAGCCTGACTCTTCATCTCTGTGCTCTGTTCCCTCCCCAGGGTGTGGTCTGGGAGGTGCTCTGAAAAATCTGGAGGACGAAACGTCTGTAGCCCCTGTCTGTGGTCTCAGTGCAGGAGCACACCCGTATCTGCACCGAACCTACTGGCGGGCCAAGCTTCTAGTCAAGCACACCAGAGAGGCTTCTTTCTAGATTGATTATTCTCTGTGTCCCCTGGCCCCGTAGCTGAGGAATGACCCCGTTATGTGACGCACTGCATCGACACTCCTCTTCTGGGTGACAGGAGGAGCCCCTGGTTTTTGCACCTGGCACCTGTCCATATCTTCTTTGCTCCGCCGCCTGCCCCTGTCTCCACGACAGCGAGGCAGCGTCCTCCAAACACCTGGGCTGCCATCATAAGCCATCGTTTTAGTTAGTTCCTGCCTTATTTCCCCTCCCCTCTGACTTGTATTCCCGCCCCCCACCTCCGACACTCGTGTGTGCTTGCGCGCCTGTGCGCGCACTCGCGGGAAGTGCCTGGCACCCAGGAGGCGCTCCATGCATGCTCAACGACTACGGCGAAATAAAAGATGCTTTCAGACGAGGATGAAGAGCCATTGGAGAAATGGAGCTCCCGCCTTCTGCAAGTTGGGGAGCCGTGCCAGGTGAAGCGCTGACATTGCGCCATTGGCACAAACAGAGAGCCATTTTAAAGTGCAACGCAAATTTAAACATTCAAGCATGAGGAATATTTTTATGACTGCGCCTTGCCAAATGGAACTGAAGCAGATTTGGATATAAAAATTGACAGGAAGCAAAAGTGGAATGCATAAAAATAGAAAAGAAATTACCAAGCTCTGAAAGGAAGTACACAAAATGAAATTAAATCTACCTTGACTGGAGGAGATTATATAAAA
The DNA here is from genome assembly GCF_016906955.1 of Phacochoerus africanus. NCBI lineage: Eukaryota > Metazoa > Chordata > Mammalia > Artiodactyla > Suidae > Phacochoerus > Phacochoerus africanus. Next base: position 81,691,100 of record NC_062550.1, on the reverse strand, counting down.
ATGAATACATCGACAGTAAATTAACATGTAGCACATCTACAATCTGTCTTTAGGAGATAACAAAAGATATTTTTATTATCTCAGGGCAGAATTATGGTTGATTTTTTTTCCCCCATTGGCTTCTGAAATGAGAGGTTTAGTTTTATATAGAACTAAGTGTTATGCTTTGCCCAACTGCTTGGGGCCTACAGGAATCTGCTATGTGTTTCTCTCTAAATCTCCCTGGTTACAACTATTTTCTTGGATGGAATTTTCTGTGAAATTGAGGGTCATTGCCTAGGGATTGGAGTGTGTGTGTGTGTGTGTGTTCTGTTTGGGGTTGTGGGAGATGGAACGTTCCGGAGATGAAACCCTTAGAAGAAGTCTGATAACGGCCACGGAGAGCCTGATTAGAAACAGAAGACCCAGTCACTTCCCTGAAGTTTGTAGCAGCTTCTCCCGGGAAGATCACCTGATCTCTAGGTCTCGCTTTCACTAATTATACAACGGAAATGCCAATTTCTACTTTTCCTGTCTCATTTATGAGGATCAAATGAGATAATGGACCTCAGAGTACTTTGAAAGTCTAATTAGGAGGCTAAAGCAGGGAATTATTGTTATAATTTTTTGAAGTAATGATTCAGGAATCATCAGCCTGTGGATGGCTTAACTCTACGGGGCGACAGGGTGAGACACTGAGATGAAGTCAGTGGGCAGCTGAGATAAAAATCCTCTTTCTGTCCTTCCCCACGGGCCTCCTCCGCAAACTGCTCTGGCCTATGAGGTGCATCTGCTCAGCCTCTGGGCCCCAATTCTCCCCTTTCCTCCTGCCTCTCCAGCTCCCCACCCTCCGGCCACCCCTTCCCTTGTTTGGAATCAAAACCCCCAAATAACTGGGGAAGAGGAAACGTCCCTGAGAAAGGGGGTGGTGGTGGAGAGTGGGGAGGGGGGCTCGCTGTTGAAAAGTCCTCCTTGACTGAAAGGAGAAAGAAGAGACTTAGTCACACACCACTCAGTACTAGTCCCAGTACACATCCTGATAATGTTTGGCCCAGCACACTTTTATCACATTATTCATAGGCATGAGGTGCCTCTGGAATTTTCTCTCCTGCTTTCGTGATCCCGTAAACCCAATAGCTTACCAAAATATATTTGTTGGATCAATTTCCTCCCCACCAAAAGGACAAAATTGCTTATCTGTATAGTTAGTCCAACATGTACCCATTTAACTGTGGTAGAGCAAATGTTTACTGTTCCTGTGTGTGTGTGTGTGTGTGTGTGTGTATGTGTGTGTGTAACTCAAGGAGTCAGAAGTAAACTCCTACATTGTGTGAGGAATGGTATTTGGAAGGAGAAAAAGAATCATTTCAGATTAAGCTCCCTCTTCATTGTTTTAAGTGTTGACACCCTGGCTGATGAGTACTTGTTTTTCAACCCCGGGTGAGGATGCTGGAATGAGGCCCTGGCAATCCCTGGTGACTTAAGTGAAGGGCAAACATGTACCTTCCCCCTCAGATATTTCTGGCAAATAATCTACACCCAACCTCTAACAGATGTAGCACTTGGGGAAAAAAACAAACAAAAAAAACAATAAAAACTCTTCCTGCCTGCCTAGCGTCCTCCTCTTCTCTTCGTTAAAGCATAAAGAAAATAAAAGATGAAATGAAATAGGCATCATTGCCTGAAGAAGAAACAGAAACGCAAATGAGGTGGCACAGCCTGCAGATTGACAGGCTCCCGGGGAGCGTGCATCCTGGCCGGCTTCCAGCTTCTGGGTCTGCTCCTTCCTCCCTCCTTTTCCAGTCTCTTTGTGCTGCCTCCGACTTGAGTCCCTTGGCTCTTGGCTCTTTCCCATCTCCGCCTGGTTGGCTGTTTCTCCTTCTCTTGTGCAACTAAAAATTTCACATTTCCTCAGGACAGTGCTGTGAAATAAGGTCACATTAAAAAAGAAGGAGAAATTGCCTATTCTGCTAGCAAAGTAACTGACTGACGCGTTGAAGAGAGCCTAAGCAAGTTGATTCCTGAAAAATAAGACACAGACAATACAGCTGCCTTTCTTTTAGGAAACGCATGCGTGTATTTTTAAACTTTAGGGAACAAAAGTCATGGCTGAAATAGGAAATGTTTTACCCACGCATGGGGACCCAGCGCTGCGCCACAGAATGACGGATCTCACTGGCTTCTAGAAAAAGTCACATGCCCTAAAATATATCTCCCATGTGGTCTGCCTCAGTGACTGAAGTTTCTACTGGAGGACTGTATTGGTAACGCTGTGTTGTGGATTCTGCTGTTTTAAGTATGTTGGTCAGCTACATAGCTGTATACACTTGCCTGGCTCACTGCTGCGTATGAAGTACCCTCCTTGGGTGCCAGGCATTGAGGGACAGGGAGGCATGCACTCTCTCCCCTGGTCCTTGTGCTAACTCTGTGAGGGGGCACAGTTATGCCCATTTAACAGATGGGGCCACTGAGGCTCAGAGGGAAGTCGTCTGTGTCAGACCTCTTACCTGTGGTGGACCTAGGAGTTCTGACTCGGTATTCGGACCCTCCTCACCTCCCAACCTAGTCGAGGGCTGAATGTTTTAGTGGCGACAGTGCCTGGTTAAACAGTGCGTGGTTGCCAGGAAAGCCCTGGCTTGTTCATCAGATGAGCTTTATTAGAGAACCAGATCCTGAGAATTTATGGCATTTTAGAGTGGGATTTTTCTGGCATGATTTTCTACAATCATCACATATGGATTGAATTTCTTCACTTTTCCAGATCCATCCTTTCTTCCTCCCTCCCTTCCTTCCTTTCTTTCTTTTTTCTTTTTTTTTTTTTTTTTTTGCTTTTTAGGGCCACATCTGAGGCATATGCAGCTTTCCAGGCTAGGGGTCGAATCGGAGATATAGCTGCCGGCCTACACCACAGCCACAGCAACTCAAGATCCGAGCTGCATCTGTGACCTACACCACAGCTGATGGCAACGCCGGATCCTTAACCCACTGAGTGAGGCCAAGGATTGAATTTGCAAGCTTAGGGTTCCTGGTTTCTGCCCGCGCCACGACAGAAACTCCAAGATGTTGGTATTTTCTAATTGTTGAAGACTCACAATTAAAAGTCTTACAGTTAACTAGCCATGTTCATAGCCGCATTAGTCACAATACCAAAAAAATAGAAATGACCCAAATGTCCACTGATGGATGAATGGATAAGCAAAATATGACATACAGTGGAATGTTATTCAGCCATGAAAAGGAAAGAAATTCCGATACATGCTACACCATGGCTTGAAAACACTATGTTGAGTGAAATACACCAGACACAAAAGGACAAATACTCTAAGATTCCACTTATAAGGAGTACCTAGAGCAGTTAAATTCATTCAGAAAGTAGAAGGGTGGTTGCCAGGAGCTGGGGGGTATGGCGTGGGGAGGGGAGTTGGTGTTTAATGGGCGCACAGTCCAGGTGGGAAGATGAGAAAGTTCTGGAGATGGATGGCGGTGATGGTTGCACACGATGTGAATGTCTTGGTGCCACCAAACTCTATACTTACAGATGGTTAAAATGGTAAATTTTCTATATGTATTTTCCCACAATTAAAAAAGACTAGTGAGAAGAGTTTATAGAGTCCTTGTTTTGGAATGCTGGCATTTTCCTCCAGTTTCTTCTTTTATTCATTCTTTCTCGGGTGGGATTTTGCTTGTGTCATCACCACTTTGCAAGAAGCAATGGTGGGGAAGGGGCTTTTCCTTCTCTTTCTCCTCTCCTGTCTTTGTAAGCAACCCCTTTCTTCATAGGACCCTCCTTAGGTCTCATATACACCTGCTGCAGCATAGATACAGGCTGTAAAGCAGGTGGCTCCTTCTTGGTCTCCATGTCATTATCTGACACAGTAGGCAAAAAATGCTAATAATCTCATGGCCATTGGCCAGTAGCAGGAACTCTCTCTTCTTAGCTCTTTGGGAAAGGAGGCCCCAAGGGGCTTGCCATTTAGAAATCACAGCTTTGAACATTGGAAATGCCGATGAAACCCAACTCTTTTCTTTCTCCAGCATCTCTTCTTCCAGAAAGGATGCAGGCACAACCTCTCCTTGTACATCCTCCAAATGTAAGACATCTCCCAACACTTCACGCCCAATGCGCAGGGGCCAGTCCCCCGATGAAGATCCACAGTTGCCTGGCTAGATGGACCGCTGCCATTCCTGCGAACCCCAGACTTGCCAAGAGACTGGGAACATCAGAAGCCACAATCCACCCGAGTCCTGAAATAACACGTGGGCACTGGGACTGGAGCGAGATGGATGGTGTGGCATGCTTCTCTCAAGGGCATTTGCATTTTAGGAAGAGGTCAAGTTTGCGTTGGGGGCTGGCATGTGCACTCTGTGGTACAGAGAATGACTGGCCCATAGGGACCTGCTGTATAGCACAGGGAATTCTACCCAATTTTCAGTGATAACCTATATGGGAAAAGAATCTGAAAAAGAAATCACTGTGTGTATGTGTATAACAGAATCCCTCTGTTGTACAGCAGAAATTATCACAATATCATAAATCAACTGTACTTCAATAAAACTTTAAAAAATGAAAAGAAGGAGGAGAAGGGGAAGAAAAAGAAGAAGAGGAAGAAGAAGAAAATGGAGGAGGAGAGGAAGAAGGAAAGGAAGAAGAAGAGAAAGAAGGAGGAGGAGGAGAAAAAGAAGAAATCAAGTTTTTACCAGGGCTTTTCGGACTAGAGCCAGTGGGTAAGGTTACATTTCCTCTGGTGGCAGTGCCACTGAAATTACCTTTCACCTGTGCGTGTCCCTGCTCCAAGTTACAGGGACAAAGCTGAAGCTGGTCACGAGACCCAAGTTTTAACCCCTGGACCGTCTCTGTCAGTGAAGCCTTGGGTGTGTCCAGCCTCTTCTGGGGCTGGACAAAGTGTGCCTGCCTCATGGGATTGCTGGGAAGATAATAGGAACTATTATAGGAAATGAGGGGAAACCCATAGAGCTAAATTTTGCAAGGATGTGTGTGCAATTTGGGTGCTTTCTGTATAACGTTAACCATATTCTCTCTGAATCATTTAGCACTATTATCTGGCACACATTCAGGCTGGTGAGATTTATGAGAAAATGTAGCAAGGCATGGCTGGAGATTGAAAATAAGATGGAGGGGTTAGTGGATGGTGTGCCCTTAATTGAGATAATTTCGTAATATACGTATATTACTTTTTATTTCATGGCTGTAACCAAGGCCTATGGACGTTCCCGGGGCCAGGGATGGAATCTGAGCCAGAGCTGCAGCGACACCATATTCAATAACCCACTGTGCCTAGCTGGGGATCGAAAATCCACAGCAACCTGACCTGTTGCGTTCAGGTTCTTTACCCACTGTGCCACAGTGGGAACTCCCCATAATATAATTTGTGATATATTTTGTTGACTTAATGTTGACAACATTAATACATCATAAAGACTGTACAACTGTCCTTCTCATGGGTTTCAGGTGGATATATGGACCTGGGAAAGGGTTTGGGGGGAAATGATCTCACGAAGGTCCAGGCAGTTTCTTTTTTCTCTCCATTGAGAAGATGCACGGCATCCTTGGTGGGCTCCAGACTGGTTGTAAAACCCGGGGCATCAACAGGATAAGACACCCTATGAGAGGAGTTCCTGCTGTGGCAAAACGGAATCGGCGGCATCTCTGGAGCGCTGGGACACAGGTTCAATCCCCAGCCTGGCAGAGTGGGTTAAGGATCCCACATTGCCACAGTTGTGGCATAGGTCACAACCGTGGCTCGGATCTGATCCCTGGCCCAGGGACTCCACCTGCTGTGGGGTGGCCAAAAAGAAGAAGAAGAAGAAGGAAAAAAAAACAAAAAAAAAACTATGAGAGGGGACATCAGTAACACCTTCGGTTTGTTTCCTATAGCTGCTCTAACAAATTCAGTGGCTGAAAACAACACACATTTATTCTCTTACAATTCTGGAGGTTAGAAGTCCTAAGGTGGGTTCACTGGGATACAGTCAAGGTGTCAAAAGGACTGGTTCCTTCTTGAGGCCCTGAGGGGAGAATCGCTTTCCTGGCCTTTTCCAGTTTCTAGGGGCTGCCTGGATTCCTTGGCTGGTGGCTCCTTTGTCATTCTTCAGACGGCATCCCTCCAGTCTGTGCTTTTCTTACTCTGTCAGCTTCTCCTTTGACTCTGACTCTTGGGCCCCCTTAGAAAGACCATCGTGATGCCACCGCCCATTTAGATAATCTGGAGTAAACTTCTGATCTCAAGGCCTTTAGCTTAGTCACATCTGTAAGTGCCTTTTGCCATGTAAGGAGACCTTCACAGGCTCTGGGGGCTAGATGTAGACCTATTTGGAGTTAAGTTTCATTATTCAGCCTCCCGCGTACCTACCATTTAATCACAGCCAGAAGAGCAAGGGAAAGAGCTGGTTGTGGATTCAGGAGAGAATAGAGCCTCCAAGCCATGTTAGACTAAGTGGCTTTGGGATCCATTCACTTCATTTCAATTTCCCAATGACCCATTTATCTAACTTTCAGATGTCACTAATACTCAAAAGATTGTCTCTTTTAATAATTTGAATGTCATTTGTCTACTTTTCACTGCTTAGTATTCTTTGCCAATTCTTCAAATGGTATGTCAGCCTTAATTTTGAACTTCTAGCTATGAAGACTTAATTATATTACATTAAGTCAAATTAGATTAAAACTGTAATCCTTGTCCTGCTGCTGGGAATGTGAGTGGGCTGGGGGCTTTCTCACTATTTTAAGATAAAGGGATGCAGTTTTAACTGGGGATTTTACAGGAAGATGCAGATGAAGTTGCATTTAATTAAAAATTTAAATTTGAAATCACCTGCAGAAAAAAAATGAGTTGTCCAAATTATCCCATAAAAACACGATATTTTAAATTTCTAACAAGAACCAATTGAGATAAAATAAACCAAGGCAGCATAAAGAAAGTGAGGGTACCCAGAAGATTATGCTATAATGATTTCTATGACTGTTGCCTCAACTTTGCTACTCACTGACTGTGACTACAAAACTGTTGTGGAAGATTCTGGTTTTTTTTTTTTGTTTGTTTGTTTTTTGCCTTTTTATGGCCTCACCCAAGGCATATGGAGGTTCCCAGGCTAGGGGTCAAATTGGAGCTGTAGCCACCAGCCTACGCCACAGCCACAGCAAAGTGGGATCCAGCCATGTCTGCGACCTACACCACAGCTCACGGCAAGGCCAGATCCTCAACCCACTGAGCAAGGCCAGGGATCGAACCTGTATCCTCATGGATACTAGTTGGATTCATTAACCACTGAGCCACAAGGGAAACTCCTAAAGATTCTGTTTTAATGGCTTTAAAAAAAAAATCCTAAAATGCTAAAGAGACTGGTACAATGAGACATGAACTTGGAAGCTCCAGGAACAATCATATCATATAGCAACTTTGAATTATTAAATTGTTAGAAAAGTTGGGTTGACAAGGTACTTTGGAAATTGGAAGAAAAATCACAAACACACTGAAATGTTGGCAAAACCAAAACAGCATGGAAGAAATCAGTATATATTAAAAAATTCTTGGAGTTCCCGTTGTGGCTCAGTGGTTAACGAATCCGACTAGGAACCATGAGGTTGCGGGTTCGATCCCTGCCCTTGCTCAGTGGGTTGAGGATCCGGTGTTGCCGTGAGCTGTGGTGTAGGTCGCAGACGTGGCCGGATCCTGCGTTGCTGTGGCTCTGACATAGGCCGGTAGCTGCAGCTCCGATTTGACCCCTAGCCTGGGAACCTCCATATGCCGCGGGAGCGGCTCAAGAAATGGCAAAAAAAGACAAAAAATAAATAAATAAATAAAAATTAAAAATTCTTTTTCTTTCTTTCTTTCTTTCTTTTTTTTTTTTTTGGTCTTTTTAGGGCCGCAACCTTGGCATGTGGAGGTTCCCAGGCCAGGGGTAAAACCAGAGCTACAGCTGCCAGCCTCCACCACAGCCACAGCCACGGCCGGATCTGAGCAGCAAGTGCAACCCACGCTACAGCTCACGGCAATACCGAATCCTTAACCCACTGAGCAGGGCCAGGGATCGAACTCGAGCCCTCATGGGTACTAGTCAGATTTGTTTCCACTGAGCCACAGTGGGAACTCCTAAACAATTCTTGAGGGAGGCAAGCACTGACATTTTGCTTATAGAATGATTTCTGAATTTTTAATAGTTTAAGAACTCTTAGACATTTCTTTAAATGCTGCTATGATGACAGAATAAAATCTTGTTACTGGAAACTATGGCAATCCTTCCAAACTACTAAAATGGTTTCATGGAGACAAGTTTATAAATAATTAAGAGAAGCAAGTTTTTTTTTGTTGTTTTGTTTTTTGGTTTTTTTTTTTCACAAAATGGTGAATTTGGTGAATTGATGATCTGACAGATTGTTTTTTTGGCAAACTGAGCTTTCAGTTATTTACATTTGGGTAACTGCCCTGCTTCCCCTGGCGAGCAGGCTTCTAGTGGGGGTCCCAGGTGGCTCAGCAGAACTGAAGACGAGGTCAGAGCTGCCCCCCATTCTCCCCACTTCCTGTCCTGCTGCGGGTGAATGCGAGTGGGCTGGGGGCTTTCTCTCTACAGAGGTTTGGTCCTATCCTCCCAGTTGCTGGACCCATTATAAGTGCTTAAAGAGTGCTTATTGAAGGAATGGGTGGATTTTATTTTAATAAGTGTGTTATTTCCCCACGAGCTAACTCCCAACTCCTTTCTGGATTCCACCGTCGGGTGCTTTCCTCTGTTGTGGCAAATATCACCCTGGTACCTTGTCCAGCTTCTCCTCGTGAAAGCAGGGCAGCTTTCTCCTCATCTGGGCACCTCCAGGCCCAGCAGGAGTGGGCCCTTGACGTGTTAGTCTAAGTAATTATTTAACGATCCAAAGTGAGCTCCCAAAGGTTAGAAAGAAATCCCCTGTGCATGGTATTTCTGGCGTGACCTTTCCGACTCCTTTGTAAGGTCAAGACCTTCAAGCGGGTTCATTCCATTCATCTTAGCTCATTATTCATTATCTTTGGGCTGAGACGCAAGCGATTTGTTCAAAAGCTTCTTCGAACCTACTTCCTGCTACAATGCTAAGCTGTAGACATAGCTGTGAACACAGAAAACTATTTCCTAAGTGTTATGTTTCAGGAGTTCCCGTTGTGGCTCAGAGGGTTAAGAATCCAGCCTTGCCATAAGCTGTAGCATAGTTTGCATGCAGATGCAGCTTGGATCCCGAGTTACTATGGCTGTGGTGTAGGTCTCAACTGCAGCTCCAATTCAACTCTTAGCCTGAGGACTTCCATATGTTGCAGGTATGGCCCTAAAAAGAAAAAAAAAAGTGTTATATTTTAGTAATTCTTTTATTTATGTTTTCTTTCCAACAGTAGTATTATCAGAAACAACTGTTCCATCTTTGTTGCATTAGTGGAATCTCCCAGACTATCTTCCATACTTATTGCTGGAATAGACATGTTTTGAAAAGATTCTAATTGCTTAGATCATCCAGGAATGTTTGGAAATAATTCATCATCACCTCACAGGTTTTTTCATTTTTCTTTTCACAGAAATACATTATTCATATTAAAAATATTGCTCTTCTCGCTCTTCCCGTTTGCATTTTTCCTTTAGTATTTGAAAACCCCGTGTTCGTTCTTGTAGTGATGAAGGGGGCATGATTTTGTCATAACAGAGCCTAAAAAAAGCCACTGATGTAAAACCCGAATTGCATTTGGATGAATCACGATGATGACTTCAGGTTTCTATAAATATTTCCTGAATATTTCCCCAAAGTTCTTGTCTATAAATCCTTCTCAGGTTCCGGTAGAGAGTTCCGTACAGTTTGATTAAGGCCTTCTGTGCACGGCTGTTACTATTGTACTTGTTTTCCTCCCTCACCCGACTGCAGGATCTTACCCGCATGTGCAACCCGGTGCCTAGCACACTGAAAGTGGTCCGTCAGTGTCCCTGCCACGAAGGAATGGATTCAAGGCTGTATTTTCATCTTGTAAAAATAATAATCCCAACCGCCGATGTTTATTGGCTGCATTCGATGAGCCAGGCCTTAGGCTAGTCTCGATTATTTCATTGAATTCTCCCTGCAGCTCTATCTATGGCGCCAATGTTATTACCCCACCCCACCCACTTTTCCAAGGAAGGAAATGATCAGAGATGTAGAGCAGTTAATTAGCTTTCCCAAGGTTACCCAGCATTAAGGACAGAGTGGGATATACGAACCATGTCTGATACACCGGCAGCTTATATTTCCACCTTACACTGTATCTCGAAGGTGTGTCACTTCACCCTAAGTTGAAACAGTTTGAAAAAAGATTGTACTCTACTAGTATTCTTTTTACATAGGATGCAGATGGCTGCATCCATGGGCATAATATCTAGTACGTGGCCTCAAAACAAAAGCCAGGAGAAAGGGAGAAACACGTATAGGGAGCCAGAGACAGAGAAAAGTGGATGGCAAAATAGTCTGTCTATTTGGTGTTAGATGAGGCATGAAAGTGAAATTTTTATATAATCATTGTGATATTTCTGGATATCCATCCCTAAAGGCCTGGTGAAAATATCCTGCTGATATATGAGAATTCCCATTTTTTTCTGGGTGAATGCTGTACCAAAGATTCAGCCCCATCAAGGAAAGGAAGAAGAAAAGAAGGTAGACAAGTTAAATGAACAGGGTAGGGTGTCTCGACCTCAGCATTAATAATCTCTGGGGCTGTGTTATGGGTTGAATTCTGTCCCCTCAAAATTCACATGTTGACGTCCTAACCCTTAGGACCGCAGCATGTGACTTTATTTGGAGACAGGGTCTTTACAGAGGTAATCAAGTTAAAATGAGGTCATTAGGGTACCCTAATCCAACAGGACTGGTCACTCAGAAAAAAGGGGAAATTTGGACCCAGAGACCCACAGAGAGGGAAGACAATTAAAGAGACCGAAGATGGCCATCGGCAAGCCAAGGGCACATGCTTCCCTCACAGCCTCCAACGGAAGGAACGTTGCCATGTTTTTGTTTTGTTTTTTTGGTTTTTTTTTAGGACTTTTAGATTGCATTTATTATTTATTATTATTTTTTTTAATTTTTATTTTCCCACTGTGCAGCAAGGGGGTCAGGTTATCCTTACATGTATACATTACAATTACATTTTTTCCCCCCACCCTTTGTTCTGTTGCAACATGAGTATCTAGACAAAGTTCTCAATGCTATTCAGCAGGATCTCCTTGTAAATCTATTCTAAGTTGTGTCTGATAAGCCCAAGCTCCCTATCCCTCCCACTCCCTTCCCCTCCCATCAGGCAGCCACAAGTCTATTTTCCAAGTCCATGATTTTCTTTTCTGAGGAGATGTTCATTTGTGCTGCCATGTTTTCAGACTTCCAACCTCCCGAACTGAGAGAGGACGCATCTCTGCTGTTTAAGGCACCCAATCTGTGGCCCTTCGGTACTGCAGCCCCAGCAAAGGAACAGTGTCTGATAACTTTGTTGTGAGGGGCTGGCCTGTGTTTTGTAGGATGTTTAGCAACTCCCTGGCCTCTATCCGCTCGGTGCCACTAGCAACTGTTTCCCTCACTGGTGATGACCCAGACTGTCTGCCACCACGGCCAAATGTCCAAGGCAGGCGGGAGGGTGGCACAACCAGACTAGACTCGCTGGGCCTTGAGGCAGTCGTTGGTCTAAGACAGCAGAGGCACAGCCACTGTCGATGTCACATCGCTCTGCCGGCCCTGGTGATGTCCCAAGCAGAGCAATGTACTTCGTTTGGAACATTTAACTTCATCTGAACAAGGACCACTCCCAAAGTGCGCTATATAAGAGAGGAAAATTCTCGTCAGCTGGAGATCTAGAAAATATTTTTTTAATCCTTCAGTCATCCTTAAGGAAAACATGAGATTTCCTGTTTGTTTGTTTGTTTGTTTTTTTGTTTTTTAAGGGCCACACCTAAGGAAGTTCCCAAGCTAGGGGTTGAATCAGAGCTGCAGCTGCCAGCCTACACGACAGCCACAGCAACACAGGAGCCAAGCCATGTCTGCAATCCAGTGGCAACCCCGGATCCTTAACCCACTGAGCAAGGCCAGGGATGGAACCTGCATCCTCATGGGTGCTAGTCAGGTTCTTAAACCCCCTGAGCTACAGCAGGAACTCCTCCTATGGGATTTCCTTCTTAAATGTTGACAGTGTTTCTTCTGATGACGAGGAGTTTATAGATGTCCCTTTTTTGTAGAAGTGCGAAGCCTTGCCATTCTACGGGAGCAATCAAAGAAGGAAAATGATGCTCTGGTGCTATCAAAAAAAAAAAAATGCAGAATTCCTGTTGTGGCTCAGCTGGTTAAGGACCTGATGTCTTTGTGAGGATGCAGGATCAATCCCTGGCCTCACTCACTGGGTTAAGGATCCAGCCTTCCAGTGTTACCACAGATGCAGGATCGGATTCAGTGTTGCTGTGGCTGTGGTGTAGGCTGAAGCTGCAGCTCTGATTCCACCCCTGGCCTAGGAATTTCCATAAACCAGAGGTAGGGGTATAAAAAGAAAAAAAAACAAGGAAACAAAAGAAGGAAGGAAGGGCAGCAGGGAGGGAAGGAGGAAGAAAAAAAGAAAGAAGAAGGAAGGAAAGGAAAGAGAGAGAGAGAAAGAAAGAAAGAAAGAAAGAAAGAAAGAAAGAAAGAAGGAACGAAAGAAAGAAAAGAAAGAAAGAACCGCAAGTTACTGCCGTCCTTCCTTACTTGCGTCCTTACTTCATTCCCCCCTATACCAGCCAGACCGCCCGAAACCGCACGTCCACAATCACTCACCTCAATAACTCCATAGAACTCCATCACACTCAACAGCCCTCCCTCCCTCCTGCCCTACCTTCCGGCCTTATACGTGGCAACTTCATCCCGTACGTTACCTCCCGTCCTTCATTCCCCCCTTCCCTCCCTTCCCTCCCCCCCTCCCTTCCCGCTTCTTCCCCCCCCCTCCCCTCCCGCTCGCTCGCTCCCATCCCGAACATCCCTGCACTGTCCTCATTCTTCTTCTATAAAGTGTCTACGGGGCAGTAGAAAGCTAACTAAGTATTTTAATAATGTAGCTCAGAGGCTTTGATTATGTCACTATTTATTCACATGTGAGTAGCTAGTTGTAATTAATGGAGTGGAACAAAAACCAATGGCAGCAGGCGTCCTGATGATGTGGCTAAATCCCTTTTACATCCTTTAATTCCAGAGGGATTCTAAAAGGGCACATCTTTAGAGCTGCCGTAATTATAGTTTTCTCACCGCCTGAACTGTTTGTGATGGCACTGCTGCAAGCTATATCCAGGTGATGAATTTTTTCCAACAGGTCAATGCATCATTTTAAACAACAGAAAACTCTTTCTCTTTTGCTAAGAGTTTAAGTGTGTTGACCAAGTCTCGATTAGAAATCTCTAAGAGAACCTTTCCAATAGGATTTCCACCTACAAATTTAATTAACTGCAAGACTTGCTGGATGGCACTAGTTCATAATTGATCAGGCATTATTTGGTTTTTCTTCCTTTTTCTTTTTGGCCGCATCTGCGGCAGGAGGAAGTTCCTGAGCCAGGAATTGAACCCACGCTGCAGCACTGACCCAGGCCAGAGCAGCAACAAGGTTGGATCCTTAACCCACTGAGATGCCAGAGAACTCCAGTTTTTCTTTTTTCTCATATTTTAAATGTCTTTGCTTCTTTCTCTCATCACATGTACACATACACTGTATTTCTCTACATCGGTGTAAATGTTTTATCATGACTTAAAACTGGAAGTAACTAAAAAGACAGAGCCATCTCAATTCCCTCTGGCTCTTTGACTCCCATATGTGACCTTGAGTGACCCCCAGCTTGTCGTCCCCATCACTTTTCCACTTGGTGAAAGGTAAGGGTCATTGGAGTAGGAGAGAGAAAACACGATTCAGTTTTTCTTTTTTGTCCTCCCAAGTTTATAGCAATGTTATTCACAGTAACCAAAGTGTGGACAAGTGGATAAACAAAATGTGCTGAAATACAATGGAATATTATTCAGCCATAAAAAGGATGGGTTCTGGAACATTCTACAACATGGATGAACCTTGAGGACATAAGCTAAGTGAAATAAACAAGTCACAAAAGGACAGATGCTCAACAAGCACATGAAAAAATGCTCAGCATCACTGATTATTAGAGAAATGCAAATCAAAACTACCACGAGGTACCACCTCACAATAGTCAGAGTGGCCATCATTAATAAGTCCACAAATAACAAATGCTGGAGAGGGTGTGGAGAAAAGGGAACCCTCCTGCGCTGTTGGTGGGAATGTAAATTGGCACAACCACTATGGAGAACAGTATGGAGGTACCTTAGAAAACTATATATCGAACTACCACATGACTCAGAAATCCCAGTTTTGTCTGGGGATATATCCAGACAAAACTTTCCTTGAAAAAGACACAGGCAGAGTTCTCATTGTGGCTCACTGGTTAACGAATCCAACTAGGAACCATGAGGTTGTGGGTTCGATCCCTGGCCTCAATAAGTGGGTTAAGGATCCGGCATTGCTGTGAGCTGTGGTGTAGGTCGCAGACGTGGCTCGGGTCCCGAGTTGCTGTGGCTGTGGCATAGGTCAGTGGCTACAGCTCCGATTAGACTCCTAGCCTGGGAACCTCCATATGTCGCTGGTGCAGCCCTGGAAAAGACAAAAGACAAAAAAAAAAAAGACAAAAAAGACACATGCACTCTTATGTTTATTGCAGCACTATTCACAATAGCCAAGACATGGAAACCATCTAAATGTCCATTGACAGATGAATGGATTAGGACGATGTGGTATATATACACAATGGGATAGTACTCAGCCATTAAAAAAAAAAAAACTGAAATAGTGCCATTTGTGGCAACATGGATGGAACTAGAGACTCTCATACTGAGTGAGGTAAGTCAGAAAGAGAAAGACAAATGCCATATGATATCACTTATATCTGGAATCTAATATATGGCACCAATGAACCTAGCTACAGAACAGAAACAGACTCACAGACATAGAGAACAGACTTGTGGTTGCCAAGGGGGATGGGGAGGGAATGGGATGGACTGGGAGTTTGGGGTTAATAGATGCAAACTATTGTCTTTGGAATGGATAAGCAATGAGATCCTGATGTATAGCACTGGGAACTATATCTAGTCACTTCTGATGGAGCATGATAATGTGAGAAAAAGAATGTATATATGTATGTGTGACTGGGTCACCTTGCTGCATAGTAGAAAATTGGCAAAACACTGTAAACCAGCTATAATGGAAAAAAGTAAAAATTATTAAATAAAAAAGGACAGATGCTATATGATTCCACTTGTATGAAGTGTCTAGAGTAGTCAAATTCATAAAACAGAAAGTAGATTGTGGTTGCCGGAGATGGGGCCAGGGGAAAGTGAGGAGTTCCATTTAATGGACATAGAGTTTCAGCTTTGTAAGATGAAAAAGTTTTGGAGACTAGGTTATACAACAATATGAATATACTTAATGTTACTTAGTTGTACACTTAAAAATTTTGAAGAGTACCTTTAATGTTATTTACACTTTAACCACAATTAAAAATGAAAATTAAAAAAAAAGAAGACCCTAGTGCAAAGTAGCCAAAGCTAAAAATATTTGCGTTCCACTTCTGACTCTGTAAAACTCTGTTGCACTACAAGGAAGTGAAAAATTCAAAAATCCCAAACTCAACAACAGCCAAAGGGGCATACAGAGACCCCACCCTCTCCTTTTCCTCTTCATTTTCAAAATGGTGGAGTTCAGCATCTAGAGGCTTCTAGAATACAAGTCCTTTCGAAGGGGTGGGATGACAGGATTTTTCTTCTTGCCTTCGGGTTATTCTATATTTTCTTATGTTTCCATGGTGATTATGTATGGTGACCTTTATCAGTGGAGGGGGAAGGGCTGACTCTCTGCTAAAAAACCCGTGGTATGCAAACCTCTGTGTCGCCCGGTTATCACTGGTTCACACAGTTCCATGAGGGTGACGTAGCCCTGTTGTTGTTTCCTCTGTGCCCTCAGCCAACCCCAGGAAGGATCTGGCCCCGCCACGCGGCTGCTCTGGTGCTAGGAAGATAAGAAGACCCAGAGAAGGCAAATGCCTTTCCCCAAGGTCCAAACCAGCCATCATCAGGTCAGGACGAGAAATTAGGTCTTGCCACCTGCATTCCAGTGCCCTGTGCCCCACGTCACTATGTCTCTGAATCTGAAGGGTTTGGTGTACAACTGGGGCCACGGTTATGTGCCACTCGGCTTCATTTACACCAGGGTTTCTCCAAAATCAGCACTACAGATTTTGGGGGCAGATAATTCTTTGTGGAAGAGGGCTGTCCTATGTGTATTGCACACTTAGCAGCATCCCTGACCTCTTTCTACTGTTTGCCAGCAGCACCTCAGCCCCGCCCCCCATGTGACAACCAAAAATGTCTCCAGACATTGCCAAATGTCCCCATGGGGTGGGGAGGGAGCAGATAAGGAGACACCGTCATCGGGTTGCTCAGCCTTATTCGTACGGTGTTGCTGCTATTGACGAAAAGTCAAGGAACAATTGAAGTTAAGAAGAAAAAAAGGGGAATTTTATTGGAGCCAAACTGAGGCTTATAACCCAGGAGATGGACTTTCAGAACGCTCTGAGAACTGTTCTGCCGGGTAGAGGGTCCAAGGCACAGTCAGACACATTTTTGAGACAAAGGATCGTATCAAAATGGGATGCTGAGGAAGTTCCCGTTGCGGCTCAGTGGTAGGGAGCCCAACTAATATCCATGAGGATGCAGGTTCAATCCCCAGCCCGGCTCAGTGGGTTAAGGATCCAGCATTGCCGTGAGCTGTGGTATAGGCTGCAGACGTGGCTCGGATCCTGTGTTGCTGTGGGCTGTGGTGTAGGCCAGCAGCTGCAGCTCTGATTTAACCCCTAGCCTGGGAACTTCCATATGCTGCCGACGAGACCCTAAAAAGCCAAAAAAAGAAATACTGGTAGTTGCCATACAGGATGCAGAGTCCAGGTAAGCAGGTACAAAGCCAGCAGCAAGTCACCATGACCCCCGACAAAGAGGGGGAAGAATACTGTTCTTTTAAGAAGTTACATTGCTAGTGTCAGAAGAAAGGGGACAAAAAGATAGTTCTTTTTTTTTTTTCTTTTTAAGGCTGCACCCACAGCCTATGGAAGTGCCTGGGCTAGGGGTCGGATTCGAACGGGAGCTGCAGCTGCTGGACTACACCACAGCCACAGCAATGCCTACACCACAGCTGTTGCAACACTGAATCCTTAACCCGCTGATCAAGGCCAGGGATCAAATGCACATCCTCACGGACACTATGTAGGGTCCTTAACCCTCTGAGCCACGACGGGAACTCAGGAAAAAAGATCTTTACGGTCGAACAGGCACTCTTGTCTTTGAGGAGCTTTGGTTACTGTGCAGATGCACGCTACACGTTTTGGGGTGGGGTGGCGGGGAGAAGGCCCCAATAGACCCACAGAAAGAATTTTATGTTAAATTTTTCTTATCCTGCCTTAAAATACAAATTTTATTTCATTGCTGCTAAGAGAAATCCTGGGTGGCCGGGGTGGTTTTGCTTGTTTTACTGAAGCCCGTCTCCAGCCTCATCCTTAGCCAAGCTTCTCAGTGACCCGCTTGCTTTCCTGGTACCTGTGCCTTGTCCTGAGTCCTTGCTGCCTTGCATGGGGCCTTACCCATTTCTCTCTCCCCAGCTCAGAGCAGGTCCCCTATCTGGATGCCCCTTGTGTTGGAAGCAAAGATGGCCCGCTTGTGGGGCAGGGTGGGGTGGGGAGAGCGTAATGAGCAGCAGAGCCAGTGCTGCATTTGCATCAGAAAATCTGGCTGTGGAGTTCCCGCTGTGGCACAATGGGACTGGAGTCTCCGAAGCACCCAAGACACAGGTTCCACTCCTGGCCCAGCACAGTGGGTTAAAGGATCTGGTGTTGCCACAGCTGTGACGTAGGTCGCAACTTTGGCTGATCTGATCCCTGGCCTGGGAACTCCATATGCTACCCCGTGGCCAACAACGGAAAAAGGAAAAAAAAATAAAAACGAAAAAACAAAGCTAGGCTTGAACCCTTTCCTCCTCTGATGCATCCTACCTTGTAAGACTTTTGTGAGAACAAGATGTGAGGATGTATGTAAGGATCTGGCATTGCCGTGAGCTGTGGTGTAGGTCGCAGACATGGCTCAGATCCTGCGTTGCTGTGGCTGTGGTGTAGGCCAGTAGCTATAGTTCCGATTCGACCCCTAGCCTGGGAACCTCCATATGCCGTGGGAGTGGCCCTAGAAAAGACAAAAAATAAAAATAAATTTAAAAATTCAATTTTTTTTTTCAAAAGATGAGGTAGTCTTAGTTCTTGGGAGAAAAAGAACTTTATTTTATTTTCACCAAATCAATACTAGTTTATACCATTATGATTCACATCCATGATCATAAAAAAAAATCTGTAATCTCTTCATGCAGAAATAGCAGTTAACACTTTAACATAGATGCTGCGAGAACTCTTATTAAAAATGAAAGGCACTCATGATTGTAATTACAATTTTTGTAAAAACAGGTGTTGATGAGGTGGAGAAAGGGGAGAGTCTGAGGGCAGCAGGTTGACCTGGTGGGAGAGGGAGCTGAGGGGGGACAGTGGACCTATCTTCTCAGAAGCCTCCAATCTGGCAATGAGTTGAAAAATCAGTTAAAGCAGGGAAACAAAAAGCAAATGGAAAACGCTTTGAATATTTTATTAAAGCTGTATTGCCCAAGGCATGCAAAAGTTCCCAGGGAGGGACTGAACCTGCACCACAGCAGTGACCCAAGCCAGAGCAGTGCGAATGCTGGATCCTTAACTGCTGGGCCACAAGGGAACTCTTCAGTTGACAATATCTTGAAAGGACAAAGGCTCTTCTTTAAGGATGTGACAGCTGATGGGAGTTCTCTGCAGAATTTGAAAACGTAAAAACTGACACACTGGTCAGTGGTTTCCAGTCTGAACATCTTTAAAGTAAGAAGAGAACTCAGAGAGTTGGGAACTGCTCTGAGTTCAGAATTCGTCTGGATGAAACAAAATTTCCCAGCTTTTTATCATTTGTCTTGCCTATGCCAGACTTTAAGAGTTTGCTTTTGTTTTGTTTTTTTAAGCTACTTTCCCTTTATTGTTTATTAGAAGCATTCTGTTTGGATTTTATACAAAACAATTCTCCTCCTCCCTCCTATTTCCTTAGTTTACAAAAACAAGTGAAGCTGGCCAAACCGGTTTGGGGACAAACAGATCTGACTCGTGGTGAACCTTATTTGTGGGGACGGAAGTGGCCCGGTGATCCTGAGTCCTGCCTCCTGGACACAAGGGCTCACTGGCATCAGACAGAATGTTTAACAGAAGGGAAGGCACACACTGGCCAATGCAGCTTTGAAGGTTTTGAATACACTGAAAATACCGAAAAATGATTGTGTCCGGGAGGAGGCTTTTGCTACAAGAAACAGAAACCCTGACTCAACTGCTTTTTTAAAAATAAGGAGATTAATTATCTCAAATAACAGGAAGTTTTGGAGTAAGATGGGCTTCAAGGTTGGTTGATTCAGGGATTTAACGGTGTCCTGGGGGCCCCACATCATCCCCACCTCTCGGTACTGCTAGCCACAGCATCAGCATCGCAACTGGGGCCTGGTCAGCAGCTGGCGTTTCAGGTTTTCTTTCTTGCTAAGCGGGTGTTAGAAACAGGAGGAGTCCCCCCAGAATCAGGCCCTTCCCTTCTATCCAACTGGCCCAACTTGAGCCCCATGCCCACCCCAGACTTCGTAATAACCATCATCAGAAGGATGGCATATGCTGGTTTAGAAGGTCAGCATCGCGTGCTGGAGCTGCAAATGGGTTCCGTTTCTCATTCCCGTGAATCCCAGGAGCTGGGCGAACACGTGAACAAAACTGGGTTCTATTACGGAAGAGGAAGGAGGGGAGGATGCTGGAGAGCTGCAGTGATTGCTACGAGAAGCTTCCTCCTGAACCGGCTCACATCCAAGTTATCAAAGGCTTCCCTTTTGCCGAATCCAAGCACCTGCTTCTTTTATCCGTCCCTCGGCCCTTTTGTCAACCTGTCACGTTCTTCTCTCAGCCTTAGAGCACAATCTCTCCTGAGTGGATTTTTCTCCGAAAACACTCGTGTCTCCCATGCTCTTCTCTGAGCACGCTTGTGCTCGATTTGGGCCCTTATACTTTTCTTCCTTTTCTTCTCTTCTTGTCTTTCTCCAACCTCCCCCTCTCTCTTCCATCCACATGCATTGGCTCCAGTGTACCTGTTCTCCCCAGTTTAATTTTTTTTTTTTTTGTCTTTTTAGGGCCACACCCCAGGCACATGGAAGTTCTCAGGTTAGGGGTCCAATCAGAGCTATAGCTGCCGGCCTACACCACAGCCACTGACAACACAGGATCCAAGCCTCGTCTGTGACCTACACCACAGCTCACGCAACTGGGGATCCTTAACCCACAGAGCAAGGTCAGGGATGGAACCTGCGTCCTCATGGAACCTGATACCAGTCAGGTTCATTTCCACAGAGCCTCAAGCGGGATTCCTCCCCACAATTTAAAAGTCATTCATTGGCAGGTTATCCACAGGCTTGGAGCTTTGAGTCTGTGGTGCCCACTGGCTGCTTGCGCCCTCTATCCATATGGATGTCTCATAGCATCTCCAATCCAATACACCCTGGGAAACAGAATGTTTGGTCCCTCCCCACCCTCTGTCTATCAAACCTGCTTCTCTTCTATTGGTCACCACCTTAGTGGGAGGAGCCACTTTAGTGAGAGGCACCCTCTTAGTGAGAGGGCTGTACACAGCTGCTATATTCTTAGTTCCTTTTGTCCCAGGCCACCCCCATCACATACTCCATCAGCAAGTCTTGTCATTTCTTCCCCAAGACAGCTTAAATCGTCCTCTTTCCTCCATCTTCAGCTGCAACCATCTCATTGAACTACAATGATAATCTGATACTGCTTCTTTTGCCCTCTGCACAGAGGCCAGAGTAATCTTCTAAAAATGTTAAGTCAGATCATCTCATGCTCATGCAGAAAACCCTTCAGTGGCTTCCTGTTGTGGGCAGAACAAAATCTAGATACCTTATCATGGTCTAAGTGGTCTTACTCAATCCGGTCTTGACGTCTCTCTGATTTCATCCCAGCTTTAGGCACCTGGACCCTTTTCTTGCCGGTGAAAGTGCAGACTCACTCCCTCTCAGGGTGCTTCAACTTACTCTGCTCCCTGACTTTTGCATAATTGGATCTTTGCTGTCACTCAGGTCTCAGCTTAAAGTTCCCTGTCACAGAAGCCTTCCCTGATGGGACAGTTTGAATTAGCACCTTGCTCCCCATCACTCTCTACTTTTAACCTTATTCCATTTTTGTTCTAGAATGTATGGCTAGTGACATTACCTTTTCCCTTGGTTGGTCGTTTTCTCTCTCCTTCCCATTCATACTAGCCTGTTGCCATCCAGGAGCAGGACACTTTGTCTTATTTGCTACAATGGCCTCCACACCTAGAATAATAGTAAGGACTTAAAGAGTGAATAACTTATCTGACGTATACCCTACTTTCCAAAAAGAATAATCCCTTGGGAATGGTCAACAGAGGTCACAGGACAAGCAGCCCACTTTTCTTTGAGTTATCACTTAATTATTTAGCAAATATTTATTGCCAGATTGTGTCCTAAGTCCTGGAGGAAACCACATCAAGAAAGACTAAGACCTGCCTTCAAGAACTCACAGGTTAGTGGGTGGCGGCAGACTAAAAATTTAGAAAGTTGCAGTTTGACACATGCAAGGAGAGAGGGAAGCAAAGGATGGTATTGGAACCCAAGGGGAGCACCTAGTCCAGAAGGTTGAGGTCAAGGAAGGCTTCCTGGAAGAAATGCTGTCTCAGGTGAATCTTAAGGATAGGAGTCAGCCAGGTGAAGAACAGATGGAAGGTGGGAATGAACACTCTAGCAGAGGGTGAAACAGAGGTACAGAGGCCTGGGGACGCCATGGGGGAAAGGGAAGGACGTTAGAAGGACTGGAGATTGAGTTTGAGGAGGGCCGGAGGAGGGCCTGCAAAGCTACCAGACTGGACAGGTGAGAGCCCATATCATAAAAGGCCTTGCAACAACAACCACAGCTGTGGACATTTAGTGAGAGCTTGCTATGCGCTAGACACAGAATGAAGTACAGCACACGTGTTATCTCATCTAATCTCCATGACAACCCTGTGTGATAGGTCCTATCACGGTCTTCATTTCACTGATGGGGAATTAAGTTACTCTCCTGGGGACAAGCAGAGTAAATAGTGGAGTCAGCACTGAAGCCCGTGGAAGCATGTTACAAATGCTTTCAACACGAGCCCTGGATCTCTTTTGATATCTCAATTTTTCTCTGGTTCTTAGTGTCCTCATTGGTAGAATGGAGCTGATGGCAGTGCCCCTACTGTGGCTGAAATTTGGCCTCTGTCTACTGGTGGCCGAATAGAGACACAGAGACAGAGTTTTCTGCAGAAGAGGAAAACAAAAAACAAAAAAACAAAACAGCTTTCATTGTTTTGCCAGGCAAAGGAGACCAGCAGGCTA
This sequence comes from Phacochoerus africanus, assembly GCF_016906955.1. Classification (NCBI taxonomy): domain Eukaryota; kingdom Metazoa; phylum Chordata; class Mammalia; order Artiodactyla; family Suidae; genus Phacochoerus; species Phacochoerus africanus. The sequence continues at coordinate 81,668,550 of NC_062550.1, read as the reverse complement.
TGCCTTAAAGACTGTGCCCTCCATTGGTAAGAATTGCGGGGAGTTTTATAGGAAAAAGGAGACAAACAGATTTTCAGATAGGAATCAGGATTGGGACAAACATGCATTCTTCTTTCTTTGGGGGAATCTTAGTCATCAAAGCTGACATTGGGGGATCTCGGCATGTTTACAAAGGTGGTCTTCTGGGTTATTGCCCAGACTAATAGTACTTGTGAAAAGGGCATATTGATCGAAATTAGAACAAACAAGGAAAGTTCCTGAAAAACATCATGTGCTAATAGTCTTTAACACACAGGCAATTGTGTCCTGGGCGCCTAATCTCTAGTTTATAGGTGATTGTGTTTAGGGTTAAGCCAGGCAGAAGGAGGACAGACTCTAAGGTGTTCAATTTTAAAGTATTCACTTCTAAAAGAAGCACAAGGAATATAACTTTTCTCTTAGGTGTAACTTTCCTATTAGGTATAAGACGCCTACATCAAAATGCGTCTCCCTTGAGAGGGAACCAGGACCCCGCCCCAAGGCTGTGCTATTGTTTCTTGACTGTGCCTCCCTCATCTTTGCATCCCTTTCCTTCCCTGATCAGCGACTGTCTGAACCTTTCCCTTGGAACTCGGGGAAGGTCATGGAGGCTGAATGAGGCCCATTTTCTAAGAACAAGAAATGGGGGCCACAGAGAGGCTTTTGTGCCCAGGAGCCCCACAGAGCCCTGCTTGGTTACACTACCATGTGGAGTTTGTGAGGATTCAGTGGGGAAATTCATGCACCGAATCTGACTTAGTAACAACTCAGTAAATATGAGCTCATACCATTCTTTCTTTTTGGAATGTTCATAGAGAAAGACTACTATTTAAATCTAGGTATTTTTCCCTGGCACTGGAAACAGGACTTGACATTTTCCGAATATGTGGCTCTCTTCTTTCTTTGTGATTGGTGACTAGTTTTACTCATTTGTACATTTTGTGAAGAATGTCTAACTTTGATCTTTTTTTTTTTTTGTATTTAATATTTTTCTCTCTCTCTTTTTTTTCTTTGCCACTGCCAGAAGCATGTGGAAGTTTCTGCCATGGCAGTGACCCAAGGCACAGCAGTGACAACGCCAGCTCCTTAACCTGCTAAGCCACTAGGGAACTCCTCCAATATCTTTTTAGATCCAGGTCGACAGGTGAAAATATTTGATACTTGCATGAAAAAATTAATAGTTTAAATTTGGGGAGTTTTTTTTAAATCATAAAGTAATGCATGCCCAAACTGAAAAAAAATTCTAACAAGACAATAGGGTGTAACATGAAATGTAAAGACCTTTTACTTACACCTTCATATATAATGTAATTATAACTGAACATAATTATAGCTATTATTTCTCTTTTCCTGGAAATTTGTATGTATCTAAATCCATATATGTAAATATATAGAGATAAATATAGTTCTTGAAATTTTCACTTATGATAGTACTGTATTCTACCTTTTTTCCCCTTAAAATAATTTAGATATTTTTTATTGTATCATTTCAGATAACTGTATCAATTCCTCTGAACAGCTACGTAGTATTCCATTTTATAGGGCCACTGTAGTTTATTTAGTCCTCTCTTCATGTGTATTTAAATTTTATCTTTTTTATTATTATGACAAGCTATATTATTGTGCTGTCTTTGTTATATTAGCACAATATATATTTGTTTCTGTGGGAAAAATTCCTAGAAGGAGAATTGCTGAATTAAGAGAATGTGCTTTTAAAATTTTAATAGTTATTGCCAAACTGCTTTCCAAAGAAGTTGCAGAAATTTACATTCCATTAGCAATATGTGAGAATTCGTGTTTCCTATACCCTGAGTACGAGCAAAAATTTATTTTTGCCGCTAGACGAAGTGAAAAATGGTATCTTCTTTCAACTTACATTTCTTTGATTACTTAAGAAGCTGAAGAAACCTTTTTATGTTTATTGTCTAGTTGCTTTTTTTTTTTGCACATACTATCTTTTGACCCTTTTTCCATTGAATTATTCATTTTGTTCTTACTAATTCTTAGATCTCGTTGTATAACAAAGAGGTCAGCTCCCTTCCTGTTATGTATATTGCAAACATTTCTTTCCACCGTGTGGTTTGTCACTTGACTTTGGGTACAGTATTCTTTGTCTCGCAGGTTTAACTTGCATGTAAATAGCTTGATCTTGTCTAATAGGACTCCTGACCTTCCTGCCATCAAAATTATGAAAAAAGGTTACCACTGATTTTTCTAACCTTGTTATTATTTGCTTCACATTTAAGTTATTGATCTGCTTAGATATTATTTGGGCATAAGAAGTGAGGTACTTCAGCCTTTCTTCCCCTAATGGCTTGTCTGCCACAATGACATTTCTGACTTATTCACGTTCTCACGTTGACTTAAAATACCATTTTATTTATATTCTAAATTCTCCAGTGTACCTGGGTCTATCTATATGATCTCTCTTTTCCACTAACATCTTTGTTATTTCCTGTACTTTCTCTACAGTGTCTTTCTGTATTTCCTGTGATTTCTCTACCCATGAAATGTCTTCATGTTGGGTAAAGTGAGTTCTCGCTCATTATTCTGTTTACAGTGGTACTGGCTCTTCTTATGCCTTTATTATTCCGCTTTAGCTTTGTATCACGTTGTCAGAGTCTCCAAAAAAGTCCTCCTGTATTTTAATTGACGTTACAGTTGCTTCAGGGGGAGTAAGCTATGCTGTTTCATTTACCCCATCTTCTTTTATGTCCCAATATTGATCAGGATAGGCTGGACTATGCGGCAGGAATAGTCAAATCTCTAAATCTCAGGGGATTAATTCTACACGGTTTTGTTTCTTACTCATACACATTCCAATGCAGATCAGCAGCTATCCAGGTTGGGGTCCTCCCTACAGCGACTTAACTCTCCAAGCTATTTTGAGCTCATAGCTTTGCTGTCTCAACCTGAGGCCTCCCTGGGCTGAGGAAGAGAAGGTTAATGCTCCACCATTATCCACGTTCTCCCTCGAATTTCCAGCCCCCTGGTAAAGCTGGAGGACTGATTCCAGCTAATGGGAAATTGATCCCCGCAATCTCCTTCCTTGCTGAGGCCGCAAGTTGAAGCGACAAAGCCCAAGACAGCCCCTTCTCAACAACTGAGTCACTTTATGGGAGGCGGCTGCCCTGGAGACTCACCTGGCTCGCATGAGACCCGGTGTGCCTTCCAAATAACATGTACTGTATTTAGGTCACTGAGACTCTTCGGGTAAAGGGCTGCTGCAGTAAAACAAACAAAAGGTCTTGTCCTGACTGATACAGAAATGGATACCAAAAGGGATATGCAGCTGAAGGAAAAAAAAAAAACCTTAAAATAATGGCTTAGCAATCAGGTGGTAACAAGGAGGAAACTGATGTCAGAGGCTGGAAAGAAGGCAAAACATTTGGTGAGATGTTTCTTGTGATTCCCTTGAAGGCAGATCGTTTATCTTTTGAACTTGTAGTTCAGGGCGAAATGTTGGAAAACAGAACATTCATTCTTTTTTTTTCCCCTTGCCACACCTGTGGCGTGTGGAAGTTCCTGGGCCAAGGATTGAACCTGTGCCACAGATGTGACCTACACCACGACTGCAGTAACTCTGGATCCTTAACGCACTGTGCCACAGGGAACTTCCTGAACCTTAGCTCTATATGTGGTTGCTACTTTTTTTTTTGTCTTTTTGCTATTTCTTAGGCCGCTCCCGAGGCCTATGGAGATTCCCAGGCTAGGGATCTAATTGGAGCCGTAGCCACTGGCCTATGCCAGAGCCACAGCAATGCAGGATCCGAGCCAAGTCTGCAACCTACACCACAGCTCACGGCAACGCCGGATCCTTCACTCACTGAGCAAGGGCAGGGACCGAACCCGCAACCTCATGGTTCCTAGTCGGATTCGTTAACCACTGCGCCACGACGGGAACTCCTATATGTGGTTGCTACTTATTGTATATAGCAAAGTATTGAAAGAGGGTGAGATGGTGAGACAGAGTCAGAAAAGGTTGGCAAAAAAAAAAAAAAAAGCAAAGGCATAAAGCTCATATCAGAAGTCCCTCAAAGAGAATGTTAAATATCGTTCCTTTCTCATAGAAACATCTAGAAGCAGATGGATGGGGCTTACTGTGTGTTTGAGAGAGTTGTGAAGTAGTGGCAAAGAAGCCATGAGCCTGAACTAAAAAACCTAAGACCTAAGGCCCCAACCTCCATTCTAGGCAGGAAATGGGCTATGAAAGCTGTACGCTTGTGTCGAGGCAACACCCGCAAGACCCTCTTCAGGTGTGACTGAGAAGGTAATAGCACAGGAAGGACTGCTCAGAGGAAGCCAAGTCCCCAGGAAGCTCTGGGGTTGCCCCACATCTTGGAAAATGGCCTCGGAAGTTGAGTCTCTGTCCATGGCCCTGTCACCGGTCAGAGATGCTGGAACCAGCATAGGGTGGTTGTCTTAAATTTCACTCATCAGAATCGGTCAGATGTTTGAGACTGGGACTGACGTGTCCCTGTTAATTCCAAGGTAATAAGAACTCCGGCTAGTGTGGGGATGGCCGTCTCTCATCCATCAGGTGTGCCAGAGATTCTATAGAGAAATCCGATCCTTTTTTTTAGAGAAAAGAAAAAAAAAAGGCTTCTTATGCAGAAGCAGAGATCAGCAAACAAACAAACCATATTTATAGGGCGAGAAGAGAAAGAGAGAGAGAGAAATATGCATCTGCTTGTGTTCTTGGGAGTTTCTAGTCCTCCTGGCCATCCCTGGTTCAAGTCCCCTTGAGGACCAGCTGCATTTCAGTGGGTTCCCGAAGACAGCCCTATATCATTACAGTCCCTCCCCTTTTCTTGTCTAAGTTTGATTGAATTGGTTTCTATTTCTTAAAATCAAAAAGGACTGTGACGGAGGAAGTTACCAAACCTCATCACAGAAAAACATCTCCAGGAAAGGACCTCCCCTTCCTTCCTGCTCTATTAGTTATAAGTGTGGTCATAGCCATGGCAGTGAGAGGTCTCAGCACCGTCAGATTTCAAAGTCATCATAAGAGAAGAAGGGGAGCTGGAAAATTGGCCTTTACTTCCACCCCCATCTACACTGGCCTTTTTTTTTTTTTCTTTCTTTTTAGGGCCGCACCTGTGGCACATGGAGGTTCCCAGGTTAGCGGTCGAATTGGAGCTGAAGCTGCCAGCCTACGCCACAGCCATAGCAACGTGGGATCCAGGCTGCGTCATTGACCTATACCACAGCTCACAGCAAAGCCAGGTCCCCGACCCACTGAGTGACGCAGGGGTCAAACCTACATCCTCATGGTTACTAGTCAGATTCATTTCTACCGCACCACAAGGGGAACTCCTATCCAGCAACTTTTAATCACACTCCAAAATCCAAAATCCTTATCACAGTGTACAAAGCCTTCTCTGATCTATTCCTTGGCCACCTCTGAATCATCTCACGTTTTTATCCTTATTCACAGCATGCCACCTGCACTGCATCCTTACACTTCCTCCAGCAGGCTTCTCTTTCAGGAACTTTTTTTTCTTTTTCTTTTTAGGGCTGCACACTTGGCATATGAAAGTTCCCAGGCTAGGGGTCAAATCAGAGCTGCTCTGCCAGTCTATACCACAGCCATAGCAACGCCAGATCCAAGCCACATCTGCAACCTACAACAAAGCTTGCAGCAACAGCAGATCCTTAACCCACTGAATGAGCCCAGGGATTGAACCCATGTCCTCATGGATACTGGTTGGGTTCTTAACCCACTGAGCCACACGGGAATTCCTATTTCAGGGACTTTGCACTTGCTGTTTCCTCTGTCTAGAACTCTAGACTTACAGGTTTTCACAAGGCTCACTCCTCAGGTCACTCAAATGTCACCTCCCCAGGGAGACTGTCCCTGGATACCTTAGCGTTTCAGAGTGATATCTGTCATTTTCTAGTAGAACTTTACTCTGCTTTATTTATTTTTTTCATGGGACTAAATACCTGGCCCTATGCTGTGTATCTATTTGTTTAGTAATTTGTGTCCTCTGTTAAAATGTGGGCTTCACGAGGGTAGGGAATCACACTTTTTTTTAACTCTAATGTCCTTAGCACCCAGAACATCATCTGGTAAATAGTTGCTGCTCAAACATTATAGTTAAATTACTAAATACTGAATGAGTGAGTGAATTGATGAACAGAGCAAAGTGAAAGTTTGAGCCAGTGTTTGCATTAGTATGAATAGGAGAAGTGAGTTCTGCAAGGCAAACCCAGGGAAGTGACTCAAATGCTGGCATGGATCCATTTCCCACGGGCAGCAAACTGTCCTGGGCAGTCAGAGGTGAGGCTCTGATTCATCATCTTCTTGGCTCCTTATGATAAACTTTTAGAAAAGCACAAAGCAACTGGTTTCTTTGTTCTTTAATATAAAACCTGTCATGCTTAGTAGGCAACATGGAAATTCCTTTCTTCATCATGGATCATTTGAACTTTGCCAGAAAATCACTTATGCTGCTGCTATCTATGCTGGTACCATTCTATAACTAAGGATGGTAGATGATGTCAACTTCCCTGCTTTCCATTGGACAGAATTATGATACATCCCGTCCTTCCTTACCCAATAAACCAGCGGCGGTATTCAGTGATACGGTCAAGACAAGAACCCAGCAGTCCTGAAATGTAACTGAGCTCCATTGTCAGAGTATTCACAGTTGATGAAATCCCACAGATCCTGCAAGTATACTTAGTTATTAAATATTCTTTGTTAAGTATATGTATAGATCTTGTTGACTGTTTGGTATGTCTTCTAAAATCCAGGGCAAACTATATTTTCGAAGGAAATTTCTATTCCTTTTGCAAATGAAATTTTATTTTTATTGCATAAATAATATGTTTTAATTGTAGACATCTTAGAATATACAGTTAGACAAACAAAAGACCATTGAAAACACCTATAATTCTACTACACAATTAACATTTATTTGTATAGCTTCCAGTTCTGAGAATATATATAGACAAACAAAAGACCATTGAAAACACCTATAATTCTACTACACAATTAACATTTATTTGTATAGCTTCCAGTTCTGAGAATTCATTTTGATGTATGTATATATGCGTCATCAAAGAGATGAGCTTCACCTTCTTTTTTCTTTCTTTCTTTTTTTTTTTTTTTTGTCCTTCTCTCTTTTTAGGGCCGTACCTGCGGCATATGGAGTTTCCCAGGCTGGAGGTCGAATTGGAGCTGTAGCCACCAACCTATTCCAGGGCCACAGCAACGGGGGATCCAAGCCGCATCTGCAACCCACACCACAGCTCATGGCAACGCCAGATCCTTAACCCACTGAGTGAGGCCCGGGATCGAACCTGCATCCTCATGGATGACAGTCAGGTTCGTCAACGGCTGAGCCACGATGGGAACCCTGAGCTTCACCTTCTTGTACTGAGAAGATCTTCTTGAAAACATATGGGCTGTATGCAAAACTAATGCTATTGGATAAATGCCTTTTAGCAGCATATTTCTTAGACAATAACATCAAATCTACCATTCACAAAAGTTCTGCCACTTGAAGGCTGTTTTAACCATTTTTCTTTTTGAGACAACCAAAGAAAAAATTGACGTAGGTTGAAGCTTCAGCTCAGATTCAGTCCCTGGCTTGGGGAATTTCCATATGCCTCGGGTACGGCTGAAAAAGAAAATAAAATTAAAAAATAAAGGAGGAATTGGTGCTCCCTCCCCACCCCTTACCCCATCCTCTCCAGAACTTCCAGAAATATGCAAAAAGACATGCAAAGACTCAGAGGCAGCCAATCACCAAACCACAGGGAGACCTGTGTGACTAAAAAAAAATGATTGAAAGAGAGGTGAGTTCTTAGATTCAGTCTACTGATGCGTATAGAGACAGTTACAAACAGGGGTGGTGGATATATCGGAAGAGAATTATCAAACTGTGGTGTTCTAGTCACAGAACACAGAATTAATTCTGCAATTCTTCTTTCTGTAATTCTGGTCCATCCTTTTTAGAGCCCTTCTTTGCTCACACTTTAAAGGTCAGGAATCTCCATAGTTCTTCTCTTGGTCTTGGCTCTCTTTTGTTCTTCCCAGAAGATCCTGGTGTTTCTCAAAGGGTCTGATCTGCCTCCACCCCTTTTCCCTCCACAGAGAACACTCCATCTCCTACCTTCTCAGGGCTATGCTTTCTTCCATCAGGGTTCTGCTCAGACATAACCTCTTCAGAGGGGCTTTCTCTGATCCCTTACTCTCCTTCATTTTCTTTGAGAGCACTAATGGTATCTGGCATCGTGTGCTGTTTTATTTATTGTGGGTCTCCTTCCCACTAGGATGTACGTTCCATGATGTGCAAAACTTTGTCTTCTGTTCACTGATGCATCAATATTCAGCCATCTAAGTAATGTTACCAGTATAAAGTAGCTACTAAATATTAAGCTACTGGATAGCTAGGTGGATGAGTACATGAATTAATGATAGAATGAACTCATACTGTCCATGGATTCAGCTCTACCCAATGTGCTGATAACTCCAAAATCTGTACTTCCCGTCTTCACTCTCTTGAGTACGGGATCCACTTATGCAGCCTCGTGTGGGTCATCTGTGCTTGAGTGTGATCTAGACACACTCAAACTAAACATGACCCCAACAGAACTCATCAACTCTCCATAACCTAAACTTGCCATTCTTTTATGTTCCTTTTTTAATGAATGGCTCCAAGTTGCCCAAACCAGAAACCTAAGAATCATGCTCTATTGGTTCCTCTCTCTTATTCTCACATCCAATCATTATATCCTTTTAATCCTACCCCTTTGTTTCAATGCCCATCCTGTGCAGCCCCATGAACATTGTACCATCCACAGGTTTATCCTTTATTTCCTGAATTATTGCCTAACTACTCGCCCTACCGCCAATCTTGTCTCCCCACCAATTCATACTCCACCCTGCTACCAGGGAAATCTTTCTGCAATTGTACTCAATATTCTCCAGTGGCTCCTCTTTGCCGTGGAATAGTGCTCAAGCTTCTAGGAATGGTTTACAAAGCCATTTAAGAATCAGTCCTTCTCTAACTCCTAAAATTTATTTCTTTTTTTTTTGTCTTTTTCTCTTTTTTTTGCTATTTCTTTGGGCCGCTCCCGCGGCATATGAAGGTTCCCAGGCTAGGGGTCGAATCGGCGCTGTAGCTGCCGGCCTACGCCAGAGCCAGAGCAACGCAGGATCCGAGCCGTGTCTGCAACTTACACCACAGCTCAAGGCAACGCCGGATCGTTAACCCACTGAGCAAGGGCAGGGACCGAACCCGCAACCTCATGGTTCCTAGTCGGATTCATTAACCACTGGGCCACGACGGGAACTCCCTAAAATTTATTTCTTGCCATTTCTCCTTTCATCTCCATCTTGCTCTGACACCATCATTCACACTAACAATGTTGCACTTGCACAATGATCATGTGCAAAACATATTTGGAATACATATTTCTGGTCACATTCTCAAAGAAGTATTTTTTCCTTGGTTATGCAGGGTCTTCATGTTTCTAGGTAAAGAGGGCGTCCTTAGAGACAGAATATCTGTCGATGATCTCACTTCTGGCTAAGACCTTTTCTGGAAAGGGTACAGTTGTATCTTCTGAAGGAGCCTGTACAGATGTGTGAAAGGAGAACTCGTTTTGTTTTCAAGTTCAATATTTCTAGATAAGAGGTAAGCCTTCAGTTTGTAGTCAGAGGATCCTCCTGACACTGAGAATTCCCCCAGTCACTGGGCCCGCCTCTGAAAGTGTTTCCATAAAGAGATGTCATGGGTATTTTTACAATGGTTTAAAGAACTTTTAAGTAGAATAGAGAATCTAATTATTCTTTACAAATTTCAACGGAATAACTAGAAACCATGCCTAGAAGCTACCATCATGCCTGCTCATTCCTTGGGCACAACGAAAGGGATATATTTCTGGAAATCCAAGCTGTCCAACAAAGGAATGGGCTGCTTGGACAGGTAATGACTTAGCCATCATCGAGGTCATTCAAATCTAGCATAACTATCCACTCTATGGTTATTAGACATTTCAAAGGAATCATACATCAGAGCAGGTGTTAAACCAAATGAGCATGGATGTCCCTTCCCTTCTGATATTCTTATTTGTCTCTGAGTCAAAGGATAATTACACAATCTTCCATTTTGCTTTGGTTGTGTGGACCTAGACTTTGGATAACAGATGGGAAAACAGACTTTGAAACTAAAAGCCCAGGAATTATAGTGCCTATTTTTATCAGGTGGTTTTGTATAATCCTAAGATTAAAAAAAAACTACTTTGAAGAAACTTGTTTGTGGAATAAATTTCATCACAGTGAGTATTGTCATGGTAAAATATTTTCATACCAGTATATTGTCAAACAAATGATGAGCCACTATTATGAACACTTTTCAATATGTTATCTAATTTAGATCCTTTCTTGAAGTTTTTTGGAATTTGATAAGAACACTTTTTTCCCCCATGACATTCTGTTGGTTTGATTCTATGTAATGAGCAGTTGGTTGTGTCTAGATTTTTAAAGCTCCAAGTTTCAAAATACAGATTATAGAGCAGCTTTAAATTAATTTAAGGATTCAAGCGCTGAAAAGTTATGTATAATATTAGTCAGGGTCCATTTAGGAAAAGAGAAATCATTTAGATAGTTCAAACAGAGGGCACATAACACAAATATTGGTTACAAGGATGTTGAAAAAGTTGGAGGAGTGAGAAAAAAGAATTGGGTTACTCAAAGATTAGTAATCACAGGAAACCAATTTCTCTCTGAACCAGTGCCACCATGACTCCAGAGCCTGGAGCAAAAATTCCAAAGCTGGCCTGCTGGGCTCTGTGAGGCCACTACCAGGAGCTGGAGCCACTGTCCCCTCACCCATGCTGTTGACACTGCTGCTATAGCTGCTGCCACTGTCATCCCAAACTGACACCCAAGAAGGGAAGAGTCACTCCCCGCCTCTTCTTCTCTGCTGAGTTCCCCTAGTACTGCCCATTGACTGAATCCAAAGGGAAGCCAGGAAACACAGGGTCCTGGAAAGCATGGTTGGCAGGATCCCAGCCCTTTACAATCCAGAGCAGAGCGAAGCTGGCCCAAATAACCAGAGATGGATCAACATTGCCCTAATTTTCAAAGACGGGATAAAAGTGGTTTATTTTATTTTATTTATTTTTTCCTTTTTTGGCTGCGTCTTCAGCATATGGAAGTTCCTGGGCCAGGGATCGAATCTAAGTCGCATGTACAACCTGTGCCACAGCTTCTGCAATGCCGGATCCTTAATTCATTGTGCCATAGCAGGAACTCCTAAGAAGAAGAGCAAAGAAGTTAGATTGGCACCAACTTCTAGCAAGATTCTAGAATGGGTGGCCAAGTGATTGTTTATGAGTCTCTACATAGGGGAGGGATAGCTAATAAAAGCCCGTTGGGGACTACTGATCTATTGTGTTCACTACCTCTGAAAACTAGATCATAGCAAGGGCCACATTTTAGCAATTCAGAAAATTGCAAATGTGAGCTTTATTAGGTTATAAATATCCAAGAAACTTGTCCCAAATCAGAAAGAACAAATATTTTAGATGAGCATATCGCTTGTTCTATTAAGGTCCATGCATTTGCTACGTATCACAGATGGGGAAGACTTTATTGATCTGAAAGGACACAGAGATCTTTTAGTCTTGGTGAGGGCAGCTGGGACGCAGAACCACTGAGTGCTGGTCTGAGGTCACACAGCTGATAAATTGCAGAAGGGGATCTGCAGTCCAGACCTCTCAGCCCAGGGTCCGTGCTTTCCTGGCACCACTCCCCAAAGAGGTCTAAATGCATTACACAGCTTTGTACCATATTTGCAAGGATGATTGTTACCTTTCCTGTAGGGATGGAAGATTCACAAGGAATATTCCAAATGCTCATTCCCTGGATGCTGTGTTTCCAAAGGCAAGAGTCTGTGAAGCACTGTAGGAGTCCTTGACACTCCTGGGCCCAGTGTCCTGGGCACCCTTGAGACCACTGGGCTCCCTGGTCTGCATATCCTCTTTCTAGTTTAAGCTAGAAACTGTCTTGCTCTCGTTTTGTTTTTGTTTTTTTTTTTAAGGGGTGCACCTGCTGCATATGGAAGCTCCCAGGCTAGCGGTTGACTCAGATGGAGCTGCAGTGGCCAGCCTACACCACAGCCACAGCAATATGGGATCTGAGCCGCGTCTGCAACTTACACCACAGCTCACAGCAATGCTGGATCCTCAGCCAAGGCCAGAGATTGAACACAAGTCCTCATGGATACTGGTCAGATTCTTAACCCACTGAGCCACAATGGGAACTCCTAGAAATTGTGTTTCAAAACTAACTTTGACAGTAAAAACACAGCTTCCCAGATTTATTAACTCTTACTTGACTACATTTAAGCATCCTCTGGCTCACCTCCAGGAAAATTTAATGAGATCAAAAAGAAATATGAAAAGAAGAATGACTCTGCCCACTGCCTTAGTTCACCTGGAGCTGCTATAACAAAATACCACAGACTGGGTGGCTTATATACAGCAGAAATTTATTTCTTACAGTTCCCGAGGCTGGCAGACAGAGATCAGATGCCCTCATGGTCGGGTGAGGCCTCTTGAGGGTCACACTAACTTCTCCCCAAGTCCTCCTGGGGGAAGAGGCCACAGAGCTTTGGGGTCTCTTATAAGTCCATTAACTCCACCCACAAGGGCTCCGCCCTCATGATGCAAGCACCTCCCAACAGCGTTGCATAGGGCATTGGGATTTCAACATATGAATGGGGGGCAGTGAGGGGACACAGTCAAATCCTAGCACCCACTTAAGTGCCATTCACTAATTTACCACTTGTAAACCTACTAAGTGCCTGGTTCTGACTGTGCATCTTACATGCATTATTTAAAAGCCTTACCACAATCCTATGTATGTAGGATGTAGGGATTACCTCTATTTTAAGGATAGGAAACGGAGGTTCAGAGGGTTGTCACACACTTGTAGGGGGAGGAAAATCTGAGTTAAATCTAGTCCTTCCAATACCCTTAGTTTATTCAACATTCACCCAGCCAGCATGTGTCAGGTTTTTTTCTGGAAAAGTCATAGAAATTGTACCTCAGGTACTTGTGAAGGCATTGGTAAAGAACTAGACATCCATTTTCGCATTTTTTAATTTTTTTTGCTTTTTAGGGCTGCATGTGCGGCATATGGAAGTTCCCAGGTAGGGGGCAAATCGGAGCTACAGCTGCCAGCCTACACCACAGCCACAGCCACAGCCACGCCAGATCCGAGCTGCGTCTGTGACCCACATCACAGCTCACGGCAACGCCAGATCTTTAATCCACTGAGTGAGGCCATGGATCAAACCTGGATCCTTATGGATACTAGTCAGGTTCACAGCGGGAATGCCAACATGCATTTTTAAACACAGGCTAATGCATGGTCTAATAAAATAAAATAACCTTATTAGGGAACTAATAAGGGAACTACTACTTCTGAAACAACCATGTGGCACTCAGAAAGAGATTATTTCTTTAACCATTGAAGAGTTAAGATTTTAACTTAATAAAGTCAGGTCTGGCTCTTTTTTTTTTTTTTTTTTGTCTTTTTTTGCTATTTCTTGGGCCACATGCAGAAGTTCTCAGGCCAGGGATCAAGCCCATGCCACAGCAGCAACCTGAGTCACAGTGGTGACAACACCAGATCCTTAACTGGCTGAGCCACCAAGGAACTCCTCAGTAGATGTTTTAAGGATGAATATTACATTTTTTCTTGCTATATTTCCCTCCAAAGTATCCCAGCTAACTGTCTGCAGCAGAGGTTGGCAACCTTTTTGTAAAGGACCAAAGAATAACTATGTAAGGTGTGGCAGGTCTCATGGTCTCTGTTGCAAACTATCAGCACTGCCGTTGCAGCCTGAAATCAGCTTTAGCAAATAGGTAAAAGGAGGAGTGTGGCTGTGTTCCAATAAAACTTTATTGCAAAATGAAGGGGGTGGGGAAGGAATGCAGTTGTAGTCTGCTCATCCCTGGGCTACAGGGTCTAAGGCACCAGATAATAAATATCACTTCTACTTAAATGCCCAACAGACTTTCAAACCAAAAAAGCCTGGTGACATTTATTAATTTTTTACGTCACTATGAATATTGAGTCATTCAAAGCCAACATTGAATGTGACATTTCTTTAATGTGAATATTTATCATATTTGTTTTAAATGATGGATGAAATCTTTGCTGTTTGCTCATCTGCTGTCTTTCTTAGTGGCTCTGCATTACAATAGGAAAAAATCTAGATGCAGAAAGAGCCCTGGATGAGCCTCCCAGAGTCCAGAGTCACACAACTGATGGCAGTGCTAGGTCAATAGATGACTCACAGATGATAAGTATCTTTCCAACTTAGATATTCTGCCATCTCTAAAATTGTGCAGACTAGTAGCAGGGTAATTTCACCTGAATAAGTTACTGGAATATTTTATTATCTAAGTACTTGCTAAATCTTCTAAAGAATTATTTAAGATTAAGCAATTTTTTAATGAACGAAAAAATTTTTTATTTTGGTGTGTGTGTTTGTATGTGTTTAACCACTGAATAGAAGTATCATTTCTTTAGATGGCCAATAATAACATATTCAATAAGCTTTCGAAGCTGATAAATTAACTCAATTACAGCTCTTTTTCTTAGAGATTTTTTCCAGAGTTGTGTTTCTTACAAAAGAAGATACCCACTTTATATATTTGTCTTAGTTATGATGATAAGGTAATTTGAAATTTTATCTCTAATGATAGAGGTATTACCTCTATGATAATATGCAAATTCAATATTATATCATTCCTTAGAGTCTTCGGCCCAATCTCTTTATGATGACATATCATATTAGATGTTGGAGCTCAACTTTAGAGAAGAGATAGCATTGACACCTTAAAAGTTATTTTGAACTCAAAGTCAGTTTCTGACTTTATTTAGTAATAATGGCAGTACTGTAGTACCCGCTATTATGGTGACAGCTAACATTTACTGAGCTCTAACTCATATAAAGACACCATGCTAAATACTACACATATCTTATCTCATTTAACCCCCAAAATAGCCTAATGATGGAGGTATAATTTTGCAGGTGAGGAAACTGAAGTCAGAGAGGCGATAGAACTTACTTAAAGTTAAAGGGCTCGAACTCAGTTTGGCATGATAGCAAAGTCATGGCTTTTAACTACTGTGTCAGTGAGTCTTAAAGAATAGTCCCCGAGTTCCCTTCGTGGCTCAACAGTTAACAGACACGACTAGGACCCACGAGGTTGCGGGTTCAGTCCCTGGCCTTGCTCAGTGGGTGAACGATCCAGCGTTGCCGTGAGCCATGGAATAGGTCACGGACATGGCTTGGATCCTGCGTTGCTGTGGTTGTGTTGTAGGCCAGCAGCTACAGCTCTGCTTGGACCCCTAGCCTGGGAACCTCCATATGCCAAGGGTGCAGCCCTAAGAAAACAAACAAACAAAAGAACCATCCCTAGTGAGGTAGATAAATGTATCTTTCCCTCTCTCTCCCACTAAATGCCCCTGCAAACCCTGTACGGGATATAAAACAAGCACAGGCAGCCTCTGAGAGGTGGCAAGAAGACTGCTAAGAGACCTCGAATCCAAGGAACAGTATAACAGTACGTTTCCTGGGTTTTCTTTTTTGCCTCATATATCTCAGACTTGGAGCTGAAGAAGCTGGCAACCCAGAAATGCCAATGAGTGTGGCCAAAAAAAGCCCCAGCAGATGCCCGCTCTCTCCAGCCAAAGGAACAGCCTAGCAAGATGGCCAACCTTGGAGGCAATAACTGCTCTACTCCAGCCAAACACCAGAGCAAGTCTGCGGCTCCGCTTCCACCCACGCCAGTAGGCGGAGGCGGGAGCTAGACGTCCACCCTGGAGAGGCTTTCCCCAGAAGCCCGGATCTCTGGGTCAGGGTGGTGTCCGAATGGAGGGGAACGTCATTCATCCCCAAGGGTGGGGAGCAGGGCGGGAGGTAACGGGGCTCCTCCTGCGGTGACCGTGGAGATGGGCACCGGGCCTGACCTTCCAGCTTCCTCTGGCAAGAATGAGGCCTCCCTCCCCATCCTCACAGGGAGTATCCAAGGAGACTAGCGGAAGGGCAGGATTCTCCCACTGCCCAGCAGTAGTGAGACTCCCCACATCCCGCCACCATGTCACGGAGCTGTGAGAGGCGCAGTGGGGAAGACCCCTGGTGCTGCCCACCCAGAGAAGTACCGTCAGGCCTGGCCAATGAGGAGTCAAACTCCCATCTGCAGCCAGCGGTAAAGATGAGCCCCACCTCCAGGGTCAACAAAGGACAAGTGGGACCCCGCCTGGCAGTGAGGAGGAGGTCCCCCTTCTGCCCCTGCCAAAGCCGTGCCCCAGGAAGCCAGGGCCAGCCAAGGCGTCACCAAGATCAGAGTCTCCTAACAGAACGCCCCAAATGTCCAGGATTCGATTGAAAAAACCCCTCCTCCTACCAAGAACGAGAAAATTTCATTTCAAAGTAAATGAAAAAAGACAATCAATAGATGCCCGACACCAAGATGACGGAGACGTTGGAATCATCTGGCAAAGATTTAAAGAAGTCATCATCATAATTTTTCTGTGGCTTGTTTCGCTCAACAAACTGCTCTCCAGGGAGGCCTTTCCCAGGAAGGAGAGTGAAAAGAAAACCAGGCCCATGTGCACACGTTTGTCCTTGTGTTTCCCTCGAATGTCTTGAAGAACTTGGACAACTGTCTGAAATGGTCCCTAATGTAATGATCAGAATTTCTCTGAATCTATTAACTAACTCTCTTAATAACTTAGAATGTGTGTTATAGAGGCGGTGGTTGGAAGCTATTTCACACGGTTTCCCATATACTGACTTTTACTTAATCGACACCTCATTTCACACAGTATTCCTTTCTTATTGCCGCCAATCTTTTCTTCTGATTTTTTTTTAAAGCCAAAAGCAAAATTTAACTACCCAGCCATACCCCCGAGATTTCCAATCATAGTGTCGTTTTCTTCCTCTGTTTTTCTTTTTTTGTTGTTGTTGTTGCTTGTTTATTTTTTTGTCTATGCCTTCTACTTATAGAGATGAATTAATAAGAACTCTTTTATCTTTTAGGAATGTTTATTATTATCACTAACAGTCTTTTCTTTTCCTTTCCGGTTTTGTATCTTTTCCCTACATCTTCCTTAATCTGTAATCTTGCTTTCTCTTTCTCTTTTCTTATTTCTGCCATGGGATTTGCTCACACTATTTTTCCGTCACCACCCTGGAAACCTATTATTATTTATTATTATTTTAATTCCTTGCCCTTGGGAATGAAAAAGATAGATTTCAACACCAAAGTAAACTTTTTCCTTTTTCTGAATTGCCCCAGAACTAGAGGTTTCACAGAGTTTCCATCATGGCTCAGCGGTTAACGAACCCAACCAGCATCCATGCAGACGCAGGTGGGATCCCTGGCCTTGCTCAGTGAGTTAAAGATCTGGTGTTGCCGTGAGCCGTGGTGTAGGTCACAGATGCAGCTCAGATCCTGCAATTGCTGTGGCTGTAGCATGGGCCAGGAGCTACAGCTCTGATTCGACCCCTAGCCAGGGAACCGCAAAATAAATAAATAAATAAATAAATAAATAAATAAAATAAATAAATAAATATTAAAAAAAAAAAAAGAACTAGGAGTTCACATCAAGTGCCTTACAGGGTAGAAATTTCATTTTTTTTTAAACTGAATTGAAGGATGCCAGATTATACAGAACCTTCTTTCCTATTCTCAAGTACTTATTGAGAGGATCCTTCTGAACAGGAATGCAATTTAGAAATATCCGGGGATACCATGAGGTCTCTAAGGAGGCGTGCAGCAGGGAGTCGGCTGTGTAACACGTGGGTCCAGCAGCCACCACGGGCACTGAAGTGTGCTGGGCGGTGCTGGCTGCAGCTTAAGTGCTCTTGTCCTTCATTTTCCTGACGAGGCAGCCTCAGCTCTGAGGCAGTCCTGGGTGACCCGCCCTCTCCCGGGCTGTGAGGGCTCTCCTGTTCTTGAGATCTGAATTTATTCCCCCCAATGCCAATCCAATCAGCCTAAGGAGAAGGAATCTCATTTTAAGATCTAGAGAGTTTCTGGAAACCTAGGGCAGGGTTAGAGCTCCTCCAGGATCGAGGCATCTCACGCACCTAGGGAAGGGGCAGTGAGAAAGAGAAGATGAGCTGAAAAAAGATGGAGCGATTCTTTAAAAGTACTAGTGTTGTCTGAGGATATTCACTTGTTTGCTTGTTACATCCTGGCAATACTTTTCAATGAAGCTGAACATTTGCGGTGGAGGAAAAAGTGGCTCCCTCACAATTCAGCCTGAGCCAGATGGGGACTTTTTATGCTCCTTGCAGTAGAGTTGTGGGAGCTGCTCTGGAATTGTAAGAATTATGGTATCTGGGGGCTTGAAAGAGCAATGGGGTGATGAGCGAGAACCCAAAGATTATGCCTCGGTTCCAACGTGACCCTAATTTACTTTGTGACATTAGGCAAATATGATCATTTTTTGGTCACTTTAAAATGTTTCTGGTCGTTTGTAAAATGAAGGCATTGGTGTAAATTAATGGTTCTCAGTTTGAGAGTATGAAATCTCTTTTTTTTTTTTGCCTTTATGTTTTAATTTTTTTTTTAAGGCCACGCCTGTGGCAAATGGAGGTTCCCAGGCTAGGGGTCTACTTGGAGCTACAGCTGCTGGCCCACACCACAGCCATAGCAATGCCGGGTCCTTAACCCACTGAGCGAGGCCAGGGATCCAACCCGCAACCTCATGGTTCCTAGTCAGATTTGTTTCTGCTGTACCATGACGGGACTCCTGAAATAGCCTCCTAATTTCAAAAAGTTATGGATACCATATGTTAAGGGTAGCAAATTTGTTACCCATTGAAAGAAAAAAAAACCCAAAAAACCAGAAGTATATTTTGGTTCCAAGACTTGCAATGACTCCAGTCTCTGGGTGCAAATGCTGCAGCCTGGAAGCAGTGGCCTAGCTGACTTTGAGGTCTCTTCTGGCTCTGATACTCTGGGATTCGGGTCAGGAGAGTTTGGACCCCTTTGAAAACATTCATTTATTCAAGAGGAACACTGACATTAAGCATTACCGGACCCAAGGGCAGCACTAGAAGTTTTTGAGAGAGAGGAGTGAATGAAGGCAGATTTCAGGGTCTAAGACTCAAGAGTTGAGAGAGAAGGTGGAAGGAAGGATAGATACTAATAGGAGGCGCTGGGGATCCCTGATGGGGAGCCGGGTTACATTATGTGGCTGTTCCATGGCCATCTCAGCCTTTCGAAAGCCAATGTTGCGGTTGGAGCAGCCCTTGCAGCTCTTGTTGTGGTTGAAGATGCCCTTCAGCAACAGCCATCGGGAAACGGAAAAAATAAAAGCGTCTTACTCACAAGCCCGAGAAATCACGCAGCACACCTGGGGTCACATAGGGAGGTCACAGTAGGGAGAGAGTGCCCGAGGGCCTGGCGTTCTGATTTTATTGGGGTTGAGGGTGGGGGGCCTAGAGTTTTGAAGGCTCACTCTTTACTGGTGAATTTATTTATTTCTTTAGTCTTTTTAGGGCCGCACCCACAGCATATGGAGGTTCCCAGGCTAGGGGTCTAATTGGAGCTGCAGCTGCTCGTCTACACCACAGCCACAGCAATGCCAGATCCCAGCTGTGTCTTTGACCTACACCACAGCTCATAGCAACACCGGATCCTTAACCCACTGAGCGGCAAGGCCAGAGATCAAACCTATGTCCTCGGGGATCCTAGTCGGGCTCGTTAGCGCTGAGCCACAGCAAGAACTCCATACTGGTGAATTGAAAACTCCTTAAGCACAGAATTGAAAGCAGGGGAAGAGAAGAAAACAAAAACCAAAAAACAAGTAGCCCCAAACGGTCAGTTACTGAAATCAACCAAGATCTCTAAATCAAAGGAGGTTGGGAGGGGGAGGCAGCCAGGCTCTTTATCTAGCCAGTGGCTGGAAATGTATTTATTCAAGACAACCGCCTTTGGAGTGAATGCCTTTTAGAAATAGATGCCTTGGCAAACAAAGTTTAAGTCAAACACTTACATGCAAAAAAGGAAAAAAACCCTAACTGTCAGGGCTCATCCTACAGGCTCATACCAGAAGGAGGGTAAGAAGCCAGGATCCCCAACAAAACGAAGCAGAGAAAGCAATCTTGACTCCCAGGCAAGATGGACCAACTTTACTGACCTTAAACAAATATGTAATAACATTAAAAAATAAAGTAATATAATAATGTAATATAATTAATTGTACATTCTATTAAATAGTATTTGCATATAAAATTATCAGGACAGTGCAGAGTATACGGCAGGCTCGTTTCTCCTTTCCTTAATCACAATAACTGTTGATGTGTTCCTTAAAGCCTGCTAGTTAAACTTCCCTAAAGATTAGTTCTGATTGAGTTGACATCAAGAATTTACTGGCAATGTTTGGGGATGAGTCCTGTGATGTATGTACAAGAGAGATGCCCGCAGAAAAATACATCCTTGTAGCTTGTCCTAACACTGTCCCTTTTTTAGTATTTTCAATACTTTGTATGCTTCATATAAAAAAAGAGATTGATTCTCAAAGACATTCTGCCTTAGAGCACTCTTCCTGAAGTTTTAAGGAGCTCTGAACTTGACACTTTATATTTTCCAGAGCTAAACACAGATTTGGGTAGTAGGTTGAGGGTATCAGGTCACATTGCTACCCAAAGAGTCATCGAACTGCAATGAGAAGCAAGCAGGCAAATAGGGAAAATTCTCGAGGGTGTTTAAATGTTATTAATTCTCAGGGTTTTTAAAGGTTATTAATATTTTAATTCCCATTTTCTAGCAAGCATTTCCTTAGAAGAATTAGAAATTCCCTCTATTCCTCTATCAAACTCAAGTAGCAGCTCTAAGGAAAACATACAGGAGTTCCCACTGAGGCTCAGCGGGTTAAGAACACAACTAGTCTCTGTGAAAATGTGGGTTGGATCCCTGGCCTTGCTCAGTGGGTTAAGGTTCCAGTGCTGCTGCAAGCTGTGGTGTAGGTCACAGATGTGGCTCGAATCTGGTGTTGCTGTTGCTGTGGCTGTGGCGTAGTTCTCTGCTGCAGCTCGGATTTGACCCCTAGCCCAGGAACTTCCCTATAGCACAGGTGCAGCTGTTAAAAAAAAAAAAAAAAAGAAAAGAAAGAAAGAAAACAGAAAAGAAAAGAAAAAAGAAAAACATAGAGCTTAGAAGAAAGTGTTGGCCCAAGTTTGAATCCAATGTAACTAATATATGGTAGTGTTTAGAGTAGCTCACGCAATGTAATGAAGACAAACCCTTTCCGGTTCTCCTTGAGGTTGGGGAAGGGTATTGACAGAGGTATTGTATTTCTTTTTAAAAATGAATCAAATTGCATTGCTTGATTCTTCGGTGAATAATGATCATATATTCATGTGTTGTGAGAGGTGTTTTGTTTTCGGTTTTCAGAATCAACCTCCAGACAAAGCATGTTTAAAGGACAAAATGCGCAGTGGCTCAGTGGAAATGAATCTGACTAGTATCTGTGAGGACTCAGGTTCCATCCCCGGCCTCGCTCAGTGGGTTAAGGATGTGGCGTTGCCATGAGCTGTGGTGTAGGTTGCAGATGCGGCTCGGATCTGGCATTGCTATGGCTCTGGTGTAGGCTGGGGGCTGCAGCTCCAATTTGACCCCTAGCCTGGGAACCTCTGTATGCTGCAGGCATGGCTCTTTAAAAAAAAGGACAAAAAAAAAGGACAAAACGTAAATGTTTCGCTGAACCACAATGGGAACTCCACCTTTCCTTTGTGTCTTCTTCAATTTCTCTCACCAATGTTTTGTAGTTTTCAAGGTAGAGAGCAGCAAGTCTTGAAGCTTAGATTTGGTGCTCAGACATTGCCACTTCCACAATGTCCTATTGAAGGAAGTTCAAAGCCATTTCAGATTTAAGGGGACCGGATCACTTGGTCGGAAGAACGGCCCCTTATTATGGTTATTTTTCCTGTGTACTGTTTCAGTGGGAAAAACTGTAAGTAGGGAAGAGAGTGGTAAGTAAGTTTCACCTTTCCTTTACACCATTCTGTTTTGTTTGATTTTTTTTTTTTTTTTTTTTTTTTTTTTGTCTTCTTGCTACTTCTTGGGCCGCTCCCATGGCATATGGAGGTTCCCAGGCTAGGGGTCTAATTGGAGCTGTAGCCGCCAGCCTACACCAGAGCCACAGCAACGCGGGATCCGAGCTGCGTCTGCAACCTACACCACAGCTCAAGGCAATGCCAGATCGTTAACTCACTGAGCAAGGGCAGGGACCGAACCCGCAACCTCATGGTTCCTAGTCGGATTCGTTAACCACTGCTCCACGACGGGAACTCCTGTTTGAATTTTTAAGATCATGTACAAATACACATGACTTCTATACAATAATGATAATAATGATAATAATGACAATAATACTAAAATATGACTTCAGATTTTTCCTGCGTTAAAGTTACACTCCAGGATAATAATCTACTGACATTTAGAAGGACCCATGATTTTGAATTACGATGCCTAATTCAGGGTAGGCCTTCAAATTTCATCTAACTGTAAGGCCAGATAAGGGCAGGTTTCATGAAACCCCCAGCATGGAGCTTGGCACATGATAAGTGCTTAATAAGTATTTATTGAATCTGAAACTAGGTGAGAAAATGGGGGCAAAAGATGCATGTATCAGGGGAAAATAACCTTAAAATCTGTTCTATTAATTAATTGTATGTAATCAGCTTTTATCATGGCAACTTGGATCTTAATGGGCAAGAAAATGTATTTGATTTAATTCCCATGCACTCACAGGCCTAGGCTGTTGGATGAAATAACAGCATGTCCATTGCTATAAGCAGCAGCAGCTGGGAATTATAACCTAGGGCAGAATCAAGGGGATCCTTAAACTCTATTCCTACAAGACACCAGTTAATTAAAGAAATCATGTGTCTTTACAAATACCAAGGATGCTCCTGGACTCTTTCAAATGGGACCTTGGCGAAGCACCCAGAGGAGCTATTTAAACAAACAAACAAAAAATACCCTTTCTTTAGTATCTACAATACACATTAGTAAGAAACAGAAAGTCAGCTCTTAGTTTTGTTTAATAGGCCCCATACTCAATACACATTAGTAAGAAACAGAAAGTCAGCTCTTAGTTTTGTTTAATAGGCCCCATACTCAGTTTTGACTGGCGCTCTTACTGGTTCTTCTGTTTCTCCATATCAAAAACCTGATAAATAAAAAACAGTAAGAATACCCTTGAGAAATTCTTGCAGATTCCTTGCCGGCTGATTTTCAGTCTAGAATGTATTTCCCTAAATCCTACTTATTAAGAAATTGTACAAAGAGGCTGATTATTTATTTAATGACCATTTTGAAAACATCTTGACCCTTCCCAGGAAGGTCGAAGAGTAGCCTATTATTTGGATGCCTAATTGAACTGGACAAAGGAAATTGCTTTCATCATTTTTACTTTGCCCTTCCTAATTGGATCGAATGTCAACTTTCCATGCAATGTTCCCTGACACACACACAGGTTCCTTAATGCAACCAGATTAGATCAGTCTGCATCTGTCTCCCTGGTACCCTGGGACTGCATGCACTTTGGATACATATTTATTTTGTGAATTTCATTTCCATGTTAATTAGAATGTAGGTTCCTGGAATTTTCATTCTGCATCTGATAATCTTCTTACAGTCAGCATGATGGAAACAGCTGCATGCTGTTTACTTTATGAAAGATGATGTTCCTTGCTCAGATGACACTGGATATTTACTTTCTAGATCAAAGATTATGCCTCAGTTTCTTCTTACAGATTTATCAGAATGTTAATTGATTGAGAACTTTCAATAATCCTTATTAGGTCATTGTAGTTTTCTGAAGACATAATGAACAAAAATTATCGGGAAATCAAATTTAGTAACATGAAGCTCATTTCTTCTTCTGCTATAGACTCTGCTCTTTCTCCAAGCAGATTTTTTTTTTTTAGGATTGACGATTTTTCTAATTACAAAGGTTATACAGGTCAAGTGAAGAAAATCTGAAAAATAGACAATCCCACTCTTCTTAAACTTTGGCGGCTTTCTTTTCATATGCATATAGTAGATTTTTGTAAGATATTAGTACTCTGAATAGATATCAGTCCCAAAATGTTTTTTTTTTTTTAACCAGCCTTCCTTCTAACTGAATCAAGAATTTATTACATTAAAAAAAAGCGACTTATTCAATCCAACATTAAACCTGTACTAAACAATTTACTATGTGCCACCTACTTGCCTCTCTCTGGGATGGGTGGGAAGGGCACAAAAATAAAAATAAATAAATAAATAAGACACATCTTTGCTTTGAAAAAGCTTATAAACTGCAGGGAGAAAATGGTAAAAAAAAATAATAATAATTATTACAAGGCCTAGTGTGATGATAATATTAAGCAATTGCTGAGCACTCCTTGTGCAGCCAGTACCTTTTATTCCTCATACAGCTCTACCACGTAGGGACTAGTACTCTCCCCCTTTTATAGATGAGGACATTCAGGCTGAGACGTGTTGTTAAGTACAGTGCTCTGAATCACACAGCTAGTCAGCGGCAGGACTGGAATTTGAATCCAGCAATGTGGTTTCAGCTACGTTCTCCATCACTGTACCCTCCCATAGGAGAGTATTTCAATGATCACATTTCTTCCATTTATAGAAATGCATAAAACTCTCACATAGTTTTCTTGACATGAGCTCCATAGCATCTGTCCAGTGTTCCTCACGCTAACCTTCTCAAGTGGAAGGACCACCAGTGGAAAATTCATTCTTGATCTTATAGGTCCATGAAAGAGGCCCTATCATTACAGCAATGGAAAGGATAAGAAAGTCAAATTGCCACACTCAATTCCTGGGATAATTTTCTCTGAGATTGCAGAGAGTGAGTGAAGCCCACGAGATAACTCCTTCAGTGTCTGAAGACTTAAAATCCAAAAGGTAGCTGATGCATTTGAATCTATATAAGTTGGAAGTCATGTTTGGGTGTATAACTAAAATTTCAGATAAGAGTGGCTTTTAAAATATGAATATTTATTTATTTATATTTTGTTACATAACAAGGAGATTAAGGTGAGCATCTAGGGGTGGTCTGATGGTTCTTTGAAATTATCAAGGACTTGGCTTCCTCTATCCTTTCTCCTAGTCATCGTGTGCTTGTGGTCACAGGTGAGCTGCTAGAGCTCCAGCCATCACATTCAGGTTCCAGGTAGGAAGAAAGGGAAAGGCAAAGGAGAATAAAGGGCCTAAGACAAGTGATTGAGTTCCCTTTAAAGAGCTGTCCCAGAAGTCCTAGTTTTAGAATATAAGTGGTTATTTGCACGGATGAATGAATAAATGCTCTATTTCTGGTCCTTTTTTTTTTTTTTTTTTTTATTTTAGAGCTGAACCCGCGGTATATGGAGGTTCCCAGGCTAGAGTCCAATTGGAGCTGTAGCCTCTGGCCTATGCCACAGTCACAGCCTCAGCAACTTGGGGTCTGAGCTGTGTCTGCAACCTACACCACAGCTCACGGGCAATGCCAGATCCTTAACCCACTGAGCGAGACCAGGGATTGAACCCACATCCTCATGGATGCTAGTCGGGTTCATTAACCACTGAGCCATGAAGGGAACTCCTCCAGTCTCTTCTTTATGAAGGTTAGAGGAGTTCCCTTGGAGGAGCAGTGGAGACGAATCTGGCTAGGAACCATTAGGTTGAGGTTCCATCCCTGGTCTCGCTCAGTGGGTTAAGCATCTGGCATTGCTATGGCTGTGGTGTAGGCCTGCAGTGTAGCTCTGATTCGAACCCTAGCCTGGGAAACTCCACATACCACAAGTGCAGACCTAAAAAAAAAAAAAAATGGTTAGAATGTGGTACCCTGGACAGATCCTGTGGAGTACTTGGCTCTGGAATAAGAGCTAGAGTCTTTCTTTTTCAAATGAGTGTATATATTCATAATATTGTTCCTAGAATTAAGACTCTGAGACAAATTTTATAATAATATTAAATGTTGAATAAAACATTGAACACATACAATAAATCAAGTAAATTCTATGAAGAAAATCAAGTAGAAGAGTTCCCTGTTGTGGCTCAGTGGGAAGGAACCCAGCCAGTATCCATGAGGTTGCAGGTTCTATCCCTGGCCTCGATCAGTGGGTTAAGGATCCTGCATTGCCCTGAGGTGCAGTGCAGGATGCAAATGCCGCTTGGATCTGCCCTTGCTGTGGCTGTGGTGTAGGCCAGCATCTGCAGCTCCGATTTTCCACTCCTAGCACGGCCCTAAAAAGACAAAAAGAAAAAGCAAAAAAAGAAAATCAAGCAGGGTTCAGGGTACCTAGTGCATTTGACATCCTGAGCAAATCATTTTTTTTTTTAACAATGCTCCTCCTTTACCTGTCAAAATTATTATAGGAAAAGTTACATTTAATGATCGCAAAATGACACATGCGGCAGGCAGCCTCTAAGGAGACCTGCCAGGCTGCCTGTCTTCTAGCTGGGTGATCCCCTCCCCTTGAGTTGGGCGGGGTTTGTGACTTGCTGCTAACCAATAGGATAAAGCAAAGGCGATGGGATGGGATTCCTGTATGTAAGATGACATTACCCATGGTAACCCATCTTGCTTGGGAGGCTCCCTCTCCTGTTAGCTTGGAGGAAGCAAGGGTTATGTTGGGAGGTCCACATGGCAAGGAGTGGAGGGCAACCTCCGGCCTGGCCAACATCCAGCAGGAGACTAAGACCCTCTGTCCAACATCGCATGAGGAAGTGAAACGCCCACATGAGCAGGCATCCTTCCCAGCCTAACCTCAGCGGACACCTGGATTGCAGCCATGGGGGCCCTGAGCTGGAGAGCCCAGGCCAGCCACGCCCTCATTCCTAACCTGTGGACACTATGAGATAATAAATATGTGTTCCTGTAGGCTGCTCAGTTCATGGTAATATACTTATACTGCAATAGATAATACAAAACACATGTTATCAATAGTCGTAAAAGAGCAGGTGGTGAAATTTTTGCCTTGTCGAACTTCATATTTATAATCATGCTAGTAAAAAAGGATAAATACATAAAAGTAAAATAAACACCTAAAAGGTAAAAAAGGAAAATGGATTAAAAATGCAAAAATATTAATGTGTTTTTTCGAAAAATAGGAAATATTCGTCATCGGAGGAATGAATAGTTTTATTTCCGTTTTAAGCCTTAACTTCTGCAAATTTGTCAATGGCTTCCTCAAAATAGATCTCTTTTGCATATTCATGTTCGATACAGTCTAGCTGGATTTGTCAATTTATCCGGGCCCATAGTCGATCCTTCCAGAGGAATACATCCACATTGCAGGGGTTGGGATGGCTTGCTGCCGGAGTCCTGCTCCAGCTGAACCAGGGCCTCCTGAAGGATGAGCGGCTTCTGTGAAGGAATGGACACAGAGCCAGCGTTTGTGTGGGACTGCTCGTTTATTGATTGAATCAACCAAGCTTATATACAATCTGTATTTTCCCTTGGCATACGTCATGCGTCATACATCTGGTGATATTTTTTAACTTTCCACTCGGTCAGATGTTACCCTTTGATCTGGTATATGACCAGGTACATTTGGGAACACAAACAGTGCTCTTTTTTGTGCTTTCCACTTGACTTTTCAGAATTAGATGTACTCGTGTTAATGATTTAACTTTGTGGGTTACAAAAGCATGAACTTATTAACTTTATAATTAAAAATATTTTTGTGTGTCTAAAACCTAAGGCCAAACTATATTCTATTAGTGAAGGTTACTCAAACATACCAAAGGTTATTTTGATTCTTATAGAACTAGAAACCACAGCATTGACACTTGTTAGGGTTGGGCCAATAGGCCTGGCATAGCAAGATACAATCGACTGAAGGTAGGTAATTTCCTGACCTGTGTTCAATTACATGGTGCAAACCGCACAAGTGTTTCTATAACTAAGGCCCAGTATCTACCCTATTCATAAACTCGTCCCTAGCATAGAAAAGAACCACCTGCCGGAGCATGGAGAGACCTGTGCCTCCAGCCTCTATTATGCCTCCAGGATTCTTTCACAGATTAAACAGTAACAGCCCAAACATGAAAGCTTTCTATTAGGGTCTCCATAGAAAAAAAGGGAGGGAACTCAGAAGTGAATGATGATCACAGGACAAGGGGACAGTAGGAATTTGTGGGTAAGCACCAGGCCTGACATTTACCCCCCCCCCCGGGGTCTTTTTTTGGGGAACTTTATTGGACAGCAATTTCCCAGCTCTCACAGTTTTTATTAACCGCATAAGCAGGCAGAGAAGAAGAAGCAGAACCGTTGCTCTCCTGGACATGCTGTGCAGTCTGGGGTCCTCAGTCTCCTGGACTTTGTCGGCAGGCAGACCTGCACAAACGGCTCCCAGCAGCTAGCTACACCCAAAGCAAGCTCAATGACTCTGAGCTATGACAAATTTACTTACAAGCAAGATGTATAGTCCTGTCTACTTGCGGCAGCAGACAACTGTGTAGCTAAGAGTTCTCTGAATTAACTTCCAGGTAGAATACCACGGCCAAGTACCTTATTTATTTATTTATTTATTTAGTCTTTTTAGAGCCCCACCCTCGGCGTATGGAAGTTCCCAGGCTGGGGGTCGAATTGGAGCTATAGTTGCCAGCCTACGCCACAGCCACATGGGATCTGAGCCGCATCTGCAACCTACACCACAGCTCAAGACAATGCCGGATCCCCTACCCACTGAGCAAGGCCAAGGATCGAACACACGTCTTGGTGAATTTTAGTCGGGTTTGTTACCTCTGAGCCACAACAGGAACTCTGCCACGTCCAAGTACTTTAAAATGGAACACTATGTTTGTTAGAGAATAAGCAGTTAAGGAGTTTCTGCTGTGGCACAACGGGTTAAGGATCTGGCATTGCCACAGCAGCCGCAGCTGCAGCTCAGATTTGATCCCTGGCCTGGGAACTTCCATATGCTGTGAGTACAACCCCCCCAAAAAAAGTAACTAAAATGTGCTAATTTGAAGTGTGTATCACAGATTTTTATAACAGTAATTGTGGCCATTGTCTAGAATTTAGACCAAGGACAGGTTTGTTTGTTTTTTTCTGGGAAGAGTAAACACAGACGTTTAGAATTCCTAGTACATTTAAAAATAAAAAGCAGATGGAATCTGAGTCCCTTTTATTATTGTTGCTCTGTGCTTGGGGCACACTCGGCCCCAACCTCAGGGCATCGCAGTAAAGGAGATAAGGAAAAATGAAACTCCACTGTGTGGAGGGTTTCCAGGAAAAAGCCCTCCGATGGGGCTGAGCAGGCATCTAGGGAGGAGAGGGAGAAGCCCTGCTACTGAGGGGATTCCAGCAAGTACAAAAGTTCAGTGCCCGCAAGGCAGCTGGTGTATTCAAGGACCAGCGAGAGACCAGGGTACTGCAGCAGGAACCAGAGATGGAAGAGCCCAGGGGTTAGAGAAGCAGCCGGTCCGCAAGCAGGGAAGGATGGCAGGACTGCTTGGGACATCTGGGTGGGACCTGTTTCCTTCACAAGCCTTCACGTGGGGTGGTCTGAGCTCGGCCTGATGAAACTACGCTGGATTTCCAGTAGGAAAGCCTCATTTGCATCAAATATTTTCCACTTATAGAACTCCCTTTTAGTTGTGGCACAGTGGAAATGAATCCGACTAGTATCCATGAGGATGTGAGTTCAGTTCCTGCCCTTGCTCAGTGGGTTAAGGATCCAGTGTTGCCATGAGCTGTGGTGTAGGTCGCAGACGGGGCTCGGATCCCTCACTGCTGAGACTGGGGTGTAGGCCAGCAGTTGTAGCTCCAATTAGGCCCCTAGCCTGGGCATTTCCATCAGCTGAGGAGGCAGTCTTAAAAAGCAGCCACCACCACCACCACAAATCAAAAAACAAAAATAAAAACAAAACCACCTCACGTTCCCAGCATAGAAAATGAGGATAATAAAACCAGTCTTGTAGGGCTAATGTACTTATTAAGTGAATTAAGATAACATCTGAGCAAGTGCTTTGTAATCTGTAATGCACCCTGATAGGGACCACTCTGGTATTTAAGCATTCAAGCATCAGGGAGGTAGGGAAGTTCTAAGCTGAGTGCCCTGGACCCTGCCCTCCTCTTTCTTAACTACCTTATCCACTGATTTCCCCCAGCGATTCCACACATCGGCTCCCCTTGAAGCAGGAGGCCTTGGTGAACAGAACCAGGCAGGCAGGCTTCTCATCAGTGTGACAGGAGATGCATAACCACCCACAGGGATAACGTTTAACCAAGCTAAACAGTAGAAGATAACCTTCATTTGCAAATCTGATGAGCTAAATTACAGGGTTCGGCTCTAACAGAGGTGGGGAACGAAGCTCAAGATCACTCTTGCCACAGCTAAGATTAGCAGCTGAAAAATAACGTGCATCTATAAAATGAGGGTGTCAAAGATACCCCAGTTTTGCATGGTGTATCTTCAGCGCGTAGAAATGGAGATATTGTCCTCCCAGAGGTCATGCCAGATGGACGTATCTGAGTGGTTGCCACATACAGACCAGGCTACTGTGACAGCATTTGTTGAAATTACTGATAAAGGCCTTTGAAAAATATTTGCTTGCTCAAAGGAAAATGTGAGCCGTCTTTCCATTCTTTTCCTTTTCCATAGATCAGAAGAAGTGTTCTTTGCTTGAAGAAAGAGTCCCTTATAGAAAGCAAGTAGGGAAGATAGGGATGGAAGGAATAACTCTAGGAGTAAGAAGTTGTCCCAGGTTCCCTTCGTGGTGCAGCGGAAACAAATCTGACTAGGAACCATGAGGTTGCGGGTTCGATCCCTGACCTCGCTCAGTGGGTTAAGGATGGGGTGTTGCTGTGAGCTGTGGTGTATGTAGGTTGAAGACATGGCTCAGATCACGCCTTGCTATGGCTCTAGCATAGGCCAGCGGCTGTAGCTCTGATTTGACTCCTAGCCTGGGAACCTCCATATGCCTCAAGTGCAGCCCTAAAAAGCGGAAAAAAAAAAAAGAGGTTGTCCCAGGAGAGAAGGAACAGCTTCTCCCTCATGTTTCCACGGGCTATTTACTTCTGCGTCATGGTCAATAATTTCTCAGGGTTCTTGGCTTCCAACAGACTTGTGTTTGAAAGCTTGTATGCCATTGACTTGTGGGGGCCTGGGACCTGTTAAACTTAACGTGTCTCCCTTCCCGTCTTCTCATTTAGTAAGAAAAGATAACAAGAGAGTCTGCAGAGTTCCTGTGGTGGCTCAGTGGTTTAAGAACCAGACATAGTGTCCGTGAGGACGCGAGTTTGATCCCCAGCCCCGCTCAGTGGGTTAAGGATCAGGTGTTGCCATGAGCTGTGGTGCAGGTCGCAGATGTGGCTTGGATCCCGAGTTGCTGTGGCTGTGGCCAGCAGCTGCTGCTCTCCTTTGACCCCTAGCCTGGGAACTGCCATATGGCACATGAGTGGCTGGGGAAAAAAACAAAGTCTACTAGGTAGAACTGTGATGAGGACTAAATGAGAAAATGTATGTTGAGTATAGTGCTGGGCATATTGTAGGTATTCAATCAATTGTGGCCATTTGTAATGTTATTGGAGGGAAATTACATGAAAGTTTTATCAGAGAGAAAAAGCGTAAGAATGAGGGAAAATTGTCAACTTTAAGAAACATGCTTAAGTTCCTAGGATTTGTCTAACATTCACCTGTTGTAGTGCTTAATCTATGTGAACTGCTTTTTTTAAAGGAGCTTTTTTTTTCTTTCTTTCTTTTTTGGCACATGGAAGTTCCCAGGCCAGGGATGTACACTGAGCCACAACTGCAACCCATACCACAGCAGTGTCAACACCAGATCCTTCACTTGCTAGGCCACCAGGGAACCCCCAAAGGAGCTCTTTCAGAATACACTTGATTTAAATGTCTTAATATGTTAAGAGTCAGTATAATGTGAATTATTATTTAATAATTTTATATCATGAAATTAAATCACAGTATTAATATTTTAATGCAAACGCTTTAAAATATTAACAATAGAAGTACTTATTTTCAGGACAGTAGAATCATCTTTATCTGGAACCATGAGTAAATGAAGCGTTCACACCACGTAAGTAAAATTTCCAAATTACTAAAACCAAACCCTGAAATGTCAAAACTTAAAAAATGTTTTCTAAATGTATATTATGTAATTTTATCAATTATGTATTAAATGTGTGCATGTGCATGCATATATATAACATTTCAGATGGCCTTATTGACTGATTTTTCTTATTCCTGGTATTTCTTACTGACTTGGCTTCATTGATCTGAACATCATTGCTGCACCATATGCTAAAATATGAATTGCCCTCAGGAGCTAGCAAAGCTCATAAAATAGAAACTCACCAATCTAACTAGCTTTGCACTGAAAAATTTTTTCAAAAATTACAGTTAGAGTTCCTTTTTTAATACTTTAGGGGAAGAAACACTTTCCCTCTACCCTCTTTGGGTCCCTGACTGGGCCTGAAAATTAAACTGACAGATTAACAGGAGAAAAGCATACAACTTTATTTAATGTAAATTTTAAGTGACATAGGGGCCTTCATAAGGAAATGAAGACCTGGAGAAAAGGTTAAGCTTGAGCATTTTTAAAAATTTTATTATTTTTTTCTTCTTATGGCTGCACCCATGGCATATGGAAGTTCCTGGGCCATGGCCAGGAATCTGAGCCACAGCTGAAACCTATGCCACAGCTCTGGCAATGCTGGATCCTTAGCCCACTGTGCTGGGCTGGGGATCAAATTTGCACCTCTGTAGTGACCCAAGCCACTGCAGTTGGATTCTTAACCCACTGTGCCACAGCAGGAATTCCAGTGGGTTTTGTTTTTTTTTTTCCTTTCTTTTTTCTTTCTTTTCTTGCTCCCTAGTTCCCGAGCAATCCTGCAGCAGTGACAGGGATGGGGGCCTAAACTCTGAGGAATAGAGAATTGTCTTTCCAAGTGAAGGACCTAAGGTCTCAAAAAGTTGTTGTTTTTCTTCATTCTTTCTCTCTTTCCACTCCCCTCCCATCTGTGCCAAATCTGGTACGGTCATAGCAAGTGCGTGGAAGAAGAGAGTAAACAAAGCCCCAGGTTTCTGGCCTAAAGACTGAAAGGGGGAAGCCTAAAGAACTTGAAAGCACCAGGAAGATTATAAAGAGAAGTGTTTGGGAATATAAGTCCATAAAAGTTCTTTATGAAATCCCAGGCTTACCTCTGAACATGCATCCAATCCTAAACACCACCAGAGACTTTGAGAACTGAACTAAGGGACAGACCTCTGTCCAGCTGCTACTTGGTGCATCTGCAGGACGTATCTGAACAGCACAGCAAAGGCTTTGAAAGGAAAACTGATTGTGAGACCTACGCTGAAAGAACTTCCAGTCTTAACCATTTGAGTCAATTGTCTGACTAAAATAAAAATATTAACATAGGATTTTGGAGTTCCTGTTGTGGTTCAGTGGTAATGAACCCACTAGGATCCATGAGGATGTGGGTTCCATCCCTGGCCCCGTTCAGTGGGTTAAGGATCATGGCATTGCTGTGAACTGTGGTAAAGGTTGCAGATGCCACTCGGATCCACATTGCTGTGGCTGTGGCATAGCAGCTCCTATTTGACCCCTAGCCTGAGAATTTCCATATGCTGCCAGTGTATCCCCAAAAAGGCAAAAGCAAACAAATAAACAAAACATAGGATTTAGGAAAGACACAGAGTCTCATAGCACAACATTCAAAAAGTCCAGCATACAATCCAAAATTACTAAGCATATGAAGTCAGGAAAATTTCAGCTCACAAGGGAAAAGTGAGTAGCCATCAAAGTCAAGAAGGCCCAGATGTTGAAAGTATCTGACAAAGACTTGAAAGCATATATATATATATATATATATATATATATATATATATATATTTTGTCTTTTTTCTTTTTGTTGTTGTTGTTGTTGTTGCTATTTCTTGGGCCGCTCCCGCGGCATATGGAGGTTCCCAGGCTAGGGGTCGAATCGGAGCTGTAGCCACCGGCCTACGCCAGAGCCACAGCAACGCGGGATCCGAGCCGCGTCTGCAACCTACACCACAGCTCACGGCAACGCCGGATCGTTAACCCACTGAGCGAGGGCAGGGACCGAACCCGCAACCTCATGGTTCCTAGTCGGATTCGTTAACCACTGCGCCACGACGGGAACTCCTGAAAGCATATATTTTAAAATGCTCCAAGCAATAAAGGCAAACACTCTTGAAATGAATGAAAACAGAAAGT
Organism: Phacochoerus africanus; assembly: GCF_016906955.1. Classification (NCBI taxonomy): domain Eukaryota; kingdom Metazoa; phylum Chordata; class Mammalia; order Artiodactyla; family Suidae; genus Phacochoerus; species Phacochoerus africanus. The sequence goes on along the minus strand of NC_062550.1, from coordinate 81,634,281 downwards.
CTCCCCAAAGAAACAAAATATTAATTACCAATTACCTGATGCACAGCACAGTGAACTATATCTAGTCTCTTGGGAGAGACCATGATGGAAGATAATGTAAGAAAGGGAATGTATATAACTATGTAAGATGGAGTCACTTTGCTTTGCAGCAGAAATTTGCACAATATTGTAAATTGACCATCATTTTTTAAAAAGACTAAAAAAAAAATTTAAATGGAAATTCTAGAACAGAAAAATAGAATAAGCAGAAAAGAAAATCTCACTGGATAGATTGAATGTAATGGCAGCAACAGAAGAAAGAGCCAAAGAGTCAGTGGAATGGAAGATAGATCAATAGAAATGATCTATCTATTGCAGTTCTCTTGTGGTCCAGCAGATTAAGGATCCAGCGCTGTCACTGTAGCAGCTTGGGTTGCTGCTGCTGTGCAGGTTTGATCCCTAGCCAGGGAACTTTCACGTGTTGCAGGCTCGGCCAAAAAAATTTATCTATTTATACAACAGGAAAAAAAAAAAGAAAGAAAGAAAAAGAACAGAGGCTCAGGGACGTCACTGTCCTCAGAGACAATGCCAAAAGCTCTAACATTTATGTCATCAGAGTCCCAGAAGAACAGGAGAAAGAGTATGGCACAGAAAAAAAAGTTTGAAAAAAAAAAATCAGAGCTGAAAACTTTCTAAATTTAGCAAATGACATAAATAGCATAGATTCAAAAAGCTCAGAGAATTCCAAGTGGAATAAATGCAATGAAGTCAATCGCACTGCCGAAAAATTAAGACAATGAAACAAAATGCTGAAAGTGATCGGAGAAAAATAGAGGAACAACAATTTGAATGACTGTGGATTTCTCATCAGAAATCATAGAAGCTAAAAGGAAGTAGCACATTTTAAAAATGCTAAAAGGGGAAGTTCCTGCTATGGCACAGTGGGTTAATGATCTGGCTTGACTCTCTAGTGGCACCAGTTTGATCCCAGACCCAGTGTAGTGGGTTAAGGATCTGGCAGTGTGCCGCTGTGGCATAGGTTACAGCTGTGGCTCAGATTCAGTCCCTGGCCTGGGAACTCCCATATGCCGTGAGTGTGGCTTGGGGTGTGAGTTGGGAAAGAACCTAGAAATCTATGTAGAGAAAATGTCCTCCAGAAAGGAAGGTGAAATAAAAACATTCTCAGACGAAGGAAAATTAGAGAATGTATTGCTTAGCAGAGGAACTCTGATACCTGAAAGAAACTTGGAACACCAGGACAAAAAAAGCACAACATAAATAAATACCTAGGTAAATATAATAAACTGAGTTCCTTAAAAAGTGTTTGAAATTTGAAAGTAAAAATTCTGAAACTGTCTGACTGATTTGAAGGTACACTGATATAATACATAAGAAAGTACCGATGAAAAAGGCAGGGACATAAAGGGACCTAAAAGATGGTAAGATTTCCACATTCCATGAGCAGTGATAAAATATTAATTCTTTTTTTTTTTTTTTGTCATTTCTTGGGCTGCTCCCACGGCATATGGAGGTTCCCAGGCTAGGGGTCAAATTGGAGCTGTAACCGCCAGCCTACGACAGAGACACAGCAACGAGGGATCTGAGCCGCATGTGCGACCTACACCACAGCTCACGGCAACGCCGGTTCGATAACCCACTGAGCAAGGGCAGGGATCGAACCCACAACCTCATGGTTCCTAGTCGGATTCATTAACCACTGAGCCACGAAGGGAACTCCATTTTTTTTAAAAAATACTAATTCTAAATAGACTGTCAAGGAAGTTCTCCTGTGGCACAGGAGGTTAAGGATCTGGCATTGTGGCAGCTGTGGCAAAGGTCACAACTGTGGTGCAAGTTCAAGTCCATATGCCATGGGCACGACAGTAAATAAATACATAAATGAATAAACGGGCTGTCAAAACATAAGTATGTATATTGTAAGCCCTAACGCAACACTTAAGTATACAAAGAAATACAGAAAAAATCAGAGTAGACAAATTAAAATGGAATACTATAAAATATTCAAATAGCTCAAGAGAAGGCAGAAAAGAAGAAAAAGAGAAGCAAAAAACAGAAGGAATAAGTAGATAATAAATATTAAAATAGTTTGCTTAGGGAGCTCCCATTGTGGCCCAGTGGTAATGAACCTAACAAGTATCCATGAGGATGCGGGTTCGATCCTTGGCCCCACTCGGTGGGTTAAGGATCCAGCGTTGCCATCAGCTGCAGTGCAGGTCTCAGACACAGCTCGGATCTGGCATTGCTATGGCTGTGGAGTAGGCCAGCATCTGTAGCTCTGATTTGACCCCTAGCCTGGGAAATTCCATATGCCGCAGGTGTGGCCAAACAAAACAAAACAAAAAAAAAACTGTACCTAAATTCAAACATATCAATATTTACATTAAATACAAAGGATCTAAATCAGAGGTTGGCAAACTTTTGCTGTAAAATGGAAGAATATATTTTAGCCTTTGTGGGCCTATTTTTCACAACTACTTAACTCTCCCATTGTAGCACGAAGGCAGCCATGGATGAAATGAGAATAAATGTTTTGTTGGTGTTCCAAATATACCTTATTTACAAAAAATCAAACAAACAAACAAAAAAACAGACAGTGGACTGCATTTGGTCCACGGACTGTAGTTTAGTTAACTCCTGTCTTAAACAGATCAATTAAAAGACAGAGGTTATGAAACTAATTAAATAACCATGGCCAGATTGTATGCTGCCTACAATAAACTCATTTCCAATATAACGGCATAGGTAGGCAAAAAGTAAGAGGATGGGGACAGTTATATCATGCAAATACTAGTCAAAAGGGAGCTGAGGTGGCTATATTAGTATCAAGCAAGCAACTTCAGAGCAAAAAATCTACCAGGGATAAATAGGGACCATAATGCTAAGTAGAACAACTCACCAAGAGATACAATGATCTTCGATGGATATGAATCTCACAACAGAGCTTCAAAGGACACGAAGCAAAGCCTTGGAGAACTGAAAGAACAGATCTATGAATGCACAATGATAGTCAGAGATTTAAACATATCTTTCCTAATAACTCTTGGGATTATTATAGAGAAATTACAAAGGATACAGAACACCTGAACAAAATTATCAACTAATTGCGTCGAATCGACATTTATAGAAGCACTACCTGACAGAAATAGTAGCAACTCAGCAGACTGAATCCAGCAATACTGAAAAAGAACAACACACCAGGACCAAGCAGGGTTCATCAGAGGCATGCAAAGCTGATTCAGTCTTAAATTGAATCATTGTATTCCACTATCTTAACATTGTTTTCAAGGGTATTTGGTTTTGGGTTTGGTTTTGTCTTGGTGGAGAATGTAGGCAACGATGTTTTCAAGTGTCTTTGGAACATTCATGAAGACGGACAATAGTCTGAGTGACAAGAGACCACAACTACTTTTTAAAAACTGAAATCACAAAGAGTATGTTCTCTGACAATAATATAATAAAACTAGAAATAAATAGGAGAAGGATAACAAGAAAATCCCCAAATACTTGGAAGTTAAATAATACACTTAAAAATGAATCACAGGTCAAGAGAAAATCTTGAGGAAAATTAGGGACTATTTAAAACTGAACAAAAGTGGAGTTCCCCCGTGGCTAAGTGGGTTAACAATCTGGCATTGTCACTGCAGTGACTCAGATCGCTGCTGTGGTTCAGGTTCAATCCCTAGCCCGGGGAACTTCCACATGCCATGGGCGGAGCCAAAAAAAATAAATAAATAAAAATGAAACTGAATAAAAGTAAAAATACAACATAACAAAAAGTGTGGGGTGAAGATTAAGCAGTACTTAGAAGGGAGTTACAGCACTAAATGCTTGTATCAAAAAAGAGATATCTTATTTCAGTAATCTAAGCTTCCCCCTTAGGAAACTAAAAACGAGCAAAATGAACACAGAACAAGCAAAAGGAAGAAAATAATGACAATAGAGGCAGAAATCAATAAAACTGAAATAAAAAATAGAGAAAAAAATGAAACAAAAAGCCGACTCTTTGGAAAGATCAATAAAATTAATAAATGTCTATCAATATTATTAACCCCCCAAAGAAAGAAGACACAAATTACCAGTGTTGACTAGTGAACTGGGTTGAATAGCATCCCTCCCGAATCGTGTACACGCAGAATCTCAGAATATGGTCTTATTTGGAAATAGAATCTTTGCAAATGTCATTATTTAGAGTAAATCAGTCACCTCAGATTAGGATGGGTTCTAAATCCAATGACTGGTGTTCTGATAGGAAGGCCACGTGAACAACAGGGACACTCAGGGAAGATGCAAAGTGTGAACAGAGGCAGAGATTGGAGCAAGACGTCTGCAAACTCAGACAGGTGGAGGGTTGCCCGCAACCACCAGAAGCCTTGGGAGAGACATGGAATAGCTGTTCCTTTCATGCCTCCACCGCATCTGCTGACACCTTGGTTTCATACTTCTGGGCTTCTGACCTGGGAGAGAATAAATTTCAGTTTTAGGTCATCCAATTTGTGATCATTTGTTAAGGTAACCTTAGAAAACTACTCTAAGCCAGCAAGAGAAAATAGGAGTGAAGTTTAGAGAAAAAGCCTGCACTGGAGGTACAACCTCATGCATTGAAACCACGTAGATACTATTTGGAGCCATGAAATTCAATTTCAAGTAAAATGATATAAAGAGGCAGGAGAAGAGGACTGAATACTGAGCCCTTCATATTCCGAGTTTGAAAAGATGAAGAGGAACCAGGGAAGGAAAGTGACCCATGCAGCAGGAGGAAAAGCATGAGTGTGGTATCCTAACGTTAAAGAAAGTCTTTTTAGATGGAAAGCCATCAGCTGAATCAAGCAAGACAGAAAATCAAAATTTAGCATTAAATGGATTAATACAGTAGTCCTTTGGCACATTTCACCAAGAGAGTTTTGTTGGAGTGCTGGCAAAGAGAGCCTGATGTGGAGTGGATTTAGGGTAGAATGTGGGAAAGAAATCCCAAAGGGTGATTGTAAACAAGATAAGCAGCAAAACAATGTCATTTTGCTTTTCTTTAAAAAAAAAAAAAGTGTACAAAATAGGGCTTATGGAAGAATAACTGGGGTCATGAGAGGGTTATTTTAAAATGGGGAGAGGCGTTCCCGTTGTGGCACAATGGGGATCAGCATGTCTCTGTAGCGCCAGAATGCAGGTTCGATCCCCTGCCCCGCACAATGGGTTAAAGGATCCTGTGCTGCCATATGGTCTATAAATTGAGTTTAATTAACATATATTGAATTTATTTTGATATTGAATATAAAATAAGAATCTAAGTGGATTTTTCCCCCAGGAATTGACCATTTGTTCCACATGACTTATTGAGTAAGGTTTCTCCCCCTTCCTCTGCCTCATTTTTCACAATAAAAATTCTGTGATTTTTTTTTCTGAGCTGTTTGTTCCATCAATCTGAATAAGCTCGAATCCATCCTGTATTGATTTAATTATTGTGGCTATTGAAGAGGTTCAGACCATGCCACCCCAAAATATACTACTTTAGCACATTGATTATTATTATTATTATTATTTTTGCCTTTCATTCGGAGCTGTAGCCACCAGCCTACCCCACAGCCACAGCAACGCGGGATCCGAGCTGCATCTGCGACCTACACCACAACTCACAGCAACGCCAGCTCCTTAACCCACTGAGCAAGGCCAGGGATCGAACCCGCGTCTTCATGGATGCTAGTTGGGTTCGTTAACTGCTGAGCCACGATAGGAACTCTCCACATTGCTTATTTTGAGGAAAGGTACTCAAGAAAGGCAGATGCAGGAGGGGTTCTGTGCCAGCTCCCTTTCTACCTAAAAACAGGCCATAAAATTTGCCAGGAGAATGGTACCATCAGTGTATCAGGAAGAGAAGACCATTCTTCTCCCAGGAGACAGAAAGCCAACACCAGAATGGATCTGTGGAAATACTCCTGATCTTCCATTAGTTTTCCCCATGTATTTTCTGGCTGCTTTTCTTTCTTTCTTTTTTTCTTAAATTGTACTTGCAGTATGCAGAAGTTCCCAGGCCAGGGATGGAAGCTGCACCACAATACCAGACAATACCAGATCCTTAACCCTCTGAGCCACCAGGGAACTCTCTGGTCACTTTCTCACAGTTTACTGACCCTAGCCCCAAACTCCTTCGTCTTGTCATTTACCCACAAATTCTTGTTTCTTCATTTAAAAGTCCATCAAGCCTCAGTCCTAATTGTTTCTTTTTTCTTATGAGACTCCCACATGCATGTAAAAATAGTAAATACGATTTGTATGGTTTTTTTCCTTTTTATGCCAGTTTAATTCTCAGGCCCAGGCACAGAAGCTAAGAGGGTGGGTGAAATTTTTTCCTCCCCTGTGCGCTGTAATATACTCTGTATGTTAGTTCCGACCATCCCTCCCTTCTCCTTTTCACAGATACTCTTTGCTGTACTTGCTTGGTATAGATCTAGATGAAATTTTAAGATATTCCGTCAAGTCCAAAAATTGTAAAGTAGAGATTTGGCCTGGAATTACTCTAAATATATAAGTTAATGTGGAAAAAACTGACATTTCTCCTACATCCTGTTTTGCCTTTCAGTACCTTAGTATACCTTTCAATTCTTTCACATCTGTATTCTCTCTCAACAGTTTTAGAGTTTTTCACATAAAAGTGACACATAGTTCTTCATCTTTCTTGGGATTGTTGATGTGGGGCTCGTTACGATTATTACAAATGTATACTTTTTTTTCCTCTTGAGGACCACACCCACAGCATATGGAGGTTCCCAGGCTAGGAGTTGAATCAGGGCTGTAGCTGCTGGTCTACACCACAGCCACAGCAACACGGGATCTGAACCTCATCTGCAACCTACCCCATGGCTCAGGGTAATGCCGGATCCCTGACCCACTGAGCGAGGTCAGGAATCAGACCGGCATCCTCATGGATACTAGTTGGATTCGTTTCTTTTTTTTTTTTTTTTTGTCTTTGTGCCATTTCTTGGGCCGCTCCCACGGCATATGGAGGTTCCCAGGCTAGGGGTTGAATTGGAGCTGCAGCTACCGGCCTACGCCAGAGCCATAGCAACTCAGGATCCGAGCCGCATCTGCAACCTACACCACAGCTCACGGCAACGCCGGATCCTTCACCCACTGAGCAAGGGCAGGGACTGAACCCGCAACCTCATGGTTCCTAGTCAGATTCGTTAACCACTGCGCCACAACGGGAACTCCTGGATTCGTTTCTGCGGCACCACAACGGGAATTCCCCAAGTGAATCCTTTTTTGCCCATAACAATTTCTAATTGCTGAGTTCTGATGTACTAGAAAGCTCTGGACTTTTGTATTTAAAGCTTGTCTTTACTCTCTAGCACTTGTCAATAACCTACTAGGTTCCAAGCGGCATGCAAGTGCTAATCTTCATAACCATGAGGAAACTGAGATTCATGTGTCACTTTAATAGTTTTTTAGTTGATACCCTGAGGTTTTCTCTGTATGCAAATTAGTCATCAGCGCAAAATGATAACCCTGTCTCTATCTTGTCAACAATTACACGTTTTATTTCTTTCCTTTGCCTTCTTTCAGGGCAAATTGAACATCATTTAAACTTTTAATGACTCAGGCACATCATTATGGAGACGAGCAATGCTGATGAATTAGGTTGGGCTGTTTTATTCCTACTTGAAATTGCTGCCGCTGCTGTTATTTTCCCAGGTATCGCATCTGTTTATGATCCCCCAGCTACTCTACCCACCTTATTCGGTAGTTTCTAATCTGATAAATAACAAACTGTTCAATCCATAGGCTTAATTTTAGATGCATCTGTGTGGTTGGAGGGTTCTACTGGAAAGTGGTGTCCCAGGCAGCTGTCTTATGCTCAGAGATACTTTCCTGCTTACTCTAAATAGTTGAAGTTATCAAAAGCGTGCCCTCTAGACAAAGGTATGCTCTTGTAGGACCATGTTTTATTAAAAAAAATCACCAGCATTCGAGTTGGGAGACATGGTATTCCCAGTTCTATTAACTCGCATTATCTGTCACTTTTTTTTTTTTTTTTTTAGGGCTGCCCCTGTGGCATGTGGAGGTTCCCAGGCTAGGGGCTGAACTGGAGCTGCAGCTGCTGGCCTATGCCACAGCAATGCCAGATCCACGCTGCATCTGTGACCTACACCAAAGCTCAGGGCAACACTGGATCCTTAACCCACTAGGCAAAGCCAGAGATGGAACCCACATCCTCATGGCATACTAGTCGAGGTTTGTTACCAACTGAGTCACAATGGGAACTCCTATCTGTCACTTCTGCCTTCCGGGTCTCTCATCTATAAAAGGGCTCAGAGTGGGACAACAATATGAATATTTTCCGTTTCTATAAATATTACGCCACAGGTTTCTAAACTTTTTCACACGCTTTAGTTCATGTGTTCCTTCTCATAACCTTTTGAAGTGATCAGGCCAGGGACTCTCATTCCCATTTCACAGATGGGAGAACTGAAGCACAGGAGATTGGGTTGTTCAGACTCAGAGAATTTTCTGGAGGTTGAGCCTGCGCTAGAAACTAGTATGGTGTTTTCCACTTCACGGTGTTCTCTTTGTGATCAGGTGCTTTCACATCCATCGGGGCCTTTCTTAGAAACCCATCAGCATTTCTAGTTAGCTGGTAAACCTACCATGGATAGATTTTGTCAGGCTCGGAGGGGGGTATGAAGAACACAGCTCCCCTGGCCCCCAGCACCCTAGACTGGGTCCTCCCCATCTCAGCATAGATCCTTTTCTAAGTACAAACAACTTCCTTATTCCCAGAGCTTGGGGTTGGTTTTACCAGGAGAGCACACGGGAGGGGGTTAGGGCCAATTGCAGAGTTAGAGGGTGCCAACCCAAGACTGTCTTCACTTCTGTTGCCAACTGCAAAGCTCAAGTGGTTACCCAAACCCTGGTTTGGAATTCTCTAGAGAGACTCACAGAACTCACTGTACACAGGTATACGCGTAGTTACAGTAACTGGGAAAGGATCCAGGTTAAGATCAGCCAAAGAAAGAGACACAAAGTCCAGGAGTGTTTCGGATGCGGGGCTTGCGGGGTCTTCTTTTCTCCCTGAGGAGTCAGACTCCTGTGACCTCAATGTGTGACACCAACACATGACCCTATGCACAGAGCATGGCCAACCAGGGAAGCTCATCCCAGCCTCAGTGTTCAGGTTTTTGTTGTTGTTCTTGCTTTTTATGGTCGCACTGGCAGCATATGGAGGTTCCTAGGCAGGGGTCAAATCGGAGTGACAGCTGCCAGCCTATATCACAGCTACAGCAACGCCAGATCTGAGCCACATCTGCGACCTACACCACAGCTCTCGGCAATGCCGGATCCTTAACCCACTGAGCGAGGCCAGGGATCAAACCTGAGTCCTCATGGAGGCTAGTTGGGTTTGTTACTGCTAAGCCACTACGGGGACTCCCTCAGTGTCCCATTTTTCACGTCCATTATGTGGATGTGATCCGATGGTCATGCATGTGACTAATCTCAGTGTTCAGGCCCCAAGAGAGACCCAAAGCCATCCTTCCGCCTTGAATAAGCACCATGTTCAGGCTCTGAGTCCTGTGGGGGGTCTCTCTGGTGTGCCCGCCCCCACCCTAAATCACCTGCTTAGACTACCCACTGCCCCCAGGAGAAAAAAGACCTCAGAAATTACCTCCCAGAAGCGGAGGACAAAGGTCCAGACCTCTTTTGATGAAGGTTAATGCTTCACAACGTGGCCTGGCCGGCTGGCAGCTCTTTACTACCCGTGTAGTTAAGAAGAGAGCTCAAGGGCTTCTTTGAAGAGAGAGTTGGCCTTGCCCGAAAAGCTCTTCTCTTTAGTTCTCTGAGGGAAAATGAGCTCACCCCATCTGGAAAACAGTCCTCAACCAATCAGTAGCACAGACAGCATACTCGGGTGGCCTCCCTTCTTTAATCAGCAACTGAATCACGCTGAGGAAATTGCCCTTAAGGTGTCATCCAAATTGTATGGAGACCCAAATGTTTCATTTAAATGTAAAACAAAGAGGGTCTCTTCCAATCATGCTGCTCTCTCCTTAGCACTCAAAACTCAAATCCCACTGAGAAGTTACCCTATATCAGCTTCCCAGCCAGCAAAACTCCCATCAGAGAAAGCCAACTATTGTGAGATGTTTCTCCAGTGCATTTCAGACCCCAACACTATCAGTTGATGGCCAAGAAGTTGCTTGGTGACGGGCACTAGAATAGCATCATAGAGAGTATAGGGGTGAATCAGCATCAGCGAGGCATCCTGCCCTCTGGGATCTTGATAGGGATGGGGCAGGATCCTTACATCAGTAGTTGTAGAAGCCCCAGTTGGCGACCACAGGTAGAGAGGGAAATCTAGGGACCTTTGGGAGACCACTGTAAGTTAATAATCCCTCAAGAAAGCCATCAGAATGTTGGGGTTCCATGAAGCAGGCTTGCTTAACTATAAGACCATAAATCAAGGTACGAGGCATGCCTCAGGTCATTAAGTGAAAGATAAAATGAGGCCTACATCCAAGTTCAGTGAGATAACGATTCCTAGGACCAAGGAGAGGAACTTAAGGGAAAGAGCCATTGTATGGAAACCTGAGGTGATTCAACATAGTTTAGCATATGTTACCATCCTTCTACTGACCTGAATAAGCACCAGGACAGTCCTAGTTTGACCTCATCAGGTCAAATACTCCTTACCCGATACAAAGGAGGCCCTAGTGACAGAAGGCTGATGTCTATTTGAAGAATGAGACAGAAGGTCATTCTTTCCCACACTCCCCACTCTCCTTGGATTATAAAAATGTAGCACATCTAATCCTGGGGGCAGAGCCTCCTCACCTGACCCCTTGTATCCCTCCCAAGCGACCTATCTTAATAAATCTATTTCTTGCCTATCACTTTGTCCTTCGCCAAATTCCTTCTGCTCTGAGACACAAAAAACCTGTGCCTCAGTAAGTCCAAACACCAAGTGAGTGATTCTAATAAAACAAAACTGTGGGTTCAAGTCCCAATCTGGGTTTAGTCTGGGTTCATGTCAGAGGTTTCAGTCTGACAGTCTAGAAGGGCAGGGAAACATACACACAAATAACCTGAGGATGGAGGATGACAGGCTGGTGCCACACAGACTTATAGGGAAGGGCAAAGAGGAGTTACCCCTCAGAGCCTGGGACACAGGCCATGCCTTGTCCTTTACGAGGCAGAGATGGCTTTATCTGTGACCTGGCCCAGGAACACTGATTTTCCTTTGAAACGGAAACAGAGCCCAGAACCTTATAGGGCCCCCCTGGGTACAAAATCACCTCGGTGCCCTCGGTTTCTTCTTTGTAGAAAAAGACTTAGTCTCCTACGTCTTTCCTGAGTTCCAAAGAGCAGACTTAAGCAGTTACTAATTAGGGAAGTGAGGAATGCAGAAACAGAGGAAAGGCAGTCAAGAAACAAGAGTTCAGTGATACAACAAGTCCTAGTTCCTCCTCAAGGGATATAGATAACAATCTGATACATATCTGAGCTGTTCTTCAGGAACTAAGCCCCCTACCCCACCCCACCCCCTGCCCCACCTAGGTAGAGGATGGTGACTGCATGCTGGCTACAAGCACATAGACCCCAGACTAGTTGGAACCAGAGGGTTGATGATTAATATTTCCAAAACATCACCCTGTTACCTCACCAACACCAACCAATCAGAAGAAAGTTACCCCACCCCCTGCATCCTTTACCCCAAATGTTGCTTTTAAAAGCCCTTCCCTGAAAACCTTCTGGGAGTCTTTTGAGCCTGAGCTGCCTGTTCTCCTTGCTTGGTGCCTGCAATAAATGCCGTACTTTCCTTCACCACAACCTGGGGTCTGTAAACTGGCTTTGCTGTGCAGGATGTGAGTGGACCCAAGTTTGGTTTGGTAACAAAATCAGGCCTCTTCTTGGAAGTTCCAGCTGAAAGTTCCAAAATGGACCACTTCTATTCCATGGGATGTCTTTCCATGTGGGTCAAGTTCTCTTAGTTATGCCTTTCTTCTGGACTTCTCAGGGTGTCAACAACACCTGCGGTGGAGGGCTCAGTGCACAAATGCAGCAGGACTAGGGTTGAATGAAGCCCTGAATCTTTCTCAGTTGAGCTGCCTCACAGCTGTGATATTTGGGCAGCCATGAGAGACAGGTTCATGTTTCAGAAAAACAAGACCCAGCACTGAGCAGTTAGCAAAGATGCTCCCTTCTCTGCTGGCTTAACGGATGGTAAAAATTAAGATCGAGGGTAAAGAAAGAATTGCTTTACTTATTAAATTCCTCATTGTAATTGTAACCAAGCAGGGCCCTGTGGGGCTCCTGGGCACACAAGACTTTCTGTGTCCTCCATTTCTTGTTTCTAGGGAATAAGTTTCAGCCCCCAGGACCTTCCCTGAGTTCCAAAGAGTTGCTAATCAGGGAAGTGAGGGGATGCAGAGATCAGGGAGGAGCCCTCAAGAGATGAGAGTGCAGCCTTGGGTCAGGGTCCTGGTTCCTCTTCAGGGAACACCCGTAAGAGTGTCCTTGAGCCCTTCTAAAGAGCTAAAACCCCCAACAAATGAAAGTTGGAGCATTCTAATTTCCAGAAAGAAGGAAGAGCACCAGGACCAGTCTTGGGGCCACTAAACACCAGCTTTGAGAAACAATGCAAACTTGCCTCTAACTTGATCCTTACCTGCAGCCCTATTTTCCACTCCCTAAACTACAAAACCACCTCCTAACCTCTCCCAAAGGAGGGCACAGTCTTTAAGGCATTAGCCTGCTGTGGCCTCCTTTGCCTAGAAAAGCAAGAAAGCAATTTTTTTTTTCTTTCAGTCCAAACTCTTTATATTCAGCACTGGTGGAAAGAGGCCGAGTTTTGGCAACAGAATTTGCACTGTAGACAACCTTTTTTAAAAAACCAAAAAATGGTTTCATTTTGCTAGTAACATAAAATGTGGTTAGAGTGGGTGTAAGTCTGTGAGGAGCTACTGTTGGTATTAAAAACGAGAGACCCGGAAGCCCTTGTCCATATGCAAATTGTAGGAAGTCACTTAGCTGCTGCCTCAGTTTTTCCCATCTGTGAAACGCAGCCCTGAGCTCTGGCCACCTACCCCACCCCCACATCAACCAGCCCCATTGACTTTCTGATACCATCATTTCCTTTCAGATCAGTCTTTGTTCTTTGGTGGTTTTGTTCCTTGTGTTTTCTTTTGTCCGAGATTCAGGCTGCTTCGTTGTTTTTTTTTTTTCCTATCTTTTTGTCAATTTGATCAATTTTTGTTCTTATCAGTCACTCTGCTAGCCAAGCCCCTCGCCACGGCTAAAGGAAATAGGTGTCCCCATAGCTCTTTTGGGGTTACTGGGCCAGGCTGAACTCACAGGCAGTCAAAACACTGTTTCACTATCCATGATATTCTGGCATGAAACGCTGCTCCAAACGAGGATCCGTTGGCTTCAACACTAAGGGAAGGGAGCAGTTTGCAGTGAGAGTTGTTCAGATTATGTAAAAGAAAGAGGACTTGGAGTTGCCGTGTGGCTCCGTGGGTTAAGGATCTGGCACTGTGACGGCAGTGGCTCAGGTTGCTGCTGTGGTGCAGGTTTGATCCCTGGCCAGGGACCTTCCACATGCCGTAGGGGAGGCCAAAACAATGAATTAATTAAAAGAGGCCTTAACTATACTTCAATAAACACAAAAAGAAAGAAAAGAAGGAAGGAAGAGAGGGAGGGAGGGAGAAAGAAAAAGAGAGGAAGGAAGAAAGGCAGGCAGGCAGGAAGGCAAGCAGGCAGGCCTTGACGTTGAGCAGAGGCCATGAGGAGCCTGAGCAAGCTGAAGCTGCGCAGAATCAATGGACACACAGACTGTAAGAAAATACTGTGAGCAAAAGGTGGGAGAGGCGGTTGACAGTGAAAGAGGATCAGAGATGCCTAGAGGGGCAAACCTGCAGAGACTAAGCAGAGTATGTTCCAGAAGACCCAGAAGCTCCGCCACCTGAGCTCTCAGAACGCTCTTGGCATCTTGATGAGTTTCCCATTTCCAGGTTCCTTGAGCCTGGCTCTGACAGGCTCTACCCTTCCTAAAGCTGGAGTGTCCTGCTTTTCCTGGGTTCTCTGAGACTCGACCATAAGGCTAAGACCACTGTCTGCTCCTTTCTAAAGGACTAGATACAGCACATTCTTCATCACCTGAGGTGGCCTGAGCCTTATTCTTAGTATCTCGCAAGCAGGACTCGAATGGCTACCTTGCCCTGTGGGCTTCGCCTCAGCACGGAAGGTGGGATGGACACAGCTGAGCACCCTGGAAAAGGCAGGGTCTCCCAAGCACCCTGGTCTGACCTGCGGGCCAGGATCTCCCACGCATGCGCTGTGAGACTTCCAGGCAATTTACCTATTTCTGAGATTCATCCTTCCTACCTCGAAATGCCTGTGGCTCATGATTGCTGCGATGGCCAAGAATGGTTTATGTCAGCAGCTAGTGTGGTGCCTGACACAGCACTCAGTGCAAGTTCCCGCCCTTCCTTCTCTCAGGATGCTTCCTGTCTTGTGCGATAAACCCTAACCCACCTAGCACCCTTCAGGGGCAGCTGTGGATAAAATCGCCTGCTTCTTGTCTCCCTGGGTTCTGCTATTTAATTATTCTGTGCTCCACATATAAAGAGTGAGAGTCAATCTGGTCCAAACTACAAACATGGATTTGGGGGTCAGAGTTTGGGCCCATTTCATTTGCTAGCTACTGAGAGTTTATTAGAAGAAAATGGTAAAAATCAACTTTAATTTTTTAAAAAATGTTTAAAAAAAGAATATTTATAAGAAAAAGCAAAATGTAACAGTTTACAAAAAGAAGAAAATAGTAAGAAGCCCATTACAATGCAACCAGTTGAGCAGGGCATTGGGGATGGGGAGTTATCTTTCTTATACCTACATTGTCACACTGCCATCAACAGATATTTACTGAACTGCTGTTCTGGCCAAGAGAGGATCACAGCACTGCATGTGATGAAATTGTGGCTCAAATCAATTGAATCATAGCAAGTTTATTTCGGGTTTCACTTATTATGGATGTGCAAATGTATGCTGGTTATTTGAACAATGTACTTAAACACTGTAAAGATGGTGCTTAACTCTTTAACCAGAGCTTAACCAGGACTAATTAAGACTTAGTCTAAAAGTGTCTCGTGTACAGGGAGGGCCATAGTGTCCTGCATCTAGACAGGGCTTATTAAGTATTTGTGGACAAGTGATTCAATAGCTGCTCTGTCTGCCACAGGAACCAGCAAACATCTGTAAATCTTGCTGAGCTCAACTGGAGTATCACTATATAAAAAATATGTGGTGGTATTGCGATTATGGCAGGACCAAACTACCCTAAAATTGTACACTGAAGAGGCATCCAAACATGTATTTTTCCTAAGAAACTAATCTAATGATTTTCCCTGCTTGGACCTCTTTTTCCTGCAAGCCTTCAGACTATTTTTTTAAAAAGAGATCTGTATAAATCTCTCTGGAGCTTTTCTCTCTAAATTCTTTGTTTTCTAATAATCTTAGAGAAGTGGCTTTCTGTGCCCTGCTGACCTCCTTCTCCTAAAACAAAACAAAGCAAAAAAGCAAAATGAAAACACAGCCCAGAAAACTTAGTATCCCCTATAGTCTAACTAGGCAATGGGAAATATGCACATTCCGCAAGCATCCTCAATTTATTTCTTAGGCATAAAAGATAAGTGCAAGTGTAATTATCCCACCAACTTTAAGATCTGCCTTAAAAAAAAAAACCATAAACCACAACATCAATTATTCTCTAAGGACAATGAAAAGTGTTTTATGAAAAATCAGTGAGAAAACTTGATAGATCATTCACCCTTCCTACCACACACAAATGCTCCCCCCACCCCAAATCTATGCTAAGTCCATAAATGCCAAGTTGAATGAAGACTAACATACCTGCTGCTGGAAGTTCACTACGCCTCTAGTGGAAAGTCCTGGAAAGTCAGACAAGGTAGAGATCAATGTAGAATCTAAAATAATATTTACATCCTCTGGGAGCCCTTGTCATCTGTCATGTCATATACACATAGGTTCTGTGCCTTTGTCTAGATAGTTTGGCAGAATCTGTTTAAATCATCGAAAATGTGGTTAATTTAAAGACGGACTTTTCAAATGGAAACCCTTCCTATGAGAAGCCTCACAGCAAGAGAACAATCCAAAATAGCCTGACTTAGGTGGCGTCCAAATGCCGGTGCACACGGGGAGAAAATGCCTCATCAAGAAAAGGTCACGTTGAACTGGAAGAATAAGACATGGCCTGTGATTACTCTCTCTCAATTTGACATTTAGTTGTCAGGTAAGTATCGCCAGACAAGCTAGTGGATGGAAAGGAACATCTTAAAGCAGAAGAATCAAAGTTACTAAATGCATCCAAGAAAGAGAATGACTAGAACACTTCCGTGAATCCGGTGTCCTTATAATGCTACATTAACTAAAATCCAGTTATTTCTCATGATTAAATGACTTGGGATGGGGACCAAGATGCACCATTTTTTCAGAATTTCGTTTTTGAGACATTTTTCTTCCATCATGATCACCGTCATCAGCCACAGGATAACTGTGTATTTCCTATGAACTGTGGCTTTCATATGACCAGGCGGTGTCCCTGCGAGCACATTTAGGCTCTGTCCCTGCTGCTTCAGCTCCTGTTGCTCTTTCTTTTCTTTGGGAAAAGACCCACTCTGTTCCTTTTGGCAATCCATCCCATCCTGGCCTAGATTTGGTGTGCTTCGTGGCACCGTCATGCCTAACATGATTCCCGGGTCTTACACGTCATACTGCCTTCTTTTCTTCGTTCCTCTGGGACAGTGCTGAGCAGGTCACAGACTTTTGGCAGACGTTGCTGGAAGTGAAATCAAACCAAACACTTCTGTTCCTTAGGTTCTTTCCTTCCAAGAATCCTCACTCTTCCTTTTCTGTGCCTCAGGCAATGGTAACGCCACCTTTCCCGTTAAGAATCCTTACAGGAAATGCCCCTTGTGGCTCAGCTGTGACGAACCCAACTAGTATCCGTGAGGACATGGGTTCAATCCCTGGCCTTGCTCAGTGGGTTAAAGGATCCGGCGTTGTATGAGCTGTGGTGTAGGTCGCAGATACAGTTTGGATCTGCTGTTGCTGTGGCTACAGCTCTGATTCGACCCCTAGCCTGGGAACTTCCATATGCCACAGGCGTATCACTAAAAAAAAAAAAAAAAAAAAAAAAAGGAATCCTTGCAATGAACCTTACCAATTTTTTTTGATGAGTCATGCTGGGTTTTTCCCTGAAGTCCCTTTGTTTTCTTAGAAATCTTTTGTGTTCCTCTGACTACCCTTACATAACTGAATAGCGTGTGCACTTTTTCATTGTGCTGTCTCTATGGCACCCACTTCGCTTCCCCTAGGAGTGCTTTGGAGCTCAAAAGAGTCTCTCTTACAGAAAGAGTCATTGTGTGTGGACAGATACCCTCAGAAAAGACAGCCTTTATTTTTTTACTCAGAGATGAATCTTACTGATTACCGGGCCATCATTTTTAAAAACAGCCCCTGAAGGAGACAAGCAGAATGAAATAAGTCATGCTTTATGGAACTGTGGCGTTGCAAAACATAGTTATCACCTCCAGAGAACTCAAATTCAGAAAGCAGTCCTTTTCCTCCCAATTGCTGGATTTCCCCTCCATCCATCCATGTAGAACGTGCCTGTTCCCCCGAACTGTCCTTTGCAGATCCTCGTGTTCATGCCTCTCTGCCCAGGTGTGGTTACCGATTAACTAAGTAGTTTCCTGATTTATTCATTTATGTGCTCCATACCTGCTCCCAAACCCTGCTGCTGCATATTCCCATAAGGATTTAAGGTAGATTGGCATCATTCTTGCAGAAAAGCAAAGGACTGTCCTGCTCCTCAGCATTTTTTTCACAAAGCCCTTTGTCCCCAAGCTGGACTTCTGCTCCTCATCTCTCTCCGCCAAGAAGCAAGGCCCGTTCTTTGGAGATGGGTCCCACTTTTCTAGGGCAGCTTTGAAGGATCTGGTTGGAACACTGGCCAGGACAGCTCCTTCTCCCCCTCCGGTACTTCCCTCTGAAGATAAATGGTTTGTCGGTATCTCCTTTGAGCTTGAAACCCACAAAATATATACGAAACATCTGATTAAAAAAAATAATAAAAGAAATTTCAGTTTCCGATGTGGCTCAGCAATAATGAACCCAACTAATATGCATGAGGATGCAGGTTTGATCCTTGGCCTCCCTCAGTGGGCTAAGGATCCAGCAAGGCTCTGGCTTACAGTGTAGCTCGTAGATGTGGCTCCGATCTGGCATTGCTGTGGTTGTGGTGTAGGCCAGCAGCTGCCTCTCCAATTCGACCCCTACCTGGAAACTTGCTTATGCCATAGGTTCAGCCCTAAAAAAAAAAAAAAAAAAAAAGGAAAAGAAATTTCAAGCAACTTCCCAGTGGCCTTGCCTAGAAACAGGAAAAGGGTCCGTGCACTTAAAATGAATCTAAATCATGACAAGTCATGGGTGCATGAGCACTTGTTCACCGAATCTGAAATGGATACATAAAAATGCATCCCGGCGTTTCCCATATATGCTTGTTCATTTCACGTGGGATAATTCTAGAAGGGCTGCTCTTACAGCCTTGCAGGTCCTCTTGTCTGCTTTAGGGAAATGCCTCTCATTTTCCTGGGGATGTTTCTCCTATAGGAAGAATTCAAAGGAAGGAAATAACTCAGTTAATGAACGTGGCCACCTTCCACTTCTAAATGGACATACTCTTTGCCATATGGCGGGCGTTATGGAGAGATGTTTTATCATCCATTATACTCAGCTGTTGTTTACTCTGCGTGAATTGAATGTTGACAATTATAGTTCGAGGGGTTTTATTTTTTTTAAGAGCATATGCTGAAGAAGATAAAATATTTAGCACAACTTCCTTTGGACTTAGTAATTATGCTGCATTCTTTCAGCCCATTTAGGACTAAATTAGAACATTTAGTAGTGTTTGGAGAGAACTCCCACACTTGGTAAGCACCGAGGGAAAAAAATATAATTTATTTAATTGGTTTTCATTTGGAAGGGAAATAACCCCATTTCAAATGTCTTGGTGTTAGAAAAGGCACTGTGGCTTCCCCATGAAAATAGGCAGATGCTCATACATTTGGGAAATTAACATAGATCTTCCACAAGGAAACGTATGAGGGCCACTGCATTACATGACAACCATTCACCCGTGTATTTTTGCAGAATCATTTCCAGTCTTCTTCTCTTCCCCTCACACAATCTTTAGAGAAGCCCTGAACGGAGATGAGGCTACTGAATTACTCTTAGTTTCCCGTGTCCCTACAGACAGGCATCATTCCCTTAATAAGCCCTTAAGGAATGCCTACTTTATTAGGCCCGGCCTGGGATTCTGGAATGAGCTAAATGTGGCCCCTTCTGAAGAAAAGGCACAATCACAACTCTGGAGTGGAGAGGGACCCCTAAATCAGCCAGATGGGAGGGAGTGGCCGCAGGGAAGCTGAGACACACATATTACCCAGAGCCACCAATGTTGGAGTGAGTAAAGGGGAGAGGGGAGCTTCATGCAGTTATGTCCCCACTCAGAGGCTCAGCAGCAGGAGAAAGTGCCCTGAGTCAGTAATTACCACTGTCTCGTCCATTGGACAGCTCAGGGGAGGGGGGAATCCAGACTCGAAAGTTAGGTGCAGGGCACATGGTGCTGGGCTTTGCACTTGAACTTTACCTTGAGGGCAGTGAAGCGCCTCGGAGGCTTCTGCATTCTCTCTGGTGTTCCACCTGGGAGGGAGGAGAGGCGCTGCTCAGAGGGGGGGCTGGGCCGTGTGAACCTGCACCTGGACGGTAGCAAGGGGGTGCAGACTCGAGGGCGCTCTCAGGGTGGATCCCACAGGTTTGACAAGTGGGGAACCTTGTTTGCAGGAAAGCCTAGGCAGGAAAAAAGGAGGAAAAAAACATGTTTTGTCCTTTTTCCATGCTGCTATGGCTGCGCTCCAGGACTAACATGGAGCGATGTATTTTGCTCTCATAATAGATGGTTATCCAGCACTTACGGCGACCAGACCTGGTGCTAAGCACTTTACAGTGAAGGGGGTCAGAAAATGCCACTTTGGCATAAGGATTACTCTGAGCTGAAAGCAAATGAGAAGCAAGAGAGGCAGAAAGGGTTCTCTACTTCCCCCTGTCTTCCTAAAAGCAGGGCATCAATTTCCCTTTAGGAAGGTGTCCCCGCCCCCCACCCCCACCCCGACCAGGAAGGGAAGAGTAATTCTAATCTCTGGAGATGGAGAGCCAACACTGAGAGGATTCGGCATAAACAGACCTTAAGAAAATAACCCTTTTCTTCCATTGGTATCTCCATATATTTCTTAGTCACTTCCCCACTGTTTATCATCCTTTGAGGCCCAAACCTCCTTTCCTTGGTTAAAATGTTATAGAAGCTCCTGAGTCTAAGCCATTCTTTGAGTTTCACTCCTTTTCTGTGAGCTCCTGCACGTGTAAATACTTATGCAAATTGTCTGTCTTTTCTCCTTTTACTCTTATGTTAAGTTGGGGAGTTCCCGGGGTGGCTCAGCAGTATCCGTGAAAAGGCAGATTCAGTTCCTGGCCCCACACAGTGAGTTAAGGATCCAGCATTGCTGGCAACTGCCCTGTAGGTCGAGGATGCGGCTTGGATCCGGTGTGGCTGTGGTTTAGGCTGGCAGCTGCCGCTCCAATTCGACCTCTAGCCTGGGAACTTCCATTTGGCGCAGGTGTAGTCCTAAAAAGACAAAATATATGTATATAATTGTATGTTAAATATGTGGGGCCCCAGACAGTAAACTTAAGAGCATAAAGTTTTCCTCCTTGACAACATACATCATACGGAGCGCAGCAGGGAAAGGGAACCCGGGAGAACAGCTCTGCCATGTGGCTCTCAGCCTCAGGTTTTATGGGAATGGGCTTCGTTTCCAGTTGTCTCTGTCTGGCCAATCATCTTCCTTGGCACATATTTGGTCTGACTTGGGGGGCCTTCCTAGGGGCCTGTGTATCTCTCAGCCAACATGGAGTCCAGCGCCAAGGGTTCTGGGAGACGGGTCATCTCCCCCCTCTTTTTTGGCCCTTCCCAAATTCGCCCAGTTCGCCTTCAGGGCAACGCTGCCTTCCTTATCGGGACTTCCTGTTGTGAGAAAACTCATGCAAGCAGTTATTATTGCACCTGGCCAAGATGGGCAGTTTCAGGCAACAACACAGAAGTTCCTGGGCCAGGGATCAAATGCATGCCACAGCAGCGATGAGGCACAGCAGTGACAACCCAGGACCCTTAGCCGGCTGAGCCATCAGGGAACTCCTATGGTCAATTGCTTTAATTTGAAAGCTAAAGGCATGCAGCAGAGCTTGGCTGATGGTTGTATTTGTAGCAAGTGGGTAACTCAGCTGCCTCTGGCTTAACCAAGTTGGCCCCATCACCACAATTTAACAAGCCCTGAATCACGGAGGGAGACCCCAAAGGGAGCCATCTTTGCTACAGAAGGTAAACTAAACTCCCTGGCTTATGGACAAAGCTCACATGGAGAAATTCAGGAGAGAGTGATGGGACAGCAGGGGAGAGCCAGTGGGGTAGATAGAGCTGAGGTGGGAAGGAAAGATGAAGACAGACACGGTCGCTGCTGTGGGAGGGAAATTTAAAGAAACGATGGGAGTTCCCATTGTGGCGCAGTGGCTAACGAATCTGACTAGGAACCATGAGGTTGCCGTTTCGATCCCTGGCCTTGCTCTGTGGGTTAAGGATCCGGCGTTGCTGTGAGCTGTGGTGTAGGTCGCAGACGCGGCTTGGATCCCGTGTTGCTGTGGCTCTTGCTTAGGCCAGTGGCTACAGCTCTGATTGGACCCCTAGCCTGGGAACCTCCATATGCCACAGGAGCGGCCCTAGAAAAGGCAAATAATAATAATAAAGAAATGATGAAGTGACATTTAGAAAGGTTTGGGGTGTGTGACATGAGATATGGAGTCCTCTTTAATCTACTTACAAAAATATTGATGAAATTCTTCCTTGTTAAAAGTTGCACTGGCTACTTGCCTATTTGCTCTGGAACCACCTCTTGCCTGTGCTCTCTTTATCTGACTCTTGCAAGCTAAGACTCCCAGGCTCTTTTGACCACCAGCTCTGTGTTCGGGTGCCAGCATGAGGCACTGGAGAAGCCAGGGTATTTCTTGTCCTTCTTCGCTGCTTCAGGAGGCATGCCTAGCACCACCTGAGACTCCTGTCTGTTTCCAGCTTTGCCCAAATAGACCCTCTATGATACTAGGTGAGTGGCCCCAGCCCCTGGGCTCAGGTAACACCACCTTTTTTGGGGGGGATTAGGGGAGTTGGGAGGGGCAGGGCAGGTCGTGGTGTCCCAGTTGCTAATTTGGGGATGCCTCATCTACCAAGGTTATTCTTTCATCTCCTCTAATAGCTTTGTAACGAAACCCTGTGTTTAATACCCTCTAATTAATAACCCTGGCGTGGATTTTGTTTTCCTGGCAGAGCTCGGATTGACACAAAGCAGAGGCATCTTTGCTCTTCTCCTGGTTGCCATAATGAGGATTTCCCTAAACACGGGCTTTGTCTCTCTTTGCTCCTTGACTTATTCCATCCTTGAAACTCTGGAGTGAGTAATCTGATTATAATTTTGGAAGACTCACTGGGCCCATTGGATTGGCTCTGCCTCTTCCTTTATGGAGTGAGCCTTCCGGGAGAGCACAATGTCTCTCTGTATTGAACGTCTTGCCCAGGCAGGTCTGCTCTGGTCTAGCAAGTGCCTGCCTATGGGCACATCTGCCTAATTTCGGCTCCTTTGACCTAAAGCCTAGTCTTCCCGCCTGCTCTTTAGCAGGAACAAAGGTGAGCCCATTTGCTGTACTTTTGTTTTGTTTCCTCAACTTGCTCAGAACCCTGAGGGAGAAGACGAGGGTTGTTTATTGTGGCTTCTTCAGAGACCTTAACATTATTCATCAATTCTTTTGGAACTGGATTTATGGGGGTTTTTTTCTTTCTTTTCTGTGTGTGTGTGTGCGCGTGCACTACAACAGCAGAGAAAGGCTTAAATGCACAGATACCTGGCCTTAGTTCATTGGACAAATTTCCCCTTCTCGGCAATTTCTGGAACTCTCCAGTTGGGCCGTGTGTCCATGGCTTACACTTGCTTGTTGCTCACATCCCAACTTTGTGGTTCCTCACCAGGGACAGGTCTATAGTGGGGCTACTGAGCTAGAATATTGTTCCCAATGCCAGGTTGATATGGCCAAAATTAATGTCTGTCCTTGAGGTTGGAATCCCACCATATGTGGTTGCTGTTAGAAGTCCTACTGTACTTGGGTATCAGTAAAGCTGATTTCTAGTATAAGGCTCCTTCTGATTTCTGGAATCACCAGCACCCTAAACGTTCAAGGCCAGAGACCCTCCTCTCACATGGCATGTTCTCCTGTAGTGGTCCCCATTATGCTCCCTATAATCTGACTGACATGCTTTGAATACACACACACATAGACCTAATCTTCTGGGGTGTACACAGTTCAAGCCTTTTCCCTTGGAGGCTCCTCAGCTTCCATGTAAATCAAGGATTCAAACATATGTACCAGGGGACTGTTATCTCCAAACATCACTCTTCAGAAGCATCTAAATTTGGGCATGACCTTGTGCCCATGTATGCTTTTTTTTTGGCTTGTTTGTTTTTTGTCTATCGTCTTTTTAGGGGCACACCTGTGGCAAATGGAGGTTTCCAGGCTAGGGGTTGAATCAAAGCTGCAGCTGCCAGCCTACACCACAGCCACAGCAATGGAGGATTGGAGCTGTCTCTGAGACCTATACCATAGCTCAGGACAACACCAGATCCTTAACCCACTGAGCAAGGCCAGGGATCGAACCCACATCCTCATGGATACTAGTCAGGTTCGTTAACCACTGAGCCATGATGGGAACTTCTGCTCATGTCTGTTTTAAAAGTTGAGCCCTCGGTGAAGAGTCCAGCCTTCTGGACACCACTGGACTCTTTCTCCATGCTCCATTTTATTTGATCAATTCACATGAGTATAGTGGAGAAAACTGGAGCTCTTGGAATAAAGTCACTTATGTAAGAATATCCTACAAAGGAACATATATCTTCATAGTTCTCCTTAAGTCCCATGATGGGGCCAGGCTTCCAGGTCAAGAGGCAATAGGAATAGCTTGTGAACTCTGCTGTAGGAGATGTACTTTGGTCCCCTACATGGCGAAACTGGCGATAAAATGAGATCATCTGTGATAATTTTAGAGAAGCGCTACAGGCTGACTTGAAGCTCCTTGCATATTTAGAACAGTTCAGTCTATTTCAGTGATAAAGAACCATCAGAATGCGTACTGTTGATTTCTTATTGTACCTTTTCGCCCAGCACCAGTGTAGGAGGCATCCAGTAGGTGAGCAGTCAGTGATGGAGGAATAAATGATGTTCTAAAGAATTTTCAGACAGATTATAACACTCTGGTAGAGAAGACAGCCAACCCAGGGGCAGCAACCTAAGGTTATTTGTCTAAAAGAAAAAAAAATAAAAGTAAAAATGCTGATTTAGCCCTTTTCTTCCTATTTCTCAAACCCTAATTTTTTCCCCATGCTTTTTAATCTCTTCATTCTCTTATTTTACCTCATTTCTACCTTTGGACTCTTGTCTCTGGGCAATAAACTCCTTGTTATGTGATATGATTGGAGAAGAGGGAATTCTTCTCTGGTTAACAGACTACAGAAAGAGTGGAGCAACTCTTTCTGCCTCTACTCTTTCTCGTCCCACATCCTGGGCAAGTTGTTTAACCAAACTGGGACTCAGATTTCTCAGTAAGTAAGGTTAGTAAGAGCAGTTCTGTGAATCTCCTTGGCAAAGCATGCGTGGAAATTTCAAGGACCATTGAAAATACTTTGTTGAAAGTTAAAAGCCTTGTATTTTATGTGCTGATCCTTGTTCCCAGTGTAACCCAAAAGGGCCAAGTGTGATTACAGATGCAGTGAGAGCCAGGAAAAATAAGGCTTCTCTCTCTGAAGAGGCTCCCAGAGGTCCTGTATGTATGCATTTGTCATCAGCATCTCATTCACTGAATGAAGAGACACAGAAAACTCATCCCCATAAAAGAAACGAGATGGGAAGAGGTGTGGTTCTGATAATGGCTCAGGAAAGGAACACCTTTCTTCCAATGTAAGTGGGGGTGACCTGGAAGCTAGAGAAATGTCTCTGAGTGTCCTCCATGATTTTCTGGGCAAGACTGGTCCTGTGGCTGCATCGATTGTCATAGTAGGTAGAGAATGAAAAACTAAAGCGATACATGAAAGCGGGGAAAATTCATAGTGTGATGATGATAGCGACAATACTGTTATCAACTAACTATGAAATGCCAGCTGCTTTACTCAGCTTTATACTATATTTACCTCCTATCTTCCCACAGCACTATGAATTCAGTGTTACTATTCTATGTCTGCATATCAAGACATAAGCTCAGAGAGGATTCTTAACTTGCTCAGTCATGTAACTACTAAATGGTAAAATCATGGTTTGAGTCCAGATCAATTTTAACTCTTAAATGTATGAATTTTGGTTTTTATTTTCATTTGGCTAGACTAAATTTTCCACGTTTCTGGGAATACAAGAGCCATTCGTCTTTGAAAGGAAGTTAGAAGAGGAAAGGATGAAAAGATAGTAAGCATACCAGGAAATACACAAATGGTCTCTAGGTATCAATAGGGAAAAAACTATGCCTGTCTTTTCACTATTGTATTCACAGCATCTTTTTCTAGCACAAAATGTGTCAGTAAACATTTTTGGATGAATGAATGAGTAGATTAATGAAAAAAATAAATATCACAGAATTTTTGAAGGGTACAGAGGAGAAAATGAGGAACGTTCAGTTGTTTCTGCCTTTTCTATGTCTTGAGTGAAGATGTCAGGCTTGAAAAAAGTAGATAAAGTTCAGGGTAGCCATTGGGGAATGTGATAGAAAACGCAACAAAAGATGAAATCAAGAATGGCTGAGCAGTGATGACAATGCTCTAGGAATCTGTATGAATTTGTCAATTATTTCTGAGTAGAATTCTCTGGGGCAAGAGGTGATAGAAAGGTATTTGGAGCTTCTCTCTAATTGGACACAATCTGTTTTACTATCAATGATTTTTTAAATAATTAAAAACCTGTCATATGCAAGGTATTTATAAAATAATAATGTGGAGATTGCGATTTCAGGTGCATGATTAAGGAAGCTCATAAGTAGTGCTGGATAGAGCCAAGAGTTAAATCATTTCTGCTTTAATGCATATCTTTAAATATCTATTTAAAATAGTAATTATTATTGTACACCTATAAATGTAATAAAATTCATGAAGTAATTTAAAAATAAAATAGTAATTATTGATGTATATTTTTCCATATCATCCATAAATATTTCAGTGTGTATCTATAAATGGTATGGACATTTTATAAAAACATAACCACAAATAAACAACTTAGAAGAAATGGCAAGTTCCTAGAAATGTACACTCTCCTAAAATTGAACCAGGAAGAAATAAAAAATACAAACAGACCAATTACCGGTAATAAAATTGAATCAATAATTTAAAATTTTCCAACAAACAAAACTCAGGATGAGATGGTTTCACAGGTGAATTCTACCGAACATTTAGAAAAGAGTTAACACCTATCCTTCTCAAACAATTTTTTTAAAATTGCAAAGGAAGGAAAGCCCCTGAACTCATTTTATAGGCTCAAAACACACTGATAGTAAAACTGGACAAAGATACTACAGAAAAATAAAATTACATGCCAATATCCCTGATAAGCATAGATGCAAACCTTCTCAACAACATAACAACAAACTGAACTCAAAAATACATTAAAAGGATTATATTATGATAAGCCCACAGTTAACGCTTTACTCAATGGTGAAAAGCTGAAAAGCTGAAAGTATTCCCTCCAAGATCAGGAATAAGACCAGGATATCTACTCTTGCCACTTTTATTCAACATAGTATTGGAGCTCCTAGCCACAGCAATCAGGCGAAAAAAAGAAATCAAAGAAATCCGGAGTTCCCATCATGGCTCAGTGGTTAACGAATCCGACTAGGAACCATGCGGTTGCAGGTTCTATCCCTAGCCTTGCTCAGTGGGTTAAGGATCCTGCGTTGCTATGGCTGTGGTATAGGCCGGCGGCTACAGCTCCGATTAGACCCCTAGCCTAGGAACCTCCATATGCCGTGGGAGCGGCCTTAGAAAAGGCCAAAAGACCAAAAGAAAAAAAAAAGAAAAACAGAAAAAAAAAGAGAAAGAAAAGAAATCCAAACTGGAAAGGAAGACATAAAACTGTCACTGTTTGCAGATGACAGGATACTCTCCATAGAGAATTTTAAAGATGCCACCAGAAAACTACTGAACTCATCAATGAATTCAATGGAGTTGCAAGACCAAAAATTAAAATACAGAAATCCATTGCATTTCTATACACTAGCACCAAAAAATCAGAAAGAGAAATTAAGAAACAATCTCATTTATAATGGAATATCACCCAGCTATTAAAAAAAAAAAAAGGAAATTTTACCATTTGCGACAACATGGATGAACCCAGAAAGTATAAGTCAGACAAAGACAGACAAATAATATGTGATTTCACGTATACATGCAACCTAAAATATAAAACAAATGAGCAAACATAAGCAGTTACAAATGCAGAGAACAAACTTGTAGTTCATGAGAGGAGGGTAATGGGGGCACGAAAAACATGGGTGAGGGAGGTTAAGAGGCACACATTTCCAGTTGCAAAATCAATTGTTAACTGGTATGAAATGTACAGTGTGGGGAATATAATAAGTATGTAATGTCTTTGTATGGTGAGGTATCTTAACGAGATTTATGGTGATGATTATGCTGAAATGTCTAGAAAGATCAAATTATTCTGCTGGGTGACAGGAACTAATAGAGTGTTGTAGGTCATTTATACTTCAAAACAAACTCATAAAAAAAAAAGAGATCAGATTGGGGAGGGTAGAAGGCAAGGGGATTGAATGAAGGCAGTCAAAAGATACAAACTTCCAGTTATAATATAAATTAGTCCTAGGAATGTAATGCACAACATGATAAATATAATCAACACTGCTGCATGTTGTATATGAAAGTTTAGCAAGTAAATCTTAAGAGTTCTCATGACAAAGAAAAAAATCTTTTTCTATTTCAGTTTGGTATCTGTATGAGATGATAGATGTTCATGAACTTATTCTGATTTTCATTTCATGATGTGTGATGTGTCAAAAACTGTACCACAAACCACAATCTATATCCAGCTGACTATTTCTCTTCCTGCCTACATGTGTTTCCCTGTAGAACTAGTTTGTTCGGCCTTTATACCACATCTTTATTCAAATTAAAAAGTCAAGCCCTAAAATTTTTCGAAAAATACATTCCACACAAACAGCTATAGTAGAAAGGTATGCATGTTCAGTGCAATGAACAGCTGTATAAAATTTCAGGGCAGTAGTTCATAGTAGAACATTTTATTTTAAATGATATTTTAAAGGAGAGAATCTTCGAATTGGCTAAACACATAAATAAAGACCATTTGAACAGCTTGGTGCCCAAGTCCAGATGGATTTTCCGTTATCTTATTTGTACTTCCTGCCTTATCAGATATTTCTTCCCCCTGTCGGTTGCACAGCTTTGAGACATTTGTTTTTGTTATCTATACACTATAAATTTGGGGCATTTCATCTGAGACACTGTGTGCTTTAAACGGAAGGTATTTTGTTTTCCCAATATCCTAATTTGTCATCCATAAAAACAGGAGACAAGATCATCTTTAAGAGACAGATGCTAAGGGATGAATTATTGATCAGACCGTAAACAAGTTGGAAAATGAAACGGATTTGCTAAATCTGTTTTATTTTAATCTTTTCCAAGGATGGAAAAGATTAAAATAAAACATCCTCCAACCCTGGAGATATGTCAGTAATAGGGGAAAAATGCCATATACACTGGTGGAGCCCAGTGGAATAATCAGAGGCCATATTTTTTTAAGGCAGTGGTTTCCCAGTACTGAGATCCCCTTTTATGATTTCCCATCCCCATGGGCAGTGTGTTTTGAAAAAATGAACACACCAAACTACACTTATCAATATTTAATTTATCTTCTCATTTTTTATTAATCAAAGTCTTTCATCACTGCCAACCAGAATATCCAATCGGTACATGACAACCTGGGTTACTACACTGAATTGCTAAAAATTCCAGCTAAAAGCAACAAAATATTTGAATGGACATCATCCTTAACCTGAACACAGACATGGCGTTTTCTCCTCCATCAGGAAGACGGGGATGAAAATCTTGACATTCAGAGCCCTTTAGTCTTTGGTTCCAACGTTTGATGGGCGGAATGCCCCCCATCCCAAATGCCCATGTCCTATTCCTTGAAACTTGTGAATAGGTTAGATAGAGTTCATAACAAAGGAAAATTAAGGTTGCAGATGGAATTATGGTTGCTAATCAGCTGATTTTGAGATGGGGAGATTATCCAGGTAGGCCCAGTATAATCACAAATGTCCTTAAACACGGAAGTAGGAGGCAGAAGAGTCAGTGGCAGAGTGACGGGATGCAATATGGTGCGAGAAAGACTCAATTGGCCATTGGTGGTTTTGCAGCTGCCTGGCCCTGGGAGCCAAGGAATGTGAGCAACCTCTCATGGAAAAGGCCAGAAACTGGATTCGCCCTTCGAGGCTCCAAAAAGGAACTCAGCCTTGCTGACACCTTGATTTTGCTCAGTGGGACCACGTTCAGGCTTCTTGCCTCCAGAATTGTAAGATAATACCTTTATGTTATCTTACACCACTGGTTTGTGGCAATTTGTTACAGCAGCCAAGAAAACTGCTACATAATCTCTTTTCCCAAATTACTGACCACCGTCACCCCCCATCCCGGTCCCCTTGTGCGCTGGGTGAAGTGACGTCTGGGCATGCTCTTCTCCCCCGTTCTGGATCCCATTTATGCTCTCCCTCTTCAGGAGGTCATGTCCCTCTTTCAGGACAGAGCTCAGGTGCCTCCTGGGCCACAGGCTCCTTTGTTCCTGCATCTGCCCGCCACCTCTCCCTCCTTCAAACTCCTGCTGTGCTGCAGCTGCCTCTCCCTGTCCTGGCCCTTACTGCACTTTCTCCTGAAATAGATTTAACCATGCACTTATTACACCTTCTCTACTAGATTATCAGTTTCTTGATAGGTCCAGTGTTTGATTCATCTCTAAATCTTCTACAATGCCTGGCCCAATACATTTACTTCCTATGAACTTAAAATCAGAGTTCTTTATATGTGTGCATATGTACATAGAAGCACTGTGTGTGTACATACGCATAAGTCTGTCAAAGACATTATAAAACAATCATATATCCTCACAAGAATAAAAGAAGAAAACTAAGGGGGAGTTTCTTGTTTTGTTTTGTTTTGTTTAGGGCTGCATCTGTGGCATATGGAAGTTCCTAGGTTGAACTGGAGCTGCAGCTGCTGGCCTACGCCGCAGCCATGGCAACACCAGATCCGAGCCACGTCTACGACCTATGCGGCAGCTTGTGGCAAGGATAGATCCTTAACCCAGAAGGAAGCCGGGATGGATACTGGCTGGGTTCTTGATCCACTAAACCGCTACAGGAACTCCCAAAAACTAAGGTTTTTCACTAACTGCCACACAAATGTTAAGCATCCCAGGCACATTTATCTTTTAGGACCAGCCTGAGCATTTGCCCCTTTGCAAAACGACTATTGAAGGAGGGATGAGTACAGGCAGGGTTAACCTTTGATTGAAGAGCTGTGTAGCAAAGTGGAGAGCTGTACCTGAGACACCTCTGCTTTCATGCAAAGAATCTGAGCCAGCAGAGGAAGGTGAGGTCCATTAGTGGCAGTAAGGTCTTGGGCCAGTAGCCTCATCTTTTATTTTCTTTGGGATTGAGTTACCTACCAGAAAAGAATGTGAAACATTTTTTTTTTCATGCAGATGTTGATCAATAGCTTTCTTTCTTTCTTTTGGTGCCTCCCAAGGCATGTGGAAGTTCCCCAGCCAAGGATCAAACCTGTGCTGAAGCTATAACCAGAGCCACAGCAGTGACAATGCCAGATCCTTAACCCACTGAGCCACCAGGGAACTCCAATCAATATCTCTCTAGAAAGAAAGATACTAAGTATGAAACAAAAGAAGCCAGAACATCAAATAGCTGATGGCACACTTGGCTTGTACATCTGCAAGACAGGACCACTCTTTAAAAAGAAAATAAAACCAAAATGTTTTGTCTCCAAGACAAGCAGGCAGCTTTGTGGCACCATAATTTCCAGTTCCATCCATGAAAATAGAATATTTTTGTTATTCATATTTTGCCTGTTAAAGCAATTACTTTAGCTTTTATTTTTATTTTTATTTTTTGCTTTTTAAGGCCACACTGGCAGCATATGGAAGTTCCCAAGTTCCCTAGCTAGAGGTTGAATCAGAGCTACAGCTGCCAGCCTATGCCAGAGCCACTGCAACGAGGGATCTGAGCTGCATCTGTGACCTACACCATAGCTCATGGCAACACCAAATCCTTAACCCACTGAGCGAGGCCAGGGATTGAACCCACATCCTCATGGATCCTAGTTGGGTTTGTTAACGGCTGAGCCGTGAAGGGAACTCCTACTTTAGCTACTTTTTAGCTTTCATCCTTCTAAACGTTAGACCAAAGAATACACATCTCTTCAAAGACTATTCTATGCCTGGGGTATTTTTATTTCTTTTCCTCTCAGAATCAGCAAATGATAGATCACAAATGCACTTTTAATTGTTTGTATTTATTGACTATTACTATATGCCAGACATTATGCTAAGTGTTTATAGATATTCTTCCATTTAAAACTAACAATCCTCAGAGTTCCCACTGCAGTTCAGTGGCAACAAACCCGACTAGTATCCATGAGGATGTGGGTTTGATCCCCAGCCTAGGTCAGTGGGTTAAGTATTTTCCATTGCTGTGTCTGTGGCATAGGCTGGTGGCTCTGCTTTAACCCCCAGCCTGGGAACTTCCATATGCTGCAGGTGTGGCCTAAAAAGGAAAAAAAACAACTAACAATCCTCAATGTTCACAGCAGTATTATTTACCATTGCCAAGCTGTGGAAGCCACCTGAGTGTGCATCAACAGATGAATGCATAAGGAAGATGTTTCTCTCTCTCTCTCTCTCTCTCTCTCTCTCTCTCTCTCTCTCACACACACACACACACACACACACACTGGAATACCACCTGACAATAAAAAAGAATGAAATTTTGCCATTTGCAGCAACATAGGTGGACTTGGAGGACATACTGCTAAGTGAAATAAGTCAGACAGAGAAAGACAAATACTGTATGATATCTTCTATGTGGAATCTAAAAAATACAACAGACTAGTGAATATAACAAAAAGGAAGCAGAATCACAGATATAGAGAACTACTAGTGGTTCCCGGTGGGAGAGGGAAAGGGGAGAAGGAAGATGGGGCAGAGGATTGAGAAGTATAAACTATTATGTATAAAATAAGCCACAAGGATATACTGTACAACACAGGGAATATAGCCAATATTTTAGCATAACTATAAATGGAGTATCACCTTTAAAACGTATAAAAATTAAAAATTTTAAAAAACCCTAAGAATCCTATGAGGTGACTATTATGATTTTTGTTTTAAAATTTAAGCAGCTGAGTCATAAAGAGTTGAGGTTGTTATACAAGCTCTCATCACCCATAAGGGGCACAGACTCCATGCACCCCAAGGTGTTTGCATCCCCAAGCCTGTGTTCTTGACCTCGGTGCCATCCGATGGCATTGAGTTCTTGATTCCAATGCCTGTGGGCTACTTACCAAAAGGAGGAAGCAGTTACTTCCCTTCTCTACACAGATATTGGCCTCTAACCTTAGATATTACAATTTAAAGACACTCCAGGGAAGGACTTTCCAATTTTTTTTGACAAGAACCCATGATAATAATCACATTTAACATCTAGTCCCAGAGAGCACACCCACGCCCAGACACACAGACACACACACAGACACACACACACACCGTGAAATGATACCATGACGGCTCAATATACACTCCGATATGTTTTATTCTGCTCTATTTTATTTTTAAAAATTCTGGTCAGGAAGCACTCGATGGTTTTCACAATGTGCTAACAGGTTATTATCTTTATTTTGAGAAACACAGCACTGGTATATATAGCTAGTTCTATCTTGCACGATTATCTTTTTTTTTTTTTTTTTTGTCTTTTTGCTATTTCTTTGGGCCGCTCCTGCGGCATGTGGAGGTTCCCAGGCTAGGGGTCCAATCGGAGCTGTAGCCACCGGCCTACGCCAGAGCCACAGCAACGCGGGATCCGAGCCGCGTCTGCAACCTACACCACAGTTCACGGCAACGCCGGATCGTTAACCCACTGAGCAAGGGCAGGGACCGAACCCGCAACCTCATGGTTCCTAGTTGGATTTGTTAACCACTGCGCCACAACGGGAACTCCAACGATTACCTTTTTGAAGAGAGGTCGACCATCTTAGGCACGTTATTTAATTTCTGAGTCCTCAGTTTCCTCATCCGCACAATGAGTATATTGAACCAGATCAGTGAGATATATATGTGTATATATATATGTGTGCGCGTGTGTATGTGTGTGTGTGTATATATATATATATATATATATATATATATATATATATTTTTTTTTTTTTTTGGATTGTCCACAGCATGTGAAAGTTCGCAGGCCATGGATCAAACACCTGCCACAGCAGTGACAATGCCAAATCCTTAACCCCCTACACCACAAGAGAACTCCAGATTAGGGAGTCTTAATCCTGATTGTACCTTAGAAATATTTAAGAGGTTTTAAACACAGTTTTGTCCAGACTTTTGCCCCAGAATCTCTGATTTAATTTTTTGGTGGTAGGGCCTGTGTATCGGAGTTGTTGTTTTGTTTTTTTTTTAATTCCCTAGGTTAAGCTAATGTGCCACCAGGCTTAGGAACTACTGGATTAGATGATTGCTTAATTTTCTTCTAGCCAGAAATTCTAAGCTATTTTGACTGATGAGTGGGTTATATATATTTTTTAATTATTTACAAGTTTGGCGTTCCCCTGTGGCACAGTGGGTTAAATATCTGGCATTGCTGCAGCTGAGGCTTGGGTCACAGCAGCAGCCTGGCCTAGGGACTTTCATACGTTGTGACCACAGCTAAAAAATAAAATAAAATAAAAATAGAATTTTTATTTTTGTGAGGAGAAAGGGCATTAGCCCTGCGCAATATCGTTTGCAGGAGTGACTTTCACAGTCTAGTTCCAGAGGAATTGGGTTTGTTTAAAGTCCTGTTCCCTGGGCCCACCCCCAGCAGCTCTGATTACACCTCTGGGGGGGACCACACACTCAGCAAGTTTAACAGACACCGTAGGTGACTCTGATGGAGGTGGCCTCAGAAACATTGTACCACGTCATCTCAGCACCATTTATAGTTTCCTCAATCCTCAGTACTTAGCCCTGGGCCTATGGCCAGTGCTCTGAAATATTTGCTAAGTGGCTGCCCTCTGCCAGCTCCATGGCAAGGTGACAATTTCCCTCTGTTCTTCGATCCCCCCCTTTTTTTCCTTCCTTTTTTTTTTTTTTGCTTTTTAGGGCCACACCCATGACAAATGGAAGTTCCCCGCCTAGGGGTGGAATCTGGAGCTACAGCAGCTGGCCTACACCACAGCCACAGCAACTCGGGATCCGAGAGGCATCTGCAACCTACACCCCAGCTCACGGCAATGCTGGACCCTTAACCCGTTGAGCGGTGCCGGGATCAAACCCACATCCTCGGGGATACTAGTCAGGTTTGTTACCCCTGAGCCACAACGTGAACTCTGTCTTTGATCCCTCTTCTAACTGAGCCCAAGTAAACAATCACCTTCTCCTATTTCTCCTTCTCCATCCATATATTAAACACACACTCAAACTAGGTTACTCATACCCTGAGGGTGATTATACAGTGGTGGCTAAAACAGCAGGATGTACTTGGAATAAATCTTTAATTTAATTTAACAAATATTTTTATAGGGCTAAGTGTCAATCACAGCTGTAGGGCTTTATAAATATTAACTTGGTTGGTTTCCATCCATAATAATCTCGTAAGGTAAGGTGCTACCATCCTTCTATTTTACAAATTAGGACCCTGAATCCTGCTGTATTTTGTAGCACTGATTCTACTCAGTGTTTTGAAGTACATTATTTTTTAATTATACTGTATAGAGCTGAACATAGAATTTCACATACTTTATTCTTATTGAAGTATAATTTATTTACAATGTTGTGTTAGTTTCAGATGTATAGCAAAGTGATTCAGTTATATATATATATATATATCCCTTTTCAGAATCATTATTCTGTCTTTTTATGAGATATTGAATATAGTTCCCTGTGCTATACAGTAGAGTCCTTGTTGGTTTTTTTACGTGATGAATAGTAGTGGTGAATCTGTTAATCTCAAATTCCTAATTCATCCCTGTCCCCGCCCCCCACCACACACACCTCTTCTTTCCCCTTTGGTAACCATAAGTTTGTGTTCTATATTTGTGAGTCCATTTCTGTCTTGCAAATAAGTTCATTTGTATCAGGCTTTAATGAGTCCATCAGTTCATATTTTAATATGAGGCATGAAATAAATTGAATTGGGGGGTAGGCAGCTGCAGGAAGACCTTCTATAGATAAAGCTTCAGCTTCCTCTACTGTTAGATGTATTTCAGTGGAAAAGTGAGAACCTGGTATTAAGCGATTACTTAGTAAAGCATTCTTAAGTTAATAGACCCAAGTAGTAATTTCCTTGATAATCTTATATGATTTTCTTATCTATATTTTTATCTCCAACATTGAAAATTTAAGATAGTGCCTAATGAATATTTTGAGTTAATAAATAGGTATTTGGCAATAAACTAATAAGAGACTAGCATATTGTTTGCCAATTGACATAGCATAAATTCTCTCACTCTGATTGTAATGTACTGGTCACATTAAGGAAGATATAATACCCAAACGAAGAGGACTTCACAAGCAAAGGAGTTTTTCCTGTTTTTATTGTCTGTTTAATAACTAGCCCATTGGATTGGTTTTATAGACTTTTACCTAATCCTTTGCCTCCTTCCCATCTGCAAAACCAGGACCATTTGTCCACTATTTGCAGGTTCATCTCCACCTGGTCTATATCCTTGGTGTCATTCTAGCTCTGAGCTTATTTCCATGTTGATACTGGGACCCTTTATGGGATTGTTTCGAAGACCTGGCTTCTATCTAGAATCACATTTTAGCTAATCAGTGTTATGACTTTCTCCCTGTGTCTGGGTCCTTGTCAGTAGAGCTGTGGCTGATTGATGGGAGGTGGGAGTAGGGGAGGGGGTCTGAGCATAGGGTCCTGTTGTATCCATGATCATCCCATAGTGACCAAGGCTTTTCTGTAGGAATGTACCTCAGAGTAAGCAAATACCTCCCATAGATGAAGAAAATCTCTTCTTTACAAAAGAATGCCAAGTTAAGAAATGTATAAGCAATGGTAAATCAGAAAATTGCCATTTTTCCACCCCCAATGAAATCTCCTTTTCAAGCAGGAATCACCAATGTGTGCTAAGACCATTGAGTGAAAAACTGACAAGGAACTGGCCACAGGACACTTGCTGGTTGCAAGTAGAAAACCTAACTTTAAAATGTAAGCATCCATCGCTTCTCGGCCTTTTGGCTAAGATCAAGTGTAAAATGTAAGCATCCAAATGTCACCCTTTACTTGGTGATCAATCTCGGCGCAGAATACTGGGAACCCGCTTATATGCCTCCTGCTGTGGTACAATTGAAGCTCACTGTCTTGCCTATGAAGTGTTCTACCCAAAATATTTAACTTGAGTTGGATTCAAAGATTGGGATCTAACATTCACTGTATAGGAAACACAGGGGATAAAGTAAAAGTTAAATGACATCATGCAGAGCTCATTAGACAAGCCCAGAAAGTGGGAATTCTGCAGGACAAATCTTTTGAGTCAACATCGTGAAAAAAAGAAGGAAGCATTTGGGGTTTTATTTTTGACAAAAAGAAATTTAGAGACATAATCTAGGCAATGTGTGATTCTTTAGTGGATCCCAATTTGAATAGACCGAGTGTCTGTCTTAGTTCAGCTGCTATAACGAAGTCCAGCAGTTCCCCCCTTGTCTGCAGGTCATGTGTTCCAAGACTGCCAGTGGATACCTGAAACTATGGGGAGTATTGAACCCTATAAATACGATGTTTTTCCCTATACATACATATCCATGATGAGTATGGATTTAATTTATAAATTAGGCACAGTAAGAGAATATCCAAATTGCCAGCATCAGTACTCTCGTGCTTTGGGCCACTATTACATAAAACAAGGGTTACTGGGACACAAGCACTGCCATAGGGCACAGTTGATCTGATAAACCAGATGCTGGACAAATGGACAATTCACACTCTGGGTGGGGTGGAGGGTGGGTGAGAGATTTCATTGTGCTACTCAGAGTGGTTTGCAATTTAAATCTCATGAATCATTTATTTCTGGAATTTTCCATTTAATATTTTTGGACCAAAATTGACTACAAGTAACGGAAACAGTGGACAAGAAGGGACTACTATACCATAGACTGCGGAGCCTCTAAACAATAGAAATTTATTTCTCTCCGTTGTGAAGGCTGGCTGGCTGCGATCAGGATTTTGGAAAGGTGCCTCTTTTTTCAGCTTCTTATGTCCTCACATGGCAGAAGGTGGAGAGAGGAAGCAAGCTCTGTGTGAATCTTATAAAGCTACTAATCCCATTCATGAGGGCTCCACCCTAATACCTCATCTAATCCTAATTATCTCCCCAAAGCCCCACCTCCTAATATCATTACAGAGTGGGATAGGTTTTCAGCATATGATATGGAGACACCAACTTTCAGTCCATAATAGAATCAGATGATATCAACAAGTTATCATCAGTTTTATTAGATGATACTTATTTTGTGCTTACGTAGGAAAATGTCCTTATTTCCCACACATGAACTCTTTAGAAATATCTGCTTTATACTACTTCAGAAAAAAAAATAAAGAAAATATTGCAAAATGTTGACAATGGTTATATAATTAGGTTACGGCTACAGGAGTGGAATTACATGCTTCTTTTTACATTTTCCCTTTGGTGATTTTAAAGTGTGACACTCACTGGAAATGCAAATTCTAGGGCCCCAGTCTGGACCTACCGAATCCGGAACTCTGGGGGTAGATGGCAGCAATGGCATTTTAACAAGCCCACCGGGATATTCTGTACTCCAAATAATCTGAGAACCACCGCTTCTGGGCATGGTGCAGTTAGAGGAGAGTGCATGGCAGGAAAGCTATGACTCTGACAGTGTGATGTAATTACTCACACTGAAATATAAGACCAAGAATGAGTCCATGGTATGTAGACACGGGAGTGAAAAGTGAAGATCAGGAACCAGGCTCAGCGAGCCAGGTACCCGCAGGCTTTGAGAGGTCCCTGTAGCATGATGGAAGGCACCTGTCCAGAAGCCCAGACCAGACGTCACAGTCCACATGGCCTGGCTCTGTCTCTTCATCAGGAGTGTCTGGCTCTGCGGCAGCAGCTCCTGCTGATGCTCTTGTTCTTCTTTAGACTTTTTCCTAGAGATGCAGTCTGCTTCTAACCACCAAGTGGGCAGAGGGTGCTGTGTTGAATGACCATCTCTGCTCAGTTTCAGAATGCTGTTTCTTCTCCACTTTCCATCACCATGCTCCACTGGGATGTATCCTGGGATGTCCGGGGACACCGTGCCAGGCATCAAACACTGGGGTGGAAACCTCCACTCCACACCGTACTCCGCAGGCTGGCCTGGACCCGCCCCAGTACATGTTAAGAAGACAGGCTGACTCGGTGCCTCCTCCGTCTTAGGGGAAGAAGAGGGCAACCATTCCTGGTACGTTTCATCCCACGTCCATTAACTAGCTAATCTTGGGACTTGTCTCAGGCTTATCTAATGGGTTTTAGCTCATATTGGGACACAGGTGATTATAGTGCTCTATTAAGTGAGGGCTTCATATATAAAGTGTCACTAACAAAGTCTTTTCACTTGCCCCAACTGTCTTATCTGGCATTCTCTAGAACACTATTTCCCCCAAACATGTTTTTAAAGATGCTATGTATGAAAATGATCTGTGGTTATAAAAATCTTGGAAATACCAGGTTAAACACATTTATTTATTTATTTGTTTTGCTTCCTAGGGCCACACCCATGGCATATGGAGATTCCGAGGCTAGGGGTCAAATCCGAGCTACAGCTGCCGGCCTACGTCACAGCCACAGCAATGCAGGATCCAAGCCACGTCTGCAACCTACACCGTAGCTCATGGCAATGCGGGATCCCTGACCCACTGAGCAAGGCCAGGGATCGAACCGGCATCCTCATGAATACTAGTTGGGTTCGTTCACCACTGAGCCACGATGGAAACTCCAAGGTTAAACATATTTATATATTCTTTTTTTTTTTTTTGTCTTTTTAGGGCTGCATTTTGAGGCATATGGAGGTTCCCAGGCTAGGGGTGGAATCTGAGCTGTCTGTGTGACCTACACCACAGCCCACAGCAATGCCAGATCTTTAACCCACTGAGCGGGGCCAGGGATGGAACCTGTGTCCTTATGGATGCTAGTCAGATTCGTTTCCGCTGAGCCATGATGGGAACCCCAAGGTTAAACATATTTAATCAAGTTTATTTCATACAGAACTTCTCAGAGCCTCTAGGCTATCAAAAGCCATTGTGACTCTTCTCTATGGGGCCATTTAAGATTAAAGATTGAATCCTTTTGGAAGCATCCTTATCCACAGAATGCATGAGGAGTAAAGACTGTGGCTCAAAGGGACGTGTTTTAGAAAATGTTTCTTTAAAGATTAATGGGTAAAAAGTCGTGTGAAAAACTATATCTATACATTAAGCATGCAGTGATAAAGGCTGTTCTTAACATTGTGACGATGAGAATATTGTTTCTAGAGCATACCGAGCAACAAACACAGGACAGGTGAAAACCACGGTAAATCTCTTCTCCGACTTGATGTAGGTTTTCAGAACAACTCCCCTTCATGAACGGGAAAGCTCCAGAGATGGAGCTGCTGCTGCATACACCTCCATCTAGAATTTAACTTTAACATTGAACATGACTAGCTGGGGTGGGGAGGGAAGGCACTGGGAGGGGAAGGATGGGGAGGGCAGCGAACCAGAGCTCTGTGGCTGACCTGGGACTCAGATCCGGATCCTATGGCCGGATGTGAGGTTCCATTTGTTTTCAAATGTTGGGCTTTGCTTTGCTTGTACTTATGGCAAAATGTAGTTAACAGCTTTAAAGTTTTGGCTTTTAGTACAACACGGTATCCCTTCTTTATAGATTCTTGTGCGAACTATGCTGCATGGATGATGTTAATTCAATCATTAATTTTCCTCAAATTTTCCCTACACTTTTCCCAGAAAACTGGAGACAAGACTCAAATACAAAGAGTTTTGAATGCCATCATTTCTTGAGGCTGGAGAACAGGTCAAGTGAACCCTGAATTCTAAGTCTTAACAATGGAGCAGTAATTTCTCTCACAAAGCTTGAATAATTTTGGCTCTTTTTACCAGACAATAGCTTGATTGCATTGTTCGGTTTCTTGACTTAGGAGCAAGAGGACAATAGCAAAAAATGGGCCAAGAGGAAAGCTCTAGGCTGGAAGATAAAGGCTAGGATTTGTATGAAATTAACTGCAAGCACCCACTGAAGGTACTTTCAGGTTCTAACTCCCCCTCTTCCCCTGGGGAAGGTCCTGGGGTGTTAGCTTCCCAGGATGACCTTGGTCACTTTATGGGAGAGTTCTGTAGATAGTTTAGAAAGAAAAGTAACCAAATACAGCTTAATTCTGTTACAAATTGCATTCTTCCTTGAGAATACACTGTGAAGGAATTATGTTCTTGAACATTTCAGTAAAATAAATATACTTGAACACCTTCTTTGCCAGGCACCATGCTTGTAGGCACCATGCTTGTAGGCACTGGGAATTCAACTGCAAGGAAGACTTGTGGAGGGGCTAACAAACAAGCAATGATTGATGCCCCTGCTGAGTGGGATAAGCAACACAATGGAAACAGAGTGTGTTCCCATGATTCCAACAGCACTTGTAGATTAAATGACCATGGAGGGACCCTTAGGAGAGACTTGGAAGGTGTGGGTACAAGGATGAAGAGTTAGACATTCAAAGAACTGGCAGTAGAGGAGGTAGAACATTCCAAGCAGAGGGGATAACAAGTACCCAGGACCAAAAATAAAAGAATTTGACATGTCTAAATAGAAAGAAGTCCTGTGTGATTGGAGCTCCTGCTTGGGCTCACGGGGTTGAGAACCTGACATAGTGTCCTTGAGGATGCAGGTTCAGTGCCTGGCCTCACTCAGTTATGGATCCAGCAGTGCCTCAGGTTGTGATATAGGTCACAGATGCAGTTTAGATCTGGAGTGGCTGTGGCTGTGGCGTAGGCAGCAGCTGCATCCAGTTCAACCCCTAGCCCTACAACTCCCATGTGCTGCAGTTGTGGCCCCCCCCAAAAAAATGAATGCTTAAGATTAAAAAAAAGTCCTATGTGGTTGAAACACAATGAAGAGAGTTCTCAAAAATAACATTGCTGATCATGCAGGACAGCACAAAGCTTAGTAATGATTGTACTCTGAGGTAATGGATTTGGACTTTTGAGCTCCAGAGGTGTACAAGGATAAATATGTATTGTTTTAAGCCACCAAGTCTGTAGTATTTGTTACAGCAGCCACAGGAAATTAATATACTTGGGAAGAAGAAGATTATCTGTGTCAACCAGCACCCCTACCCATCTGAGAGATGGGACAGTGAAGTGATTGGTGCCGTTTACCACAATGGATTCATCACTGAGTCAGTGTCTGGTGCTCAGCACTGAGTATCTAAGAACTCATTCTCCTTGGTTCATATGGCATGAGCAGATTAAGGAGGATGAATACATACTAACTTTACTCACGAGAGCTATAAACCTCCGCACCAATTCATTGATTGATTCATGGAAGTAGAAATACTCAATGTGTCAGCTTCCTTGGATCAGCAGTGAAAGGCTGCTTGATCTTACTTGGGAAACATAAAACCAGCATGATAGTAACTGGCTCATCTTGATAGCTAATGCTACCAAATCTCATGGCTGGCTGTGCTCACATCCACGGGATGAGAACCCTCCCATTGGTCAGACAGGTCTCCTCTCTCCTGACTGTGCTGGGATATTCTGGCAAGTTTTGACTTGTAGGCACTACCTTTCTAGAGTTTTCAAAGATCATCATCATCAGGCCGTTTGGGTAAGATTCCTCCCCCAAAGGACTGCAAGGATTAAATGTCAATTTACATCATCTCCTTAGAGAACACAGTCTCATCAGGAGCACATCCTCCATCTCTTCATTCACTCACTGATTCATTCAAGAAACACGATTCAGTCCTTACTAATTGCCAAACATTGCACTAGGATTTGAGACACAAAGATGCGCAAGGCCCTATTTCCGGGGAATCATATGGTGTCTTAGTGGATTAAAAGCTTCTGCCTATTTCTTCTGTAACTAGCTGATCTCATCCGTCTCTTGTGATTTCACAACTTCACTTTTGCAGGATAACATTTCCTTACCCTCGTTGCCAAATTTAGGGATAGTCCAGTTGAGGACCTATAAACCAGTCAAATCAATTCAAAGAAAAATCTTATTATCTGGACAATTTTATGTTCTATTTTGACTACTTTATCTAAGGATTAACATTTCACTAGTTCAGTGTGACAGAGCCTAACATTTTAAAAATATCAAGGATGTTAGCATTCCTACAAAACAGAGAAAAGATGGCAGTGGCCACCCATCCAGTTTGCTAGGCAGGGATCTGTCCACTGGGTGGTCCCTTCTAACCTGTAGTTTAACTCTACAATGATTCACATTGTCATTGAGTGCAACTTACTTGAATTTTCTCAAGCCCCAAACTCAGGAGACTATTCAAGAAATCATAAAGTCACAAGCATGTCATCCATTCTAGTTTACATAAATAACTCATTTATACATTTAAGCAATAAACCTATAGTTATGAAGCTATAGGAGTTTTTCATCATCATGTCCATAAAAGACCATGTTTGGTAAACATCCTTTCTTGATTTGCTGTGGTATAGATCAAGATTGAACCTAAACGTAGAAACTAGTATAAACCACAAAAGACTAGTGGATGGGTGATTTTTTTCTGTGTGACTTAGAACAAGTCACTCACCTCTCTTGGCCTTAGTTTCCCTGTTTGTAAATGTTAGTTAAATTCTGTCTTTAGTTTTCTCAGTTCTAAAATTCTATTTTTCTTTGAGAATTTCTGGAAGATAACACCAAAAAAGTTAAAGTTCTTCTGTCTCTTTGCTTTTATAGAAGCCCTTTAGACAAATTTCATTTTGAGTAGTTTATCAAGAGCTTTACAGCAGATAGAGTCCCTGCTCTTATGAAGCTAAATGTTCGATGGAAGGGAGAAGCACTGTTAAAATACACACAAATCCCACAGCTACTTTCATGAAACAACTCTTTTTTTGGTCTTTTTAGGGCCACACTCACAGCATATGGAGGTTCCCAGGCTAGGAGTTGAATCAGAGCTGCAGCTGCCTGCCTACCCCACAGGCACAGCAATGCCAGATCTGAGCCGAATCTGTGATCTACACCACAGCTCAAGGCAACACAGGATCCTTAACCCACTGAGAGG
The DNA here is from genome assembly GCF_016906955.1 of Phacochoerus africanus. NCBI lineage: Eukaryota > Metazoa > Chordata > Mammalia > Artiodactyla > Suidae > Phacochoerus > Phacochoerus africanus. Next base: position 81,590,499 of record NC_062550.1, on the reverse strand, counting down.
GGCCAGGGATCAATCTCACATCCTCATGGATACTAGTCAGGTGTTACTGCTGAGCCACGATGGGAACTCCTGAAACAACTTCTTTATTTCAATTTTATATTTACAAAAAGACAGAGAATAGGGCGTGGAAAGGCAGGAATAATGGTGGTCACTCCCAGAGAGTGGAGGAAGAGGCCATGGTCAATAATAACAGGTCAGACTGTTCTTCCCCTGCCGTCACTGTCAACAGCAATGCACAAAAAGAGGTCCAAGCATGAACCAAAGGCTTCAGTTAACAAGGCCAGTCAGTTTGGTGAGTCAGGCGATCTGTCCAGTCCATGTGCACAAGGGGGAAGATGCTCAAGTCAGTCTATTGAGGCTTTGGCTCTGGATGGGCTGGGGCCCTTCTTCTTGAAGGCCTGGGCCGCCCTCTCCTGGGCATGTACGGACCACGGGGATGATACCGGGGAAAACCCCTATGGACCACGGGGGCGCACTGCTGACTGGGTAGGGGTAAGGGGGGCATGGGCGGCTGAGGACCAAACACAAAGTCAGCCTCGAAGGCAAATTCTGTCTGGGTAGATGGGGAGGCACCTGAATGGAAATGGTTTAAGGAAAACGGATCCTCCTGAAAATGATGATCTGAAGAAAAACAGGCATCTTGGCGATAGGGCACAAACGGGGGCATCACCTGGTGATTGGGGAAGGGATGAGGTGGTGGGGGCGGGACTGGGAAACGGACTGAGTGGGGAACTGGCAAGGGGAGCAGGGGGCCACGCCCCCGCGGAGGCAAAGGGCGGGGCGGAGGGAAGGCCTGGGGCTGTCTGTCCCATCTCCCGCCAGCTCTTCCCCTCGCAGGGCCACCCTTGATCCACTTGCTCACTGTGTTGCGCTGGGGCAGCTTCACCCCCCAGGCGTCAGCCACGTGGGCCAGCAGCAGCTGAGAGAGGTGCCGGTGCGCGCACTCATTCCAGTGCACGCCGTCTGGCTGCAGGTACTTCTCCGTGTGGCGGCGGAAGTGGAAGTGCAAGTCCAGCACATCGAAGCCTTGCTTCTGGGCCTCAGCAGAGCTGTAGAAGTTGGCTTCAATCACCTGGATTTTCAGGTGGAGGGAGGCCGTGGCCCGGAGCTCAGGTGGAATGAAGCCGCTGGTGATGTTGTCGCCCACGGGCATGGCCGTGTTCCATACAAAGAGGCACGACTCCGGCAGCACATGGTGCAGGCGCCCAAACAGGCTCTCCAGGTTTCGCAGGTAGCTCGGCCAGGAGTCCTCCCCGTACCTGGTAAGGTCCCAGAGGCAGGAGTTCATGATGACCAAATCCGGGGCGTGCTCCCCCGACTGCAGCTCCTCCAGGATGTCCTCGAGGTAGTCGGAGTACACGCGCGTCAGGAAGTAGAAGCGCACCAGGTGGTGGTCGGAGCAAAACTGACGCACCTCGCGGTACTGGATGCCGTTGTGCATGCGGCCCTGCTGGCCTCCGGAGACCAGCCGATCCTGTTCGAAGCTGTGTTCCCCCTTGGCCTTGAGCTGGCTGAGAGTGAGCAGGTCATTCTTCTGCAGCAGGAGCACCAGGTCCTTGTACACAGCCCGCTGGACAGAGTCCCCCAGGATGACGACGAATTTGTTGTGGAGCAGCTGCTGCACGTCGGCCGTCCACAGGTGGACCATGACGCCCGGGGCGCACGGCCTCGCTCCTTTTCACTCCTAGAGCCTGCGGAGGGCTAGGACAGAAGGAGAGAGCGGATGGGAGGGACCCATCTCAGACCGGGCCCTGTGGGGCAGGGCTCAGGTTCTAGGATAAAACTTTGGCCTGGGGCGCCTGCAGGGCGGGGCTCCGCTACCTCCAGCCCAGAATAAGTCTCCAGGGCTCCAGCCTGAGACTTGATTGACTCTGTTCTGGTACTCTAGGTGTCACTTGACCAGGAGAGGCCCCGCCCCGCTTTCTCCCCCCCTGCCCCCCATGCAACCCACCAGATACCCGACCATCTGCCTGGAGGCAGCCGGGATGTTCGATCACTGGAGAATGATGAGGCAACCTTAGCGGTGAGTAAATGAGGACGATGGTCAAGTAAGAACATGGAAAAATGTGACTTCCTCCAGTTGAAGAAGTTACATACCATGAGTGCCGCATATTACTAAAACGATATAAAATAGATATACATAGATAACATTGAAAGAAAATATGCAAAAACCATTTTTAACAGGATAAGAGAATTATGGATGACCTGCCCTCCCCTCTTTTTGGTAAATATGCTTTATATAGTCTATGGCAATTTTAATAACTTAAAAAGCCTTAATGACAGGCAACAGGCCACAGAGATGAAGAGTCCATATGCCAGCTCAGAAAACATTGTAAAAACAGCTTTCTTTAACAAAGAGGCAGCTCTTCCTTATCAATGGGACTTGTGAGAAATACATAAAATTGGAAATAATTCTCCTGTATTTCAGCTATAGTAATCTGCTTTTCATTCGAAGGAGAGCAGAATATGCCACCCCGAATATGCTACTTTGGCATAAGAAATATTTTGAGCTGAAGGCCACTGAGAATCAATAGATACGGGAAGAGTTCTCTACCCTCCCCCTATGTACCTAAAAGCAGGGCATAAATTTCCCTTTGAGGAAGGTGCCTCTTTCCCCACCAAGGAGAGAAGAGTCAAGGAAGAAAACATGGAACTGTCGACTCTGAGTTGAGTCTGCATAAACAGAGCTTACTAAATTAGCTCTTATTTTCTATTAGTTCCTCCCCCAATTTATCATCCATTGAAACTCATACCGTTTGTTCTTTGTTAAAATGGTATATAAGCCCAAGTTGAACGGCTTCTTTGCATTTCATTCCTTTTCTGTGAAGTCTTGTGCACATAAATATTAATAAAAACTGTGTGCTTTTCCTCCTGTTAAGCCGTCTTTTGTTAGTTTATTCACAGGGCCCTGACACTGAACCTAAGAGTGTAGAGAAAAAGTTTTTTCCTCCCCAGTACCTTGAATACAATGTTAAAAGTTGTGAAACTCTTCCCTCTGTGGCTCAGCTTAACGAACCTGACTAGTATCCATGAAGATGCGGGTGTTCGATTCCTGGCCCCGCTCTGTGGGTTAAAGGATCCGGTGTGGCCGTGAGCTGGGATGTGGGATGCAGACACAGCTGGGATCCTGCATTGCTGTGGCTGTGGTGTAGGCCAGCAACTGCAGCTCCAATTCGACCCCTGGCCTGGAAACTTCTATATGCCGTGGGTGCAGCCCTAAAAAAAGACAAAAAAAAATGTTGTGAAACTCATCTTCAGAATTTCAGATGGAGTTTATTTCAAGCTGCCATTTACAATCATATCCATCAATGAATAAAAGGCGGAAACAGGTTAAAAATCTAACAAATCTCACCCTAGAGGCAAGGAACACTGCACCTATTTCATACATTTACAAGAAGTGGTTAAAATCGCTGTGGCCTGATATGTGCAGGCGTTCGTGCATTACTAAACATTTTAATTAAATTACATTTGGTTTTTAAAAGCTGTACTGTTTGTGGTTTTAAATGAGTACAAGTACAAAAATTAAAACACAAAAATGGATAGAATACAAAAGCATTCCCCCAAGAGAACAGTTGAAAATATTGGTTATTTGAATCTCCACTCAAATGTTTTTGTTATCAGATAAAAAGCTTAAAAATAGGATTTAGCTCATGGTGGTACAACAAAATAAAACATAATTAAAGCAAACTCCAAATCCCTTTGGGGCTCAGTCGTGTTTACTTGTTTACAATCTTGTTTATTTATCCAACTCACTTATTAAGCACCCATGAAATGCATCACATGGGGGGTAAAAAAACAAATGAGTAAAACTTGGTCTCGGCCTTTAGGAGCAGATTAGATATACTCACTGATAACTGGAATACAAAGTCGAGAGTGTTAAGTGCCATGAAAATAGAACGAAATAGGATGGACTTGCAGGGATCTTTTGTGAACAGGATCCCTCTACCCCAGAACCAAGTCTCCCAAGTGCAAAGCGAAGGGGGAAACGTTTGCCCAGCTCCATGTGCCCTCTCTGGGCTGGACTCTGGTCATGTTCTGTATCTAGTCCCCTAGAATCCCCATCCCCTTCTATTCGCATTCTCTCCCCTGGGTTGACAGATCTAATAACTGAGTGCTGTCACCCTCCGTGGTACCTTGTTTACATGGCCCAATGCATTCCCTTTCTGAACGTGAAGCACCCCTGACTTGGACTCACAGATGTGCATCAAATCCACTACTTAAAAGGTGTGTGTGGAGTTTCCTTGTGGCTCACCAAGTTAAGGATCTGGTGTTGTCACTACAGTGGCTCAGGCTGCTCCTATGGGTTGGCTTTGATCCCTGGCCTGGGAACTTCCACATGCCATAGGTGCAGCCAAAAAAAGTGTGGGAAATGTTGGAACTTAAGTATCTTGGGGAAGAGCATTGCTTTTACAGCTGTATTATCTGGATTTGATACCCAACTCTTCTATTTGCTAGCTTGTCCTTGTCAAGTTATTTAGCCTTTCTCTACCTTCATTTTCCTCATCTATAAAATGAGACTTTTAGCAGCCACTTCAGCGATTTGATGTGAGACTAAACATAAGGTGCTTAGAGCAATGGCCTGACAAAGAAGGGCAGGTATAAGTTATTATTATTGGGCAAGTTTTAGAATAGCATCCATAAAAGTGCGGTTATAATATTTGTGCTGCTTGTCCAGCAGGGTTCTCATTTGTCTTGCATCAAATGAGAAGATGCAAGTGAACGACAGTGAATGAAACAAAATTACTGTTTACTAAACAACTGCCAGCTGCCACGTGCTTCACCAGTGTTCTATTTGTGAGATAATTCTTATTCTTTCCATGTTATAGGGAAGGATCTTGATGTGATGGAGCTAAGATTTCAAACCACGGATCCCAAGGTCTGTCCCTGTCAGAGACACCCCTGAGACCAGAACCCCCTATAGGCCAGTCAGAATCCAAAAACCTGGAGTTCTCATTGTGGCTCAGCAGTAATAAACCGGACTAGTTAGTATCCATGAGGATGCGGGTTTTAATCCCTGGCCTCTCTCAGTGGGTTAAAGGATCTGGCATTGCCAAGAGCTGCGGTGTAGGTGGCAGACACAGCTCAGATCTGGCATTGCTGTGGCTGTGGCGTAGGCCAGTAGCTGTAGCTCTGATTTGACCCCTAGCCTGGGAACTTCCATATGCTTCAGGAACAGACACCCCCGACTCAAAAAAATTCCAAAGGCTTGGCTCAGTTCAGGGAGATACTTGGGGACAAGATGGGAGAAGGGTGTTTAGGTGTGCTTTTAAGCAGAGGCAGATAATTCTTTACCTGCTCAGGAGAGGTGATCCCTGTGTACTTATAAAATATCTATGGGGTGAGGGTGGGGAGCTGCAAGTGAGTACACACACACACACACACACACACACACACACACACACACACACATCATTCCATACCTTAATCTCATGCAAGAGAAAGGCAAAAATGTCCTCCTAAGAATTTCTTATTGTTCTTCTGCAATGGAACATGCAGATGGGACTACAGGAAAGAGGGGTGGGGGGCAATGACTGGAAGACCCATACCAGTTAGAAGCTGAAACTGAAAGGAAATTCATGAAATTCTTGATAAAGAGCACCATAATTGTAACAGGATTAACAAATCTGACATCCTTACGACCATCACCTATCATGGGGGGGGGGGGATTGCGTAAGCTAAAATGAGAAGCATGAAAAACAAAACCTAACAAAAAACAAAGTGGGGATGTGGTGGTGGTGAATGAAGAACAGTTTGAGAGCAGAATCTTCTCTGGTCTTAAATAGTTTGGTAAGTTCCATTTCTGAAGTTCTCTTTATAAAAATGAAACAAAAAGGGATTTGAAAACAGATCAGTGGACTTTTTAGCCTAAAGGTCTTTCTTTGCTTCAAGCTGGCAAAACTTACTTATTAGTTTTGGTAGCTATGTTATAAATCAATTGACTCATTCCTTGATTCATGCATTCAATAAGGAATTCACTGAGAACTAGATATTGTGCTAGGTGCAAGGAGTAGGTATAAAAAGGCAGTCTCTTCTTTCAAGAGGATGGGTAAGAAAATGGACTCATAAAAATATCAAAGGAGCTAGTAGCTAGAACTAATGTGTGGAAATGAAATATCAAAACCAGTAGGAAGAGTCAAAGGGGAGGGAGGAAATATATGGATGATTAATTCAATCTGTGATTCCAACCTCAAATTAACATTGATTTTTAAAGGAGTTCCATGTTGATTTCTCAAATCGTAATTATAAGTAGCTCCATGTTTTTCTATTTTCAAAGTAAAATTTGGGCTCTGGCTAAAGCTCTGCCAGCCCATTAATAATGGCTACTACTATAATAAATTACTTTTAAGTATCTTGCTTAGATTTCTATTTGGGGATAATTCATTTTCTAATAGCTTCATAAGCCATGACTTATAAATCATTGACTATTGCTTTAGTAACTATCACAAGCCAAACACATAGCATTTGCTTAATCAATCAATGTGTTGTGGAAATTAGGTTTCATTTTTTTCTTTTCTTAGTGGTATTTAGTCTCGAGGAGAGTAACAAAGATATAGACCAGTACCCCAGAGACCCTGCAGAGAAGCCTTAAATCGCAGAGGTAATTACTAATAATTAGGATGTTATTTTGACTAGTAGGAAGTACTTCTAACTAGTTTAGAAGTATCTTGCATATGACTAATGATCCTAATGCAATATTATACCAGGAATATAAATATAAATAGTTCATTTCCTGCCAGCTGACTTTCTGGTGATCAAATTTATGTCTGAAATTTCTAAGATCCCCTCGAATGGATGGTACAAAGAAGAAAATGCTTATTTGTCATGAACTCACCTCTAATGCTTATCCATTCTTGGCATCTGTTTAGTTTTCTAAGCAGAATTTAAACTTGTCAAAAATTAAATTACGTATCATGTAAAATTTCCAAAGGAAAAGAAAAGCAAAAGATCAAACTTCTCTATGGGAAGGCAAACTCTCTTTTCTGCGGATGGGGATTCTCAAGAAACCCATCTTTTGATTTGGGGCAAGTCAGTTAACATTCCACTCCTCCATAAACAGGAAAGATGGAGACATAATGCAGCCCTATTCTTTCAAAAAGTGGATTTAGAAGAAAACTTTAAAGACACAAACAAGTACTGTGAGATATTATGGTAAATAAAAAAATAGAAAGATGATTCCCAAATATTAGCCATTTTAATCCCCGACCCCCAATAACCTCACCTCTAAAATAGGTCTTAGCTCTGCAGCCCATTAAGTAATTTAGTAAAAATTTAGAAAACGCTCTGCATATCTGGAGCTGCACCAGTTGTCATTCTGCAAATCTGGTTCACTTTCCCCAACAACGATTATGCTTTCTCTACCCCGTCCCACCACTATTATGTGGGCCCTATTCGTCACTTGGCTATTTAGGTGGCTCTTCACCACCACATCTAAAATCTCAGAAACAGGTGACACAAATGGAAAACTGAAACTAGATGAATGCGCTTCAAACTTGGCTCCTTGTAACCACAGGACTTCCTTGTGGAGGCAAGAAATCTCTGCGGACATACTCAATTACACATATTTGAAGAGTCTGAAAATTGCGAAGTTGAAAAATCCTTAACGCTGCATACTTTTCCCATAGTAATAGTCTAATATAAAAATGGCCCACACAAAGACGTGCAGGGGACATCGTTTATGAATGAAGTGGGGGTTCATGATCCCTGATGTGCAGGTAACTTTCATAAAAATAAGAGAGAAACTCTGGAGCCTTTATTCAAATAACCCCCTTTAAAAAAAAACAAACAGAAACCTTGTGTTTTACAAAAGGATCTCCTAAAGTAAAAAACAATGCAGTTCACACAAATATGATTTCAGTCATGTACAGGCTGTGACAAAAGTCCTCATTTTCGTCTGGAACCATTATTCCAACTACATTTGCTACCTCCCTCCCTTTGACTCCTCTAAGCCCACTGCAAGGTACTAGAGGGCAGTGAGCTGGCTTTCACTTCCAGGAGACGGTGGAGTCAGCTGTGGACTCTGGCCCTGTGTGTGCTGCTGGACTGCCTGCCCACTGCCCTGAGGCTTCCGGGTTTTTTGTTGTTATTGTCCACCCCCCTCCCGTGTCAAACAGGGGTAAGAGCCTCCGCTTCACTGAGTAATGGTGCAAAGAAAAAGAGCTCAAAGTCAGTGTCCATCAGGGGCCTTGTCCAGTGCTGCTTGTCTTGCACCAGGCACCCTAAACCCCTGGCGCAGCAGCCCCTCCCTGCTGAGCTAGGGCTGAGCCCGAACACACTTTGCTCTGGTTCCCTCCCTCAAACTTAAACCCCACGGTTCCCCGTTCCTGCCCTCCATGGGGGCAGAGCTGTACCTCCTCAGGTGTCAGGGCGATCCCTCCGCGCAGGTAGCTGGTCCTCCTACATCCTCAGGCACGTTGCTCCAGGATGTGCCCCTGGAGAGAGGGGAATTTGCCTTCTCCGTTGCCTTCCCTCTCCTTGGGCTGCCTCCCTTTTTTAAGCCTTAAACACGTTCTAGTGTCTTGCTTTCAAAAAGAAAGGAAACTTCTTTAACTCCACCTCCACGACAGTCCTATCTTTTGCTTCCCCTTCAAGGCCACTTTTGACAAAGTTGTTTGAAGGGCTGTGTCTGGGTCCTCGCCTCCCACTCACTCCTCCCTTTCCTTGAATTTGGCTTCCAGCTCCACCACAGCCAAGAAGCACGTTTTGTCAGTCAATCCTCAACGATTTCCTCGTGGCTCCTTTCAGCGGCCACTTCTGGGTCCTTAACCCCTCTGTCGCATTGTTGGCTCTAAAACCCTGCAGGAGAGTCTGACACCCCAATCTCCGTCTCACGCCCCCTGTGTGCTTCGTTTCTTTCTCTGGCGATCCCCAAAGGTCAGTCTTTCTCCAGGCCCGCTCCGCGGCTCCTTCCTCTCTTCTCCAACACTCTTTCCCTCAGTGAACTCATCCACTCTCTCAGGCTCCATCAACACGGTGAACAACTGTCCCTATTTGCCCCCGAGGTTCTGGCTGCGTAAGAAAGCGACCCTTCCCCCAACTGCCCCGGTTGGGATGGAAACAAGCTCTGTGGTCCCCTTATCAATGACCATTTGTATGCAGATGACACCGAATGTAAGCCCTAAAGCTGGGTGGCTGAGAGGGTGGGCCCTGGGGTCTGCCCCCTGGGTTTATATCCTGTTCCGCCACCCACTAGCCTGAGACCCAGGGCGCCTGAGAATTCTCACTTAGAAAACAGAAGTGATACCCTGATGTCTTAAGACGGGAGGGCTAAATGAACACAGGCAGAGTCCTTGACATGAGGTCCCCCTATTTTTAAGTGCTTGCTAAGTTTAGCTAGCCCAAACTTGTCTCCTGAGTCCTGACATATTCAGGTGAGTAGAATAAAGTTCCAAGGTGGGAGGGTGGGGGGTGGGGCACCCAGTAACTGTGTTGGTGTGAACCTTTTATCACTTCTGAATTCTCTAGACGCCCTTAGCCTCCCATCACACTGTGGCTGAATTCCTAACATAATTCTCTTGTGACCTTTGAACAGTCTTCCCGAAGGTAAATATTGATCATCCATGGGAATGATGGCAGCATATCTTGCCATGCATTTTCAGAGAGCTGCTAGGTAATTTATGTTTTCAACATCAGCAGGGCATAACTAGGTGGAAATAAACTCTGCTTCTAAAATGCCTGGGTCCGGCCATTTTTATTTGTCATGACTGTGGCCATTTATTTCCATTGTCTCTCAATCCTCAAAATCCTTCCATGACAGCCTGGATATGGCTCAGTTCAACTATGTCTTGGCAATAATTAAAAAAAAAATAAGATAACTTTTGAAAATAGACTTTAGGGAGGAGGGTGTTGCAATTCATTTGGGGAAGCTGAGCGTAGCGACCAATTTCACTGCTGTTTTAGATTCTATGGTGGACTTTTCCACTTTTCATAGATTTTTCTTAATCCTTAAGGAAGCGGGTCTTACTCTGAAACATTTTCTAAAACGGGAGTTTTTATTTTACACGTGTTTTCTCATATTTCTCGATTTCGTACCTCTACTTTCATCTGATAGGCTGGCATGACTCCAGCATTTTGCATTTTTCAACTTTGTTTTTTAACCTCGGGTCTCAGCCTTCCTTCCATGCATCTCCCCAAAGCCTGCGGATGAATTTTAGAGCTTGTGTATAGCCAGAGGGCTTTTTCTTACCTCTTGATGTTTGCTCTGTGACTCAACATTGAGTGTTCCCTAACCCTTCCTCCACTGAAATTCTGTTCCCTCTTTAAGACTCAGTTTAAAACACGACTCTGTTTGAGCGCCTTCCCTATTTTCCCAGACAGAAAAATCTCCCCTTTCTCTGACAGATGCTTGATTTAGCACTTGGTTCTGTTTTAGCCTCTCATTAACTGGCCGTGTGTCCTTCTACCTCCGTACATCCCCAGGCCTGGGTGGCAGAAGCGGATCTCATCCGTCCTTGCACCCCGGCCAAGGACCAGTGCCTGAGACAGAATAGTTAGTGTCCACTGAGGCTTTGCCCTATGCAAGGCCTATTCTATTCTCCCGACCTAGTGAGGTAGGAGCTATTATTCTCTCCATTCTATAGATAAGTAAATTGAGACTTAGAGAAATTATGCCAATCACCCAAGGTTGTATAGCTAGTAAGCAGAAGCAGCAGCGGTCCCTTACTGACAGTGACTATTCGGATTGATGAGCTAAGCTTAAGATTTTGTTTTGCTTCTTTTTTTTTTCTCCTTTCTGGCCACACCCATGGAATATGGAAGTTCCTGGGCCAGGAATCTGAGCCACTAAAGCTGCAGCCCACGCTATAGCAGTGGTCATGCTGGATCCTTAACCTGCTGGGCCACAGTGAGGAATTCTTGTTTTGCTTCTTTAGGAGGAAGTACAGCCCCAGAGCCTGAGCTTTTAACCTCTGCTATAAATATCTGCTGAAATCAAGGAGAAAAAATTATCTTGCCTAGAAAAAAATTTGCATGTTGTTTTCCTTTTTATTCTCTATTGAAAAACAAACAAAGCTATGTTTTAGCTTTAAATGTTTCCCTAAGAAAACCGGGCAGGTATGAGGTCAGCCTGGTTCAGTCTTCGCCACTGAGAGTTCATGAGTCCTCTGAGTAGGTCAGTGGGATACACAGTGCTGCACTAAAGCTACATTTGTGTTTCAAGTTTTTCTATACTTAGGTTGACTAATTGAGATGCCAACCTCTCTAGATTCAATGTTTCCATGGCTGAAAAGGGTGGGGGATGGAGATTGCTCATAATGACTAAATTGTTTTCAACTAATGAACTGGCTGGATTCTGAAAATTCTGTCTCCAGAAATGGCTACAAAAGGCCATTTAACCAGTGGTGGGAACACAGCTGAGTCAGCAGGCTGAAGGTTTCTGTCAGCTCCAGGGCTTACTTCTTTGTGTGTCAACCTTGAAATGGGAGAAAGAGCCCTGATTTTCCTCTAGGGGCTCTGGCTCAGAGAGCTTTTAAAATGAGTATTATTTTACTATTGCTGTGGGTACCATTACTAGCGATATTACCTAGTATTCAGATAGTAAGCACAATAATGTTTCTATGGGGAACAAAGTTTTTGAATTGAAAAAATGGGATTCTGGAAGTTCTCTGATGGCCTAGCGGGTTAAGGTGCCTGCGTTTTCACTGCTGTGGCTCCAGTTGTCATTGTGGCACAGGTTCAATCCCTGACCTGGGGACTGACTTCTACGTGCTGAGGGCATGGCAAAAAACAAAAACAAAAACCATCAAACAAAACAACCAAGAGAGCACTTGAAATAAACATTGCAACTCTCATTAGAACAAAACAAAACAAAAAAGAAAAATGGGATTCTAAGAGCCAGCCTCTGTCTGCCCTGCTCCCCCCAACACTCTTTAGTGAGGGATCTGGGTTCCCAGGGCTCTGTGTGTGGGTTTCCCCCCAACACTCTTTAGTGAGGGATCTGGGTTCCCAGGGCTCTGTGTGTGGGTTTCCCCCAACACTCTTTAGTGAGGGATCTGGGTTCCCAGGGCTCTGTGTGTGGGTTTCCCCCCAACACTCTTTAGTGAGGGATCTGGGTTCCCAGGGCTCTGTGTGTGGGTTTCCCCCCAACACTCTTTAGTGAGGGATCTGGGTTCCCAGGGCTCTGTGTGTGGGTTTCCCCCCAACACTCTTTAGTGAGGGATCTGGGTTCCCAGGGCTCTGTGTGTGGGTTTCCCCAGGTTCAAGACTGCAAGAGGGGAGGGAGCTGAGGGAACAAGAATCCAGGCTGCAGAACTGAAGGCATCGACTGCCCTCTGATACCAGGCGTTTCCCAAGTCCTGCTTTCCTCTCTTCGGATCTGAGTTTGGCCCTAAGAGTCACTTCCTACTGCATGACCAGCAGAGCTCTCAGCTTCTCCCCTATCCCTTGGTAACAAAAACAAGCCAACAGCTCAGTGCTGCCTACCTTGGGTTAATTGTGGAATGAAATGAAATGCTCTTTAAACTCCAGGGGTGTTATCTGTTGTTATTCTGAGCCACCGCAGCATATGTGGGGGTGGGACTTAGCAGTTATGGGAGCTTTCTGAGTTAATGAACTCTTTGTCTTATTTACTAACTTAACTTGTTATTTAGTCATGTTATTTAGTACCCACTTCGATAGTATCCTAAGTGTTTTACCTGCTTATCTGTTGACTCCTTTAAGACCTCTGTGAAACTGGTACTTTTTCTCCATTTTGCACATTTGAAAATTAGGTTTGAAAGACTGAGTCATCTGCCAAGGTCATCCATCTTACAAAAAACAGAGCTGGGAGTCATAACTGATGCCAAGGCTTTGCGGTCAAGCACAGCGTACGAGATCGCACAGACAATAGAGGTTTCACCTCCTTTTTCCAGTTCAGAACTGGCTGTTTCCTCACACTATGCTTTTAGAGATTGAGTAGTTTATAAATCACGAATCCCTATTACCAAATGACAGTTGTCTCTTTAGGGCTCTTTAGTTAGGCAGGGATGGGGTGGACTGGGCTAGGATGCTGATTCCTTACTATACTAAGTGCCCAAGAGATGAGGATCCCAAGAAAGGCTGGTCAGAAATGCGAAATGAATGCTAAAAATAAAATGGGAAAATTGGAAGGTACTTACTCATTAAAGTAACTGGTGATTAAAAAATGTACCTCTCAGACGATTCTCGATCTCTTCCCTAGACAGACTCCGTCGCTTCTTGCCGGGAGGTCGAAGTTCAGGTTGAAGAGCAAGGCAGCTAAGTTCACCTCTGGGTGCTGCTTACGGGTATCTGGGGAGAAGATGCCATTTCCGGTGGCATCAGGGGCAAATGACACAAGTCAGAGTCAGCATTTTACTTTTTGCCTTAGGAAACGGAAGCCCAATGACCGAAGCTTTAAGAATTGCGCAAACATGAAAACAGAGCGGAAAGTAAATCGTCATAGAGCATCTTCCTGGAATTTGGCTCTGAACTTGTCTTCATTTCACATTTCTCAGTAATTTGAAGGTAAACCTCTATTGACTCTTGCTTCGTTTCCTTCTAACAATTCAGACCCTGGGCTCTGGTGACCCTGATGTGGGTGGTTTATTCCTGGCTGAGAAAGCTATTGGGGGTGCGGGAGGAAGGGAAGACATGAGGGGAAAGGAAGTGGAAGCAAGAAGAGAGTAACAGGAAAAAGGATAAGAGGAAGGCTGCCCCCTTTTCAATTCATTTTGTAAAGAAACAATCCTGCACTTTTGGGCAGGGGCATCACAGTGTACAAACCACTTTCAAATCACTTCCCTTGCTCCTCCCACCCCTCCGTGGGTGGAAGACGAACCCATCGCACAGCTGTAGAAAACCACAGCCTGAGCTCCAGGTAAACACAGACAGTGGCAGAGCCACGGCGCCTCTCTGTTGCCTCCTCTACTGTTCTGCTTGAAACCAGAAGGTGACCAGGGGGAAAAGGAAGTGGTCCTCGGATCACATAAGCTCGGAGCTTTGTTTTCTTCTGTTGTCTAAGGACAGGACTTGGAAGAGGAGAAATACCACCTCCCCTACAGACGAAAGAGCTGGAGGACATACATCGAAAAAAAGAGGAAACGAAGTTTTAAGAAAGTTTTCCCCCAACCATGAACCTTCTAGAGGTGTGTTCAACACTTTAGGATAGACTCTCTCTCCTTTACATTACATGGTATAAAATACCTAACAAACAAAAGTAACAGATTCCAAAACTGTCCTGAAATACATGCCCTTCGCACCTAGATTTTGCTTTTGTTTTTAATTCTAGACTTTAGGTAAGCTGGCCGATAAAAAGACACCGTTGTCTTTTCTTGGAAAATGTCCTTTTACTTTACTTGACTGACTGCTCAATGAATGGCTTAAAAATTAATCCCACACATGACCCATTGCTTTTATCCTCTGATCTATAGCCCCAAATCACACTATTTAGCATTTTTCCCCCATGAATCTTCAAACAATCGTTATTGTACCTCAAGGCAGGGCTGCATTCAGAACCCAAATGATAACTTTGGTATTTTAAAATTCAGAGTGGTCAGTGACAAAACTTTGCAAATGTGCCATTTACTTGATGCTAGCCCTTCTACAAATGAGTTGCAAATCTAACGTTAGTATTTTCAAATGCAGAGTAGGCCACGACATAGCTTTGAAAACGTGCCATTATTTGATTCTAGCAATTCTATAAACGAGTTGCAGATCTTTCCAGTTCTCTAGGTTTTAGCTAGTGTGTACACTGTGAGAATAAAAGAACATTCTAGAGGAGGATGACTAAAATTCACATAATTATCCTAAAACGAGAGAAGAGAGGAGCTGTAATAATGCAAATGGTAATCTTGCTTATACTCTTTAAATTTAAAACAAATTTGTTTGAGACCAAGCAACAGATTTTCCCGCTGATTTTCTTACTTCCAAGAACTTATTATGATAAATGGAGACAGTTACTATTGCTATTCTGGCCCCATTTCGTGTTCCGCAGCTCAATGAGGCTGGCTTTCTCATCCAACAAAACTTGGCTTTTTCCTAAAAGATAATGAGAACTCTGCATGTATAATGTTTTACACTTAGAATGTGCTAGCTCATGACAATCCCTGTTCATGAAGTAAGGCCAGCTCAAATTACTATTTTCACTTTGCAGATGGGGTAACTGAGGCCCCGAGGGCTCAAGTCACCTTGTTGCATCAGGGCAGGGACCTGGAGCTCTTCTGACTGCGGAGGCCCCTGTCACAGCCCTCTCCAGGGGGTGGGAGGCCAGACAGGGCACACTGCCCCCCTGTCATTCTTTAATCATTTTGGTTATTTCTAGAAGCTGTTTAATGCACATGGCACAAAACTTCAAAAGGTACAGGTGGTATGACTGAGAAGTCAGTTCCCCTCCCTTTCTTGTTCCCCAGTCCTTCATTTTTTTTCTAGAAACAGTAGTGTCATTGGCTTCTTGTCTACCAGAAATATGCTATATAGACAGTCTATATATTGCTCTGAAATATTTTGTTCTCTCTTTGTTTCTGAAAGCGTCAACTTCCCTTTTTACTGCAGGCCGTTGTCTGGAAAGACACAAACACCACTTAGACATTAAATAGACAGACTAGACATTAAACTGCAGAAAGTCTTCGATAAACTGATCATCCAGATAGTTCCTCTATGGTCAGGCCACTCAAGGTGGCTGTTCTCTCGCTCTTTGTATATCCTCCATTTGACCAGTGCCTGTGTCACCTGTGTTCTATGCACGTGACTGACCTTCCTCTGGACTTGCCCCAGGCCCCAGCTATAGAAGTTTATCAAAGGGGCAGTGAGGGGCATGTCCCTTTGCTGGTTTCCCTGGTAACTAATGAGCCAATCTGTTTCCCCCTATAACTGGCAATCTCCCCCCCACCCCACCCCCACCCCCCAGGAGCAAAGACTGCCACCAAGATTTGCCCACCGTCCCCACACATGGTGGGATGTCATTCCAGGACCTTGCTTCACACATGTAAGCTACCCCATCCATTACAGCATTCATATCTCTCTTGCTAACTCTGGCTCTTTCTTTGGTCTTGAGGCTGGGCAAGCACAAGGCCTTGTAGGCCTGTGGGGTGCAGCCCAACAGTTCCAAATACTCAGATGTTTGAAATGGTGTAGGAAACTCAAGACTCACAATAGCCTGTAAAAGGAGAGGGGCCCACCAGTGCCTGTGGTGTAGCTCTGGTATTGCTTCTGGGGACCACTCAGCAACCTTGACATTGGTTTGTGCCATGATGACTGCATGACTGTTGATGGTGAGGGTTGGAACCAGAGCGATGATGGTTTGGGGGCTAAACAGCCTTGGGCTTGAAACCTGATTCTATCTCCTACGTCTACATATCTTTGGTAGTCACTTAACTCCTTTGCTACTCCATTTTCTCATCTTGAAGTCGTGATAATAATAACCACGACATAGATGCAAGGGTGAAATGAGAAAAGAGACCTGAATACCAGCTACATGGTGGTGTATAATAAATATATCTATGTCATGAACCCTGACTCTTCTATTCATTCCTTCGCTCATTCATTCAAAATACTTGTGGCAGGCACTGTTTGAGGTGCCAGGGGTATGACTAACACATGAAAAAAAGAAAAACCCTTGCCTTTATTGAGTTGGCATGTGGGTTGGGGGAGGCAGACAACTAAAAAGTAAATAAAATAACATGTTGGAGAAAAGAGAAGAGAAACATGACTGCTGGATGGGGAGGCTGGAGAGGCTGTGAGATGGAATTTTAAGTAGGCTAGTGACAGGGTTCAGGACACTCTACCCCAGAACACAGCACCTTGGTCAACTCAATATTGTCAGCTGAAAGAATGAGAACCAGCAGGTACTGGCAGGACTGTCTAACCTTCCCTGAACGTCCTAAGACTCTGTGTGGGAGGTGCCCTCTCTAGACCCCAAAAGAAAGGAGCATCCTTATCTCTAAACACAAAGGTGCTCAGAGGAATTCCAACAAACAGGCCTTGCTTGGTTCACTGCCCTTAGCTCTTCCCTTTGTCCTATCACTCATCAGCAAACCCAGAATGAACACACTCAGGCTTAACCTCCCTTGGGTCCTCACTTCTTAGGAAGGCTAAGTTGTAATGTTTCTCTCCTTATCTGTCTTCTGTTATAGAGACCCAGCTGAGAACCAGCAGATAGAAGGCACCTAGAGTGGTCTGGAGGAGACCCCCCTGAGATAATGACTGGTGAGCAAAATCTGGAGGGAGGTGATGGAGCAAACCATGTGGGAATTTGGGGGAAGAAAGTGCCAAGCAGAGGACAATAAGGAGGCGAGTCTGACTAGACTGGAGGGCACAAGAGAAGGGGACACAGGAGATGGACTCAGAGGAGAAAGGAAGGTGGATCATGGCCCATTGAAAGGACTTGGGCTTTTCCTTAGGGAGCCCTTGTGAGGGGGTTTGAGCAGTCAATACCACCTGACTGGGCTGAGCGGGCAAGCAGGGAGACCAATTAGGACATTACTGAGTGATGCAAGAGTTGAAGCTCGAATCAGAGGGACATTAGGCAAGGAAGGGGAAGTGGTCAGAGGCGGGATATATTTTGAACGCAGAGGATTTGCCTGTGGAGATAAGATGGGGAGAGAGGAGGGAAGACAGGGTAGCTCCATGGCTTTTGAGCAATAGGAGAATCATTACCAGATGAAGTTACTGGGATGGAGAAACAGGTTTGGGGGTAGAGGGTTGGCTCTGTTGCAGACTCCCTTTACGCATCGTGAGTTGAGATGCTGAGGCGCTCCCTGGTGGCTCAGGGGGTTAAAGACCTGGCATCATCACTGCCGTGACACGGGTTCGATCCCTGGCCCTGGAACTTCTGCATGCTGTGGGTGTGGCCAAAACAATGAAAAAATAAGTAAAGTGAGCTGTTGAATGGGGATATGGGGCTGAGGGGAGAGGACCAGACTGGAGACCGCAGTTCGGTGTGAGTTTGGTTGCTGTTGCCAGTGGAGAAGGTGAGATTTGAGCCCTGGGGCCCTCTGGCTAGGAGGGCCGGAAGAGAAGGAGAAACCCATAAAGGCGATGGAGAAGGAAGAGTCAGTGAAGCGGGAGGAACTAGGAGAGGGTGAGGTCCTGGAAGCCAAGAAGAAAACGTGTGTCAAGGGAGGACTCAGAGGAGGGATAGTTGGGTCAGAGAGAGGGAATCATCCAGTGGGATCTGGACTGTTGGCTGTAACATCGTGCAGGACATTGGTGATGGAGAGTGGCGGGGACCGCTGCTGATTAGAGCAGTGAAGAGAGAATGCGAGGTGGCCTTCTCCTGTGGTCCACAGCCGGTTAGGGATCCCGTGTTGTCACTGTGGAGCTCGGGTCGCTGCTGCGGTGCAAGTACAGTCCCTGGCCTGGGAACGTCCACATGCCGTGGATGTGGCCAAAGAGAACCTTAAAACATCCAAGTTCCCACTGTGCCTCAATGGCATCGGCAGCAGCTCTGGAGCGCTGGAATGCAGATTTGATCCGCTGCCCAGCCGGGCACAGTGGGTTCAAGATCCAGTGCTGCCACAGATGCAGCATAGGTCGCAACTGTGGCTTGGATCTGATCCCTGGCCCAGAAACTCCGTATGCTATAGGATGTCCAAAAAAGTGGGGAAAAAAAAAAAGAAAAGAAAAAACCAAAACCTTAAAAATCAAAAAAAGAGGGGTTCTCGTTGTGGCTCAGCTGAATTGAATCTGACTGGTATCCATGTGGACACAGGTTCACTCCCTGACCTCGCTCAGTGGGTTAAAGATCCAGCGTTGCTATATATAAACAGCTTATACAACCCAACAGCAAAAAAACCAATCAATCAATGGAAAAATGGGCAAAAGACCTGAATAGACATTTCTCCAAAGAAGATATACAGATGGCCAACAAACACATGAAAAAATGCTCAACATCGCTGATTCTAAGAGAAATGCAAATCAAAACTACCATGAGATATCACCTCACACCAGTCAGAATGGCCATCATTAATAAATCCACAAATAACAGTGCTGGAGGGGCTGTGGAGAAAAGGGAACCCTCCTGCACTGTTGGTGGGAATGTAAACTGGTACAGCCACTATGGAGAACAGTTTGGAGATACCTTAGAAATCTATACATAGAACTTCCATATGACCCCGCAATCCCACTCTTGGGCATCTATCCTGACAAAACTCTACTTAAAAGAGACACGTGCACCCGCATGTTCATTGCAGCACTATTCACAATAGCCAAGACATGGAAACAACCCAAATGTCCATCGACAGAGGATTGGATTCGGAAGAGGTGGTATATATACACAATGGAATACTACTCAGCCATAAAAAAGAATGACATAATGCCATTTGCAGCAACATGGATGGAACTAGAGAATCTCATACTGAGTGAAATGAGCCAGAAAGACAAAGACAGATACCATATGATATCACTTATAACTGGAATCTAATATCCAGCACAAATGAACATCTCCTCAGAAAAGAAAATCATGGACTTGGAGAAAAGACTTGTGGCTGCCTGATGGGAGGGGGAGGGAGTGGGAGGGATCGGGAGCTTGGGCTTATCAGACACAACTTAGAATAGATTTACAAGGAGATCCTGCTGAGTAGCATTGAGAACTTTGTCTAGATACTCATGCTGCAACAGAACAAAGGGTGGGGAAAAAAATGTAATTGTAATGTATACATGTAAGGATAACTTGATCCCCTTGCTGTACAGTGGGAAAATAAAAAAATTAAAAAAAAAAAAAAGATCCAGCATTGCTGCGAACTGTGGTATAGGTCACAGATGGGGCTTGGATCTGGTGTTGCTGTGGCTGTGGTGTAGACTGGCAGCTGTGGCTCTGATTCGACTGCTAGCCTGGGAACCTCCATATGTTGCGGGTAAGGCCCTAAAAAAGATGACAAAAGAAAAAAGAAAAGACAATGGAAGGAGAATTGGAGACAGCACCCCCCCCTTGAGGAGGAAGAGTTTTACTTATAAATAAAGGGCAGCCACCAAGAATGAGCAGCCAGCCGGAGGGGGAAATGCAGGTGAGACAGCTTTTGTTTCTTTTAAGAGGGGAGCAATAGTGGCTAGCGTGTTTGTAGGCTTACAGGAAAGATTCAGTAAATAGGGAAAAACAGATGCTGCAGGAAATGGGGGAGGATTCTGGAGCCATGTCCTTGATTGGCGAAAGGAATGGGATCTAGTGCCCAAGTGGAGGGGCTGGCCTTGGGCAGGAGGATGGACAGTTCACCAGAGAAACGACAGGGAAGAGGCGTGAAGGGGTGGAGGTGCCCGTGGGTGGAGGTTTTCCCAATTGCTATTTTCTCAGTGAAATAGGCAGCGAGGTCAAGGTCACCAGTTGAGCGTGAACCTGGGGAGGGTGGTATTAGAGGTGTGAGGTTCAAGGAGAAGTTATGAAATTGTCGCTGGGGAGATGGGAGGGCGTCATAACTGCGCATAGTGGAGGCCCACTTAAAGCTGGGGCTCTTGTATGGACTGAGGATGCCCAGCAGGGGTGGTTGGTTTGCTCTAGTCTCTTTTGGCCACCTGGGTGCAGGTGCAGAGTAGGCGAAAATGGTATTTAGTCCAGATTGAGGTTTCGCCTTTCAGTTACCATCGGTGTTTGTTACTATCCCATTACAAGTTTATCATGCATTCTAAACTATGATTTACTTAAAACCAAACTCATAAAAGCCAAATATGATAACTTCGTGAAAAAGTATTTTAAATATAAGGGCATAATATTCCTTTAATATGAACAACTTTTTGTGAAAAAGTATTCTAAATATGAGGACATAACATTCCTTAAATATGAACAACTTTTCCACAGTTCCAGCCACAGATTAATTTAGACTTTTTATATGAGCCATTATCATTTTATCCACATTTCAGTTTTAAGGAACACTTATTTTTCTTATTGTCTTGGAACAGAGTGTTTCAAGTGGGCTAAGAACCAGCCCACTAAATATTTACTTATAAACGCACTCATTCCAGCCAGCTGGTGTGTGTTTGTGTTCAGATCAATGCTGGGCTACCTTAAAGAGAGGACCAAATTTGGCAAATCACAAAACAATATGTGTTTTCTTTGCTTGTATAATTTGAGACAGTATGTATTTTTGATCATTTCTCTTCAAAGCATTTGCATCAAGCACTTTCAAGCCCGTATGAATAATTTGTTTCCTTTGGGGGCCCAAAGTCTTCTCTGAGAGTAAAATTAAGAATTTTGAGACTGGATCAAAACTTCTCTCCTGAGTCGAATACAGCAACCGACCTAACTTCTGCACGAATTCAGTACATGCAGTCGTTTGCGATGAGAGCAAGGCTACAGTTGCTGGGGTTCGGGATGTTAGAGGTGGACAAGAGCCAAGCTAGTGGTTCTACCATGATGAGCAGACTTGAGAGAGGTGAATTTATAAAGACCCCCTTCTGCCAGGATTTCTGTAACTTTTCTGCAGACTTTCTTAGCGTTGTCATGCAAGTTCTCTATTCTGCCTCAGTGTAGTGAAGCACCACTTCACCCTGGTTCAGAGCACGGCCTTCGTCGGCCAAAGAAATGAGTTCAGAGTCCAAAGTCTGCAACCTGTGAGCTGAGTGGCTCTGGGAAAGTTACTTAACGTCTCTGGCCCACTTCCACTTGCGCAGATCGACTGCGCCAAGTGCTAAGCAGAGTGTTTGGCACTTAGTCAATGTTTAATGCATTCTAGGAGTTAGTATGCAGACATCCAGGCTTGAGTGATATAAAATAATTACTAGATTACCTTAGTAATTAGCAGTAGAGAAATAGACTTTAAATGACTCCTACCGAATAAAACATAAACACTGGCAAGTACCCCGTTTGATGGCACAGCTCTGTGGACGGGTGTGACCCTATCCCTGTGGGAACAGACTCTTCAAGTAGGAGGGGAGGACCCCTCAGGAGAGCACCCTTAGGCCAGGCTGAGGCTCTGGGAAGTCAAACTACTGTCCACGTCACAGCCAGGCTACCTACTGAGCTTGGACCAAAGAGGGGGTCTCCTGAGTCTTGGTGCCATAGTTCTAGAGCCACGGTTCATGAATGTCAGGGGAAAAAAAGAAGGTTGTAAACCTTTTTCACAAAGAATAATTTAATACAAAAGGAGAATTGGGCCTTGAATTATTTAGCAATGACCGTCACCTCTAAATAATATGAAATTTTATTAGAAGACTCCAGACTATTGGGCTGGTTTTCTGTTTCCAGTTTCTCTCTCTCTTTCTCTCTCTTGGCACCATTTTTTTTTTTTTTTTCATTTTTGAAAGTTTAATGGAAGTCTAATGTCGTGATGATTTCTGCCGCACAATAAAGCGGCTTTTATTACCATCTTAATTAACCATTTGTAAGTGTACAGTTCAGCACTGATAAATCTATTCCCTGTTGTCAACGGACCTCCAGAACTTTTTGGTCTTATAAATCCGAAAAATCATCTAATAAACAACAACTCCCTTTTTGCTGCTCCCCACAGCCTCTGGGAACTGCCATTTTCCATTTCTGTTTCTGTGAATCTGGCTGCTAGAGACACCTCATAGAAACAGAATCACACAGTATTTGCTTTCTTGTGTCTGGCTTCTTTCCCCTCTGTCTCCAAGGTTCATCTACGTTGTTTTTTTCAGACTGAATAATATTCTACGTGCAATTCTGTAAAGTTCCTCTGGTCACCATCTCTGTAAGAGTACAGCTTTGTCAACCCCCAGGCCCACGCTCACAGACCCTCTATTTGAGATGTTTTATATTTTGAGTCAGCTGACTTAGTTATGACAAAATTGCCTTCCCTTGTTCCATGTTGGCATAAACTATGCCAATAAAGAAGCTCCATCCTAGACCTCCAACATGCTGGGAGCATGATCTCCCTCCTGGAGAAGCTGGCAGAGAATCTTCCTTTACCTTTTACCTTCATTATCTGTGTTGTAAAATTTTTTCTTTAAAATGCCTTTTAGGAGTTCCCATTGTGGCGCAGCGGAAACGAATCCGACTAGGGACCATGAGGTTGCAGGTTCGATCCCTGGCCTCTCTCAGTGGGTTAAGGAAGGATCTGGCATTGCCGTGAGCTGTGGTGTAGGTCACAGACGCAGCTCGAATCTGGCGTTGCTGTGGCTCTGGTGTAGGCTGGTGGCAACAGCTCCGATTAGACCCCAGCCTGGGAACCTCCATATGCCACATGTGTGGCCCTAAAAAAAGATGAAAGACAAAAAAAAATGCTTTTTACTTTTCTTTTCAACTTGTTATATTGGAGGGGGCTATTCTCAACACTGTCAGTGTAAAAAATCTGGATTTTTTTTTTTTTTTTTTTGTCTTTCTAGGGCCCCACCCAAGGCACATGGAGGTTCCCAGGCTAGGGGTCAAATTGGAGCTGTAGCTCTGACCTGCACCACTGCTCACAGCAATGCTGGATCCTTAACCCACTGAGCAAGGCCAGGGATCGAACCTGCATCCTCATGGATGCTAGCTGGGTTTGTATAATTGGGTTCATTAACTGCTGAGCCACGATGGGGACTCCCTGAATATTTTTTAATAAGGCTGACAGGGGCTTAATTTCTAAAATATACAAATAGCTCGTAGAACACAATAACAAAAAACAAACAACCCAAAGAACCAAAAAATGAGCAGAAGACCAAAATAGACACTTCTCCAAAGAGGACATATAGATGGCCCAGAGGCACATGGAAAGATGCTCAACATTGCTAATTAATAGAGAACTGCAAATCAAAACTAAAATGAGGTACCATCTCACACTGGTCAGAAGGACCATGATTAAAAAGTCTACGAATAACAAATGCTGGAGAGGGTGTGACGAAAAAGGAACCCTCCTACACTCTTGGTGGGAATGTAAATTGGTGCAGCCACTTTCTTCAAAAAGCTAAATAGAGAGTTGCCATATGATCCTGCAATTCCACTCCTGGGCATATAGCTGAAGAAAACTATAATTCAAAAAGTTGCATGCACCCCAATATTCACAGCAGCACTCTTCACAATAGCCAAGACATGAAAACAACCTAAATGTCCATCAACAGATAAATGGATAAAGAAGATGTGGTACATTATACAATGGAATATTACTCAGTCATAAAAAAATAATGAAATAATGCCATTTGCAACAACATACATGCAACTAGAGATTCTCATACTAAGTGAAGTCAGAAAGAGAAAGGCAAATACCATATGATATCACTTATATGATATCTAAAATATGACACAAATGAATGTATCTATGAAACAGAAATAGACTTACAGACTTGTGGTTGCCAAAAGGGGGGAGCGATGGGTTAGGAGTTTGGGAATAGCAGGTTATATTATATATATAGAATGGATAAACAACAAGGTCCTACTCTAGAGCTCAGGGAACTATATTTAGTATCCTGTCATAAACCATAATGGAAAAGCATATGAGAGAATATGAGAACGTATATACAAGTATAACTAAATCGCTTTGCTGTAGAGTAGAAATTAACATAACACTGTAAATCCGCTATACTTCAGTGAAGTAAAATTTTAAAAAATAGATATTTTTAAAAAATGCATGCTTTTAAGAGGCATTATACATTAATTCCAGCAGCGGTAATATTATTCTTTGCTAAAACCAACATGCTAACTAACCCTTCCTCTATTTGCGTATTAGGATTACGGATGCAGTAATTTCCTTTTTTCCAAAGCTATCTGAAACTTGGTCATACCACATTTTAAAAAAACGCTCTATTTTAAATGATGTTCACTGCAAAATTCTTGACCATGAAGTTGCTTTGTCCAGGAAGGGACAAATTGCTTCATATTTCTGATGCATGCTACCCTTCCTTTCTCCCCTCCGTGGGTACATCTCCCTGGGTGCCTCCGGAGCCAGGCACAGTGCCTGACCGTGGGGTAGGAGGTTGAGCAGGATGCAGTCTATGTGTTCAGAAGCTCCCAGTCGGTGAGGGAGAAACACAGAAGCCGCTGATTATAATTCAGTGTTGGAAATGCAGTTATGACCTTATGTGAGGACATCACTTCTTTCACTGAAAAGGGATTTGAAAAACCTTACTGAAGATACGAAAATGACTGAAAATAGCACCGTGAAAGGTGCCTTCTGGTCAGACTCTCTTCACATGGATATTTGCTCTGTAAAGATAATGACTGACCCAACTGGCATAATTTCTTGTAGAAATCCACAGTATACCACGCTTCCACTTTACCAGGAAAATAGAAGACTTTTAAATGCTTTTCCAAATTATAAGTTACAAAAATAATGTTTCTGGTTACTTCTCGTTGTCTTTCTCTTTTAGGACACTCCTCGCCTTAACACATTTTCTTGTTGAATCTCTGAAATACATTTAAATAAATGAAGACGGAGAACTACAAATTACTTCCACTTCTCTGAATCTGGTGTTTACTGGTTTAATTAGCCTACGATTGTAAATTTTTGAATCATATGTCAATATTCTGTTTTCTTAGTCATGACTTATAAGCGTTGCATAACTGCAGACTCAGTTTCCTGATATACTGGTATCAGAACAAAGACTCATTGTGTTTATGTTCCACATAGGTATTTTTTTTTTATAATTTTTTTATTTTCCCACTGTATAGCAAGGGGGTCAGGTTATCCTTACATGTATACATTACAATTACATTTTTCCCCCACCCTTTGTTCTGTTGCAACATGAGTATCTAGACAAAGTTCTCAATGCTATTCAGCAGGATCTCCTTGTAAATCTATTCTAAGTCCACATAGGTATTTATTCTTGGTGATGCTTGTTAGTTAAATCATGGAGTAGTTTAAAAATATGTGACAAAGGTTGCTAAGAAGAAAGAAATGTCTCTTTGTGGCTGGTTAATAAACTGTGACTATGCAAGGATCCAGCTTAAAATAAATTCTAAAAGAATGATCTTACTTTTTTTTGGCTCCACCCATAGCATACAGAAGCTCCAGGGCCAGGGAATCAAACCTGCACCACAGCAGGGACCTGAGCCACAGCAGTGACAATGCCAGATCCTTAACCCACTGAGCCACCAGGGAACTCCTAAACTAATTAATCTTATTACCCAAGCTTGTGCTTCCTCTCAGTAAGTGACGCAGACAGTCACTGAATTGCTCCACAACAGAACTTGTAAGGTCAAACGCTTACTTCCTCCCTGGCCTTCATCCATCAGGAGTAGAGTAGATTCTATCTGCTCTGTGAACAGTGCCCTTCTCTCCCGACTGCCTCAACCTTAGCCCAGGTCCGCAGTCCTGCTGTGGCTTCCTGATTTATCTTCCCCACTTTTTCTTCCTCCATTCTCTGACCTATACAGTCTTTGCTCCTCCTAAGAATCAGATCATAAGATTTCACTTTCCTTTCATGGGCTGAATTTAACCTGCTGAATCGTGTCCAAATTCTTCTGAAAGTATCAAACCTCTGCCTTTTCTTAATCAGGCATGTTAGCCACATACACAGCATTACCTCAGTGAGGCTTGCAGATCCCAAAGTGATGAGGCATCTGCGTTTATTTAGAACACAAAAATAAATAATAACAAACACTGATACACTATTCTGAGCACTTAAAGTGTATTATCTCTTTTTACAAAATCAACAATAATACTTATTGCCATCATTTTCGGGGAGTCTACCTTCCATTCAACATTAGGTGTCTATTAGTTGTTGACTTTTATTTATTTTTAATTTAATTAAACAATTTTTTTTTTTTTTTTTTGGCCATGGCATGCAGTGGCTTGATGTGGGATCTTAGTTCCCAGAGCAGGGATTGAATCCTGGCTGCAGAGGTGAATGTGCTGAATCCTAACCACTAGACCACCAGGGAACTCCCAGTTGCTACCTTTTAAAACCACCTTGCAGGATAAGTGTTTCTGTCTCCATGAGGAAGATGAAATGAGGGAAAAGATTTCTTAGAGTGTCAGGTGGTGCCCAGGCCAGCCAGGTAGGAAGTAGCAAGGTCCAAGGCCAGCCCACATCCTACTGCCCCTGCTCCCTGCCCAGCCTCAATACCTGGTACCTCCCCACCTACATGCCTATCATGGTGCCACATCATGAAGGGTGATGGAAATGGAACTTAAAGTATTGTGGTAAAGTCAGGCAGAATATTCGGTCTTATTACCTGCGGGGAATAAGGGCTGGCACTAAGCTGACTTCACTAGGTCCACCACTTAGAGTGTCCTTGTTTCAGTTTGGGGCTTGTGTTTGGTGACAGCTGGCTCAGAAGTCCTGGACCTTGGGTGGAGTCACAGAATGTGAGCGCCCAGGCTGGATGAGAAACTGTCTCTTGCAGGAGTGTGATTAACCACAGGCAGACTCGAGGGGGAAGTAGGCTCAGAAAAATCTGCAAGCCTGGCCTGTCGTATGCCGAGTCTGTCAAATAAAACTAGACAGGGAGCTTATTATTTAAGTGAGAAAGGCCCCATTGGAAAGGGCCCCCAAATGTTTTGTCTGAATAAATTCTCTCAGTGGCTGTCTTAAGAACAGGTGATTGTAGCTTTGATAGCCCAGCTCACCCGCCGCGGGGGCAAGTCCTTTACCTCATGGCTGAATGTGTCTGATGACAAGGAATGCAAACTCACAGGTTCAGGCAAGGACCATTTCCTTATTGTCTTGTGTCATCGCTTCATCCAGAGGAGAAAGGAAGAGCGGTCAGGAGGCATGCCACACTGTCACCCGGGCTAAGAGAAGAAGGCAGTTGGGATCTCCTCTTGGCCACCTGCCAACCTGCGGGGTCATCCTCGGCATCCTATCAGGGGAGAGATAGCACTTCCGTCAGCAGACCTGGGTGGGGGCAGCAGCCTCAGTTAGAGAGAGGGCATGGCCCTGTGGCCTCAGGCTGCTCCGAGAGGTGGCTCAGGACTTCCTCTTTCCTGGAGCTAATTACAGAGAGTCTCCACTCCGTCTCCACGCTTATCTCTGCTCCCAGATGAGCCGGCTGCTGGCTCCCCACTTCATCCCACACTCTGCTTCTTCAGATCAACACTAGGGGTACCCCATCATTTACTTTGCATTTGGGGGACAAAGATTTTAATGAACTTTCAGGCTTCAGTTTCATTTCTTGGTGCATTGACCTTGAGCTGCCACTTAGAACCGGAAAAGAATTCTCCCTGAAGGTCCTCAGCCAGAGACCACCAGGGTCACCTCGGTCTACCCCTTCCCCTAATGAGCTTTGGGTGCTCTGATGGGTGTCGACATCCATGCAAAGCCCCTTCCATCCTGAGCAGTGAGACATTTTACCCCGATGTCAATGAAGTTGGCATCCAGACCCTTTTAGATGAGTCTGTCAACGTCCCTGGCCTTGCAGACAGCCATCTCTTTACGGGGGAGGGGACACTGGCTAAACTGTTCAGTCCTGGGGGAGAGGGAGAGGGCTGGGATTTGGGGCTGCAGAGTAGCAGATGGATACAGAGCAGTACCCATGACAAAGATCTGTTTCCTCACGTTCCTTTCCAACATAGCAGGTCCTTTAAAAACCTAAGTTGTTTGTTTGTTTGTTTGCTGCCCCCCCCCCGAGGCATGTGGAAGTTTCCGAGCCAGAGATCAAACCCGTGCCACAGCAATGACCCAAGCTGCTGCAGTGACAATGCGGGATCCTTAACCAGCTGCAACACAAGAAAACTCCAAAAACCTAGGATTTTTAAAATGATTAATTAATAGAAAGAGAAATTGCAGAATATGGAAATACAGTTTTGCCTCAGCTCTGGTATGCTGAAGGAATTAACCAAGGAGAGAGGTTCATCAAGAACACACTAGACCTGACGCCAACTTCGATATTATGGTTCGCATTTGCTGAGGGCTCTTTCTGTTCCTCTTCCTGTCTTGTCTGCTCCCTCCTCTCCCCTCCCTTTCCTTCTTTCTCATAACCGCTCCCCCTGCAAAAAAAAACTATTTGCTAAATGAATTGCTGGTGTTAACAATCTATACCTAACCCTAATTACAAGGAAGATGAAATAATGAAGATAACTGAAACGGGATATCCAGATTCTTTTACACTAAGACTCGATGAATATGTAGCACTGACTGCTAAATTAGAGGGAAGTGTTACGTCTCACTTATGCAATCGGCTCATTTGTGGACAATGAGGTAGGTAAATGTGGAGGAGAATTAGAGCCACCAGAACCTTTACTTTTAGATGTAGGACCTGCCTGTCCTGGTCTGTGGGGATTAAGGCAACCATGCAGCAAGCTAGGATTGGGGATAATCCAGAGCCCAAAACATACTCCAGGGACCCCTAGGTATCTGAGAACCAGACCAGGAGTTGCAGGTTCCAGGGGCTACAGGGACTAGATGTGAGATGGAATGAGCAGGGTCTGTTCTTTGTAGGTACATGCACGTTGCATATTAAACATGTAGGAATGGTCTTGGGTTCCTCTAAGCATTGTACAGCTGGCCATCTGTTTCTGTGGGTTCCACCTGCATCTGTGGATTCAACCAAATGGAAATTGAAAATATTTGAAAAAAAATTCCAGAAAGTTCCAAAAAGTAAAAATTTGAATTTGCAGCATGCTGGCAACTATTTGCAGAGCATTTACATTGTATTAGGTATTATAAATAATCTAGAGATCATTTAAAATATATAGGAGGATGTGCACAGGTTATATGCAAACACTATGCCATTTTATATGAGAGACTTGAGCATCCCTGGACTTTGATATCTTCTAGGGGTCTTGGAAACAATTCCCTGTGGGTACCAAGGGATGGCTATATTTTACTTTTTTTTTTTTAATTCTTAAAACTCTCAGAGCTCTTGCTTTGCCACTTCTGAAAAATTTATGGGAAATGAGAAATACCCCTCTACCATAAAGAAAAAATGGGAGTGAAAGTATAGCAGTAAATAAAAACTTAACACTCGGCCTCACTGTTGGAGACATTTAGGGAATAGTGGGGACTGTGGCAAACTGGGAAACACATGTATCACTTCAGTGGGCAGGAACTACTCTGCTCAGCAGATTGCTTCATGAGAGAATATGGATCCAGTACTCATTTTTCTTACTTCTGTCTAGATAGTGAAGGAATACAATTTAAGCAAATATCTGGGAGTGGGGAACAACACAGAATCAGATCAAATGGGAGCAGTGGGTAGTGAGGATGGCAGAAGCTACAGAGATAGGCAATTCTGAAAGCATTCTTGCCTCGGGAACAGACACTTTCCCTTCTAGCTTTATCAGAAACCTGTAACAAGTTTCCCAGGCAACATCCAGTCTGGCATAGCCTGAAAAATGTGCTTCTGACACACAGCATAATTTCTTTACAGGCAAATTCTAGCACCAGTTCTCAGAGTCTTACCAACCCAAGAATGGAAGCTGAGATGGTGCAAATTTTAACCCTCCCGTTAAGTACAGAGTTCTTAATGAATTCTCATTTCTTTCTCTTTATAGTTCATTGAAATCAAGTTCTCAAAGTTCTTCTAAGGGTTGTTTTTATCTGTGGTGCTTAAAATGAATATAGATAATTGGATATTTGTGACACGGCTATGCTGGTATTGCAGCTGATCTGAATGGATTTTAATATTTCTTCACCTGTGTTCCTGCTGTGGCACAGTGTGTTAAGGACCCAGCATTGCCACAACTGTGGTGTTGGTCACAGCTGCAACTCGGGTTCTATCCCTGGCCTAGGAACTTCCATATGCTGTGGGTGCAGCCAAAAAAAAAAAAAAATTGTTTTTTTTCACAGTTGGGCCGGTTTTCAGAGAGGCTCAGGTTTACTCAAAGATGAACTTTAATAAAATACTGTCAATAACCATACTATTTAAGACTTTTGAAAGACTTCCAAATAACTTCAAACAAATCTCTACTTTGTTTGGGGAAATAGAATGTAAATGAACAACTGTGCCTTTTATGTATTTTATTTTATATTTTTATTTTTGGCTGCTCCAAGGCATATGGAGCTCCTGGGCCAGGGATCAGATCTGAGTTGCAGCCTTGAACTAAGCCACAGCAATGTTGGATCCACTGTGTTGGGCTGGGGATCGAACCAGGGTCTCAGTATTCCAAAGCAGCTGCCGATCCCATTGTACCACAGTGGGAACTGCCACTGTGCCTTTTAATCCACATCTCTCATGGGCCTTTGGCTGTTAATCTGTCTTTATTGTTTTTTCCATCTACTCTCTAATAAGCTAAACTAAGATTGATAAGAGTTATTGGTCTGACACAGCAGGGGAAAGCTATAGGCACATTGTATCCTGATACCAGCAAGGCATTTGACAATGCCTATCAATATAACATTGTAAATAAGATGAAGAAATACGTATGAACCAGACGACAGCACATTTTAGTGCATTCATAGCATCTACATTCCACATTCGACACAGCATTCAACATTGATTTAGCAGATATTTACTCGGAATTTACTATAGATGGGTGACTGCTCTAGGTTCTACAAGTATAGGAGTGAATACGGATTTTTTTTTTGTACAGAGCACTGAGAAGCAATAGAGGTTTTAAAGAAGGCACACACATGTACACACACAATATGTACAAATACACATGTAATTTAAGAAATAGGTAACTCTATCCTCACCAACAGTGGATATTGCAATATAAAAATAATTTCGAAATGCCATAAGCAAAACATGTTATATTATTGAACATAATGATATATAAGATATATATTAATAGACTATTAAGCATAGAGTTCCCATACACAATCCTCCCACGCCCAGAGAGTCCCCTGTCATTAACTTTTGCCTTAGTGTGGTACATTTGCTACAAGTGATGAACCAATCTTGATACATTATTTTAACTAAAGTTCTTATTTCACATTCGGGTTCCCTCTGTTGTATATTCTATGGACAAATGTTTATTTGTATCCATCATGTTTCACGGTGTCATGTATTATCACATATCACCACATCGTGTATCCACCACTGCAGTATCATACAGAGTAGTTTTCGCTGTCCTGAAAATTCTCTGTGCTTTATTTACTCATCCTCTTCTCTCCCAGAAGACTTAGCAACTACTAATCTTTCTATTGTCTCTACAATCTGCCTTTCCCAAAATGCCATATAGTTATAATCATTCAGTATATAGCCTTTTCTAATTGGCCTCTTCCACTTAGCAATATCCATTTAAGGTGCATTCACGTGTTTCCACGGCTTGACAGTTCATTTCATCACTGAATACTATTCCATTTCCTAAATGTATCACAGTTTGTTTATCCATTTACCCACTGAAGGACATCTTGGTTGCTTCCAAGTTCTGGAAATGATGATAGAGGTGTTATAAACATTCAAATGCAGGTTTTTGTGCGGCCATAATTTTCAACGTATTTGGGTAAATACCAAGGGGTACAATTAATGGATCGCAGAGTAAAACTAAGTTCAGCTTTATAGGAAACTGCCAAACTGTCTTCTGAAGTGGCTGTACCATTTTGCATTCCCACCAGCAAGGAATGATAGTTTCTGTTGCTCCACATCCTCTCCAGCATTTGGTGTTGTCACTGTTTGGGATTTTGGCCATTCTAATAAGTGTCTTACTTTGTTTTAGTTTATCATTCCTTAATGATATATGAGATTGAGCATCTTTTCATATACATATTTGCCATCTATACCTTCTAAGTTAAGGTGTCTATTTAGTTATTTTGCCCATTAAAAAAAATAGGTTGTTTTATTATTTTTAAATTTTTTAAATTTATTCTTTCCTTCTTTTTTTTTTTTTTTTTTGGTCTTTTTGCCATTTCTTGGGCCACTCCCGCGGCATATGGAGGTTCCCAGGCTAGGGGGCGAATTGGAGCTGTAGCTGCCAGCCTACGCCAGAGCCACAGCAACTCGGGACCCGAGCCGCGTCTGCAACCTACACCACAGCTCACGGCAACGCCGGATCGTTAACCCACTGAGCAAGGGCAGGGACCGAACCCGCAACCTCAGATAAAGTTCCTAGTCGGATTCTTTAACCACTGCGCCACGACGGGAACTCCTATTTTTTCTTTTTTTGGCCGTCCTGAAGCATATGGAGTTCCTGGGCCAAGGATCCGATCCAAGCCACAGCTGTAACCTACACCACAGCTGTGGCAACACAGGATTTCTTAACCCACTGTGCCAGACCAGGAAGTGCACCTGCGTCTCAGCGCTCCAAGGATGACACCAAACTCATTGTGCCACAGTGGGAACTTCTGTTTGTTTTCTTATTGTTGAGCTTTGACAACTCTTTGTACATTTTGGAGATAAGGGTTTTTTAAATTATTTTTTCAAGTTTTATTAAAGTATAGTTGATTTATAACATTGTGGATAACTTCTTAATGAGATACATACTTTGTAAATATTTTCTACTAATCTATGGCTTGTCTTTTCATCCATTTGACAGTGTCTTTTGTAGAGCAGAAGTTTTACATTTTAGTGAAGTTACACTTACCAGTTTTTCTTTCATGGATGGCACTTTTGGTGTTGAATCAATGGCAAAGCTCATTGCCAAACACAGATGACCTAGATTTTCTTTCTATATCTTCTTAGAGTTTTAAAGTTTGCCTTTTATTTAGGTCTGTGATCCATTTTGAGTTAATTTTTGTGAAAGGTGTAGGGTCTGTCAATTCTTTGCTTTGCTTTTTGCCTATGGATGTCCAATTGTTCCAACACCATTTGATGAAAAGTTTATCCTTTCTCTACTGAATTGCTTTTGCTCCTTTGTCAAAGATGAATTGATTATACTTGTGTGGGTCTATTTCTGGACGATTTATTTTGTGTCATTGATATATTCGTCTCTTCTTTTGCCAATTTCACATCACTATAATTTTGGAGTAAGAATTAAAGCCAGATAATGTCAGTCCTCCGAATCTGTTTTTTTTTTTTTTCAATATCACATTGGCTATTCTGGGTCTTTTGCTTCTCCATATAAACTTTAGAATTAGTTTGTCAATAGCCACAAAATAACTTGCAGGAATTTTTATTAGGATTAAATTAAATCTGTAGATCAAATTGGAAAGAACTGACATCTTGACAATATTGACTCTTCTTATCCATGTATTTTGATCTTCTTTGATTTCTTTCATCAGAGTTTTGTAATTTTCATCAGATTGATCTTGAATATATTTTAAAGATTTTTCCTTAACTATTTCTTTCTTTTTTTTTTAAATGATGCTAATGTAAATGGTATTTTAAATTTCAAATTCCAATAGTTTGATGCTGGAATACAGGAAAGCAATTACTTTGGTGTTAATAATCTGAATTTTGCAACCTGTCTATAATCACTTATTAGTTCCAGGAGGGGTTTTTTTTTTGTTGATTCTTTGGGATTTTGTTTTGCTTCTACATAATCATGTTATTTGTGAGCAAAGAGTTTTATTTCTCCCTTCCCAATTTGTATACCTCCTCCTTTTCTTCTTCTTCTCTTTCTTCTTCATCTTATTTCCTTAGGACTTTCAGTACAATTTTGAAAAGGAGAGGTGAGAAGGGGCATCATGACTTTGTTTCTAATCTTACGGAGAAAGCATCTAGTTTCTATTAAGTATGATGCTAGACGTAGGTATTTTGTCGATCTTTATTAGGTTGAGGAAGTTAGCCTCTATTCCAAGTTTGCTAAGTTTTTGTTTGTTTTAATTACGAATGGATATTAGATTTTTTCAAATGCTTTTTCTACATTTATTGATATAATCACACCTTTAGTCTGTTGATATGATGAATTACATTAATTGATCTTCAAATGTTGAATCAGCCTCATGTACCTGGAATAAAACCCATATCAAAAAAAAAAAAAAAAATCCCAGAGTTCCCTTTGTGGCTTAGTGGAAACAAACCCAACTAGTATCCATGAGCATGTGGGTTTGATCCCTGGCCTCACTCAGTGGGTTAAGGATCCAGCCAGCATTGCCTTGAGCTGTGGTGTCAGTTACAGACACAGCTTGGATCTGGTGTTGCTGTGGCTGTGGCATAGGCCAGTAGCTGCTGCTCCGATTCAGCCCCTAGCCTGGGGACTTCCACATGCTGTGGGTGCAGCCTTAAAAAGAAAAAAAAAAAAAAAATCCCACTTCATCATGGTGTATAATTCTTTTTATACATTGTTGGATTTAATTTGCTCATATTTTGTTGCGAATTTTCAGCTCTATGTTAATGAGAGACACTGGCCTGTAGTTTTAACTTCTTTAATGCTTTTGTTTGGCTTTGCTGTTAGGGTGATGCTAGACTCATAGGATGAGTAGGAAGTATTCCCTCAGCTTCCACTCTGGAAGAGATTGTAGAGAAATGGTATCATTTTTTTTCTTAAATATACGGTAGACTTCACCAGTGAATTCATCTGAACCTGGTACTTTCTCTTTTGGAAGATTATTAATTATTAATTCAATTTCCTTAGTAGATACAGGCTTATTCAGATTGTCTGTTTCTCCTTGGAATGAGTTTTTGTTGATTTTCTTTCAAAGAAATAATCCATTTCATCTAAGTTATTATATTTGTGGGCACAGAGTTGTTAATAATACTCTGTTAGGATTCTTTTAATGTCCATAGGATCAGTCATGATAGTCTGTCTTTCATCTCTGATATTAGCAATTTGTACCTCTTTTTGTAGATCATTATATTTTAATATGCAATTTTTATTACAAGTGAAAGCACATGTCTTTTCTTTTTCTTTCTTTCTTTCTTTTTTTTTTTTTGTCTCTTTAGGGCCGCACCCGTGGCATATGGAGGTTCCCAGGCTAGGAGTCGAATCAGAGCCACAGCTGCCGGCCTGCCCCACAGCCACAGCACTGCCAGATCCGAGCTGCATCTTAGACTACACCACAACTCATGGCAACATAGGATCCTTAACCCACTGATGATCCATGAGGCCAGGGATCGAACCTGCAACCTCATGGTTCCTAGTTGGATTAGTTTCCGCTGAACCACGACGGGAACTCCCACATGTGTTTTCACATAGCCAGTTTTATTTCATTAATAAACTAACAACTTATGTACTTTGCCTATTTATTTATTTATTTATATAGG
Source organism: Phacochoerus africanus (assembly GCF_016906955.1). Taxonomy (NCBI): domain Eukaryota; kingdom Metazoa; phylum Chordata; class Mammalia; order Artiodactyla; family Suidae; genus Phacochoerus; species Phacochoerus africanus. The sequence goes on along the minus strand of NC_062550.1, from coordinate 81,554,744 downwards.
AACACAAGGACACACATACTTTATTCTTTTTCTGAATTAGTATTAAGGCTGTAGGCACCTAGAAAGGAGTGAGTAGACCCTCTCATAAAGGCCTCAAATTTCTTATGAAAGAAAATTATGTGAATGACAAAAACTTAATTAAAGGAGGAGAAAATAATAACATAGCCATTCAATGTCCATATATATCTTTACTACTTACAAGGACCATTTTTATATTTTTGATCCTCGCAATCACCCTAGAAGGCAGCCAGGTTTCAGTTTTTCATTCTAATGAAGTATTTTCTCCATAAACCCTGAAGAATGCCAAGAAAAGTTTGCTCTTGGACCCTAGATTCTGTGTATTTTAAGAACAAATAGAAGTTTTTTAAAAAGCTGTTCTTCTGACTTAGTTTCAGAAATTGTATTGAACTTTTTTTTTTTTTTTTCATAGTCCATCCTTTACAAAGAAGATAGGAAATGTCTGAAGTCCACCTTTGATTCTTTTCGGATTCACTCTAAGCAACATTTTTAGTTGAGAGAGTGTTTCTTTGTTTTGTTCACATTCTTTGAGGAACTAATAGGTGTTGACTGTCCAGATGTAGGTGTTCTGAAATTCAATGCTGGGCTCTTGCCCTTGGAACCAGAGGTAACATGATTTAGGTTTGCAGAGCTTAGAGTCTTTCTCTCTGGGGTCTTCAGGCTGAGTTTACTTGCAGGAGTGGAAGGATTGCTCTTGAAGGCTGATAGGGAGCTTCTGCTTTTACCATGATGCTTAACTGTTCTGTTGCATGTTTTACAAGTAATCAGCAATACACGTTTGGATTCTTTGTATTTTTCCAGAATTTTTGCTTCTTTAAAACCGAGTGTATAATTTCTTGCTTCTTGATTAAGAAGCTTCTGCATTTTGGGTGTCAGTTTGGGCGTGGGCTTGAGGCGCACTCTAGACTTATCAGGAACCAGCAACTGGAAACAGTATGGACACGTTCCTTCAAAAGAGCTTTTATCATCGTGTGACAAACTGTGGGCCCAGAGAAGATAGCAGGCCTGGCCCGGGCAGCTCTCTTGTAGTTTCCATGTCGCAGCCTCAAGGTAGTGCTTCGGCCTCATTGTCACTTCCAACTCCTATTTTTTTATTTTATCCAAGGCTTCTGATACAGGAAATTTTACCTTTTGTTCTGTCACACATGCTGTGAATATTTTAGCCCAGATTATTATTTCCTCTTAATTTTGTTATTTTTTCACACATAAACTTTAGATGAAGTCTTTCAGTATTTCGAAATTATTTCTTCCTTTGCTATCATGTTAAATAACACCTAACATTCACTGAGTACTTACTATGCATCGGGTATTATATAAAGTGATTTACATATATTATCTAAGCTAAACTTCAAAGAATCCTCGTGGTAGGTATGGTTATCCCCATTTTATGGATGAGGAAACTGAGGCACAAACTGGTATTTGTTTCAGGTGGGCACAGAGCCAGGGTTTGAAGCTGGCTCTAATGACAGATACTCAGCCCCTGAGTGTTACTGCCTCCCAGAGAAGTGCTGCCACTTGAAGATGGTAGGATTCATCTACATATTTTAATGGTCTACATATTTTTTTAAAGGACACTCATAAACACCCTACTTGTAAAAAGTTAAGATTTTCAAATTTTATAACATAGAGCTATGTGTCATAGCCCTAGCAAGTTTAAAAGAACTCATTTATTTCGGAATTGAAATTGATACATTAGTTATTTGACTGATCTTGTGGAAAACTGGACTAATAGAATATTAGAAAATGTGGGAGAAATTTTAAGAGACAAAGAAAACTAAGCAATTTTTTTTATAGGCAATTTATTAACTACAGAAAAAAAAGCAACTGGTAAAAAAAAACCATGAACATAGTGCACACAACATTAAGTTGTGAATGCTATTTTCATGGGCACAATAAAATGAAAAATGAATATTTACACAAAAAAGTGAACAAAGGGTGAGGCAGTAGAGAACAGAAAAAGCGCAAGAGACAGCTGTAATTCTGAGGTGTTGCTATTTCTAAATAAATTTATTTATTTACTTATTTTTGGCTGCGTCTGCAACATGTGGAAGTTCCCGATCAGGTATTGAACCCACACCACAGCTGTGACCTGAGCCACAGCAGTGATAACGCTGGATCCGTAACCTGTTGAGCCACAAGGGAATTTCTCTAAATGAATTTAGAAGGACAATCAGAGGAGGAAGGTGGATCGGTAGAGGGAAATGGAATAATAGCCTTCCATCCATCAATTATTTGATGTTGTTGCAGGTAAACTTAGTGAATATGGGGAGTGGCCGTTTCATTTTCTCATGATCTCCATTTCCCCCCTTGAGACAGAGCTCAACTTTTAGAAATATTCCTAAGACTACTGCAAAAAGACTAAAACAGGTTTCTTTTTCTCTCATTCGAAAACACATCTTCTCTTAACAAGTTAAATACACAATGTGAATAAATAATTCACAATACCCAAAAGGGAGATAAGAACTTTAAGTAGAATTACAAAACAGAATAAAGGGACAGTGTTATTTCTGAAGAGAACAATTTCATTTTCAAATTTTGCCACTCTGTAGCTTTCTCTACCTCATTAAAACCCTGGCCATTTATTGCTGCTTTCCCATCTAAGGAACAACTGTACTTTAAATAGCACATGGAACTCCTACCAGGGTGACCTTTCTTCTTGGCAGGTCATCTGACAATATTAACTAGAATACTTTGTTCCATGGTTCCCAGAAGAGCAGGAGACCTTAATATTTGGAGAAGCTTCATTGTTGAAACAGTCTGAGCAGACTGCCAAGGATGATCAACTCCCTTTGCCTTGAAGATGTTTCTCTCGTGTTGGCAATAAGTAGATATCAAAGGGACATTTATGGGTCTAAACTAGTTCCAGGGCTTGTAAAGGAGCCCACCCCTGAGACGAGGCAGGCAGTTGGGAGACAGATCTGTTTCAGGGGCATGGGAGGAAGTTTTCTGAAGGATGCTGGCAGCAAAGGGCAAGCAGCCAGTACTGCAGGGAGGTCTTCACACAACGTGAACACGTGTCCCTACAGGTGGCAGAGAGCGCATGGCAAAAGCACCTCAGGAACGGGACATCTTCAGTGCTGAGGTAGGTAGGCAGGAAACCGGGAAAGGAGTTTAGTGAGGGCAGGAGCAAGGCCCCAGCCCGGGAGAGACCGAGCAATGAAATGGGTTAAAAACAACAACTCGGGAAAACAAGTGCAGTCATCCCAATTGGGTCCCAGATGGCCGACTCTGAAATAAACTAGTGAATGCAATTGGCAAAGAAGCTTAGAAGCTTGGTTGCCTCATATGATTTATGGGACTTGAGAGGTGCACTGATCTTCATACTGAAATTTATGTCAAAAGGTGAAAACACAGTTCTCACTCCCCAGTGAACCATGATTTAAATTACTCAGGGCTGAGTGTGTACAAGGTCTTTGTCTCTAAAGGAGATTTCCCAAAAAAATCCTTACAATTTATAAAAGTCATTCATAATTTGCATCTGTTCCTTTTGGCAGTTCGCCAAAATTCCCCATCTTCTGCACTAATCATCGTGGTAATCCAGGTGAGTGATGGCGGTGGTGATGGAAGGGATGATGGGACAAGGTCATGGACCAAACAAGGACTGGAGTGGAGTGCGGGATGGGCAAGAATCATGAGCAGGGAAGTATGGTACAGAATGGTTCCTTGATGTTAAAAGATACACTGGAGCATATTACAGTTTTTTAATTTCTTGGAGCAAAAATCAATTGGAAGAAAGCAGCACCCGATCAGAAGTGGTTAGGAGCCTGCCACCAATGGGACCTCTGAGAGAGGTTTTATGAAGGTGGAAGCAATGTAAGAAATTATTGGTTGGCTAGACCTTATAGCCTTGTTGGCTGTCTGGGGCTGGATGTGCTTAGGTTTGGATTTCGCACCCGTGAGGCATTTACAGGCTTCAATTTGGGTTTGCTTATGTGGGCTGCTGTGGCATGAGTGCCACTGGTCTTACACGGCTTCCATGGTGAATTAAATCAACACTGGTTTCTGGCTGGGCTTGGACAACCGCATGGACAGTGACGTCAGCACAGTGATGTCAGGGGAGGGGCCATCTGATGCCTGGGGTCACAACCTGACGCCATTTTTTCCTTCCTGTGTAAACTTGAGCTAATTACTTAACCTCTCTCAGCTTTTATCTGTAAAAACAAGAATAATTCTACTCAGAACATTGTTGTGAGAATCAAATGAGAGTTCATGCCACTAACTTGACACACACATTGAGAGAATACTAATTGCGAAACCCTGAATTCAAAGCCCAGTATGCTGGCAGAGACGTGAAAAACAATCAACACGCTACAATGGGACAAGTGATAAGAGCTAAAATAATAGTTTCTTTTTTTTCTTTTTTTTTTGCCTTTTTCTAGGGCCGCCCCCACGGCACAGGGAGGTTCCCAGGCTAGGGGTTGAAGAGGAGCTGTAGCTGCTGGCCTACACCAGAGCCACAGCAAAGTGGGATCCAAGCCTCGACTGCGACCTACACCACAGCTCACAGCAACGCTGGATCCTTAACCCATCGAGCGAGGCCAGGAATCGAACCCGCAACCTCATGGTTCCTCGTCGGATTCGTTAACCACTGCGCCATGACGGGAACTCTTAGCTTCTTATTTGAGGAGTCCAGAATCAGGCATTCTGCTTACAGGCATGGGGAGAGAGGAAGGGGGATTTGAGCTAGGCTTGAATGAATACGTTTCCACCAAAATGCATTCTCCCTGTGGACACATTAATCTCTGTGGGCCTCGGTTTCCTCAGTGAGGGATAATGACAGTAACCATCTCAGAGAGTGACTGTGAGGGTTAAATGAAGTGATCCCTGAAGAATGCTCAGCACAATGCCTGGTATATACAGCAAGTATTCCATCAATATTAGCTATTTTTAGTAACGTTATTACTATGGAGAACTTTAGGAGTCATGAGCGCTGATGGACTCAATGACATATCAAAGTTACTGCTAGTTAGCAGCAGAGACTAGACTAGAATCCATGTCACAATTTAATGCTTAAAATGAAAGGAGAGCTCTGGACTCAGCCATCCTACTTTTTCTGTGGGAGATTTCTAGAGAGTTTTGAAGAGTTCCTACTGTGGCTCAGCAAGTTAAGGATCTGACGTTTGTCTCTGTGAGGATGCAGGTTTGATCCCTGGCCAGTGGGTTAAGGATCTGGTGCTGCTATAAGCTGCAGCATAGGTTGAAGACGTGGCTGGGATCCAGTGTGGCTATTGCTGTGGCATAAGGTGCAGCTGTATCTCTGACCCCTGGCCCCTGTGCTGAATCCAGCTTCAGCAGCTTGGGTCGCTGTGGAGGCATGGGTTCCATCCCTGGCTCGGCGCAGTGGTTTAAAAGATCCCTCGTTGCTGCATTTGCAGCTCCGATTCAGTCCCTGGCTTGGAAATGCCATATGCTACAGATGTGCTAAAAAAAATAAAAATAAATTTAAAAAAAAGAGTGGTGGATCTTTTTGTGTAAATCAGAGAGTTCAGACTTCAGCAAGTTTTCCCAAAGGGAAGTTCTGAATGAAATCATTTAACATTTGAATGAGCTCCTATATAAAAGGATTACCCACTTTGACAGGAAATCAGTCTGCAGTACATATCAATTCACTTTTTCTTACCGAACATCTTTGGTTTTGCTCTTCCCCCCCCCCCCCCAGGCTGCCTATTTCTCTTATTTCAGCCCTCTAAAACCCCATTCTCTGCAGCCTTTTTGATTTTCACATCAAAAGAAAATAAAAGCAAGAAGAATAGGCTCTACTTGTACTTGACACTCATTTACCGTCTACTGTGGTTTAGAAGCTTTTGGCGGGAGCTATGGAAGGAGGCAGAGTGTATAAGACAGCTTCCATCTTTGAGACAGTTGCTGTTTTGTTGGAGCAAACTGGATTCTATGTGCAATGAGAAAACAATGTAACTCTAGAAGAAAGGACAGCTATTCCATGGAGATATTGGACAGAATGGATATATTCCCCCAGAGGAGACAAATAAACTGGGGTTGTGTGTGGCAGGAGCTAATGAGCATGAGAAGAGAGAAAAGAAGCATTTCTTGGGCCAGTGTTCTGCTAGGTGTTCCATACACTATCTGGATGATTCTGAGTCAGCTCTAAAAATGGTAAAGATTGGCAAAGAAAAAGGTGGCAGTTCTCATTAGAATCACCTAGTACTTAACAAACAAACAAACAAAGCTGCACCCAGCCCCCACCCTCAGAGATTCTCCTTCCTTTTTCCTGGGGCAGGGAGCCAAGTGTCCACATATTGATTCTAACCAAGGCTGAGAAGCACTGCTCTGGGGCAAAGACCAGATGACAAATATTGGCAAGTCAAATATGAGTAGAGAGCTAATACATAAGACAGTGTTTTCTACACAATATGTGTGACTAAAATGTTATCACTGTCTTTCTGTGTGGAGGTTGTACCTAGAGACTCCCTCCAATGGTCTTGAACGAATGTACTTCAAGCAGGATGCTGGGCACATTGTACTGAAGTGGGCATGTGGGTGTGTGGGGAGGAGGGTGAGGGTGACCAAGAGAGGTGACGGGTGGGGCTGGAGGACCTGACCCACAGAGGTCTCTTCTGTGGATTCTCATGATGAAAATAAAGGTCTGGAGCAGCAGCAAGTGAGGCCCGGGGCTTGCCAAACATCTCGGGAGCCTTCCGTTTGGAAATTTCAAGGACGCCTATTTTGTCATAGGACTGGTTGAAGTGAATGCCAAGCTGGAGAGGAACAAAAGATGGGAATTGGAGAGTTTGACTCATAGTCCCTGATCACTGATTATTTGCTGAAATGAAGACAAAATGTGGGATGGCGATGTGGCATCGAAAAGAAGCGATGACCCAGCGAATTAGTTCACTGTGTTTGGATTTGATGCTACTGGCCACCGTATAGCCTTGAGAAGTGTTTAAGGGCCTGTAAATGATTGAAAACTGAAGAAATAAGCATGTGTCCAAGGTTACTTATCCATTAAATGGACTTTATTTGCATCATGAGAAGGATGGTCGCTACGATAGTTTATTTAAACAAGATTATGGACTCTTCTTTTCTGAACAGGGTTGTACCATCTGGTTTGATAGGTTGCTCATGGCACAAGAATGCATAAATAGAGCTGGTTCTGAAATCAGTCTGTCCTGTGCTCCCTAAGCCATGCACCTGAGTCTGGGCAGCACCTGCCCAGGTGAAAGGATGCCTTTTCCCACCTCACACAAAGGCGCCCCAAGGAGTAGCAGCAGCCTATCTCTGAAGGTCTGAAGACACCGTGTCTTAGGTGGCTTCTCAAGGTCACTTCCAGACTCGGTGGGTAGGAAACCAGGGATGTGAGCAATAAAGTGGGAGGAAGAAGAGAAGATACAAATGATGGAAACGTAAGGCAGAAGAAACGAAAAAGAACAGCAGAGGGAGGTTCCGAGACAAGTGGAGTCTCCATACCCCATCCCCGCCTCCTCCACCCCCAGCATCTTTCTGATATTGTAAGTAAACATGGAGAGAAAGTTCACAGTGACCTAATGAATGGTGGAAATGAAAACTGGGCAAAATGCAACACGGAGGCATTTCAGCAATAAGAAGCAACATGAATCTGGCATCCAAATCCAGCGATTGTATAACCAGGGCTAGTAAAAGTCTGTTTGACCAGCAGCAAGTCTGTTTTCAGGGAGAACATGCAAAATGAGCATGTTTCCAATGGTTTCTGTGCTTCTCTTCACTTTCATCCCAAATCCCTTCCTCTTCAGCCCACACCAGCACTGTCGTGGAACCGGCTGGCTACTGCTTATGGATCTCATTTCAATTTGGATAATGAGAGTTCCCATATTACCTTCATAGCTGCAAGGCTCTGCCACTCTCACCTCTAACTGCTCACTCTTCTGGTGCACAGTCAGAAAAAGAAGTCCTAAACTCTGACCAGCAGTTTGGTCTTGAAATTACCTGAGAAATGGCTGTCAAGTTCCTTACGATTTCTGAGGAGAACATAATTTGCGCATTAGAAATGGAGCTCGCGATACCTAAGCAAAGGATTTCATAGAAATACATCAGATTAGTTCAAAGAATATTTGCCTGCTGGCTCACAGTATATCCCATGCTTTTCCAAAGACCAGGAAGACCTGGGGTCAATCCTCTGGATGCTCATCCCCATAAGGCTTTTGTGTGGAACATTACCGACTCCTATGAATTCCAGCTGAGGAATTTATAACATGATCTGCTCCCCTTGGGATTAGCCTTTAAAAAATTTATTGATTCATCTAACATTTAATAGACTCCTAACTGTGTTAGCTGCTGGGAACAAAGATCACTGAGGCATGGCCCCTGCTTCCAAAGTCCTTATTCGGTAAGGGGAGACAGACATTTAATAAATGTCACAGAATGCTCTGGTGCTGTGACAGATGTGTGTCTGGGAACAGAGGGGACACAAAGGGTGAGCAGGTACTCCCAGGCTGAGCAACCTGTAGGAATAAGGCAGCCATGGGTCAAAGAGCTTGGGATGGTCAGGAAGACGCAGGCAGATCCAGCTAACCAATTGCAATCTTGTTCTTGGAGCAGGTGGGATCAAGGATATGTCGCAGAGGAGTTGGGAGCTGGGGGGCACATATAGGGAGATGTCAGTGGAAATGTAACCCCCAAAGCCACAGTCTTTACAAGACCTGGCCCCCATATGGTGAGTCTAGAGTTCCCAGATATGCCTTCAATGAAGCCAATGTAATGAGCAAGAGGCATTCCAGAATGTGCAGAATTGCCTGGGAGATGGAATGTTCAGACAGTGACTCCCCCATCGCCTCTGGTCCTCGGAGCTGAATTCCTGAGCATGTTTAGTCTCTGTCTCAGCTGCGAAAAAATAGATTTTAAAACATTGATACGTTTACTGTTTAGTGCTGGGTTTGACCATTTAAGTCTGCCACTGAGCGAAGATGAAAAACGTTTCTCACTGTACAGGGCTGCCTACGGGTAAAACAACATCCCTCTTTCTCTCTCTCCTTCTCCTTTATTCTTTCTTTCTTTCTTTTTTTTTTTGAAATTGGGTTACAAATTGCCTTGGAGTAGGGAAGAGGTGATTTTCATCAGTCCTGGATCCTTTCCCCTGCCTTTTCTCCCTGAGATTGTCAGTTTCCTGACACTTGATTTTCTCTAAAATTTCCATCCCTCTCTTGGTTTTCCATGGTCTCTCCCTGTGAACAGGAGCGCTCAGAAACCCTTACTTTTTGAACTTCTTACCTGGAACCATCTACCCGGATCCTTTACCTAAAATTTTCTTCCTTCCTCCCTCCCTTCCTTCCTTCCGTATTGAACTATAGTTGATATACAATATTATGTTAGTTTCAGGGCACAACATAGTGATGGGACATTTAAATAAATTACGAGGTGATCACATTAAGTCTAGTGACCATCTATTCCCATAAAAAGCTTTTATAGTACCATGGATGATATTCCCTCTGCTGTAAAATACATCCCCATGAGTTATTTATTTTCTCTCTAAAAGTCTGTACCTCTTAATTCCTTTCACCTATTTAGTCCGTCCTCCCACCCTCATCTCCGCTGGCAACCACCATTTGCTCTTTTATTGTGTGTGCGAGTCTATTTTTGTTTTGTTTTTTTAGATTCCCCATATAAGTGAGATCATACGGCATTTGTCATTCTCTGAGTTATTTCACTTAGCATAACATCCTCTACATTCATCTATGTTGTCGCAAATGGCAAAATCTCATTCTTTTTCTGGCTGAGTAATATTCCAGTGTGTCTGTGTGTATCACGTCGTCTTTATCAATTCATCTATCCATGGGCTCATAGGGGCCTTTCATACCTTGGCTATTGTAATGATGCTGCAGTGGGTACAAGGGTGCCAGCCCCAGAGCAGCACAGCAGTCCATCCTCACAGAAGACGGCCTCCATCCACTGCCGTTTCGCCTTCTTCCACTATGTCCAGATGATGGGGAGAGATCCCTTTGACCACAGGGAGACTGGTCTTGACCTGGGGCCTGAGGATGAGTGAGGATAGGCCTAAGCCGGTCGTGGAAATCTCCTTCTCTTTGGCCATTGATTATTCTAAGTATGGGCATCTGACCCAGCTCTGGCCGATGGAATATAAAGGGAAATCTGGAACCCTCCTAAGACAGGGCTTTGTGATGAGGCTGGCGATGTGCTTCCTAAAGCTACTATCACAAAACGACACAAAACTGGGCAGCTTGAAACAACATGTACATATCCTCTCGCTGTCCTGGAGTTTAGATGAATGGTTCTGGTCTGAAATCAAGGCTCTGGCCATCCATGCTCCCTTTGAGGGCACAGAGGGAGAATTCTTCCTCGTCTTTTTCTCATCTCTGATGGCTGCCATTCCTTGACTTGTAGCTTCTTCTGCCTCCATCTTCCGTGTGTTCTCATCGTCTCCACACGGTGTCTCCTCTCTGTGCCCGTCTCTGTTTTCTCTCCTTACCAGGACAACAGTTACTGAATTAAGGACCACCCTAATTCGGTGTGACCTCATCTTAATTAATTATATATGCAAAGGCCCCATTTCCAACTATGGTTACATTTCCAGATACCTGGGGTTAGGTTTTCTATATACCTTTTGGGAGGAAACAATTCAACCCACAAGGCCTCTGGCCTTTTTTGTTTTATCTTCTTGGAAGTACAGCAGCCGTCTTATGCCTATGAGGCTACAGGCATGGAAAGAGTCTACAATCTAAAGATGGTGGAGGAGTTCCCACTGGGGCTCAGTGGGTTAAGGACCTGACTTAGTGTCCGTGAGGATGCCGATTCAATCCCTGGCCTTGCTCAGTGGGCTAAGGACCCTGAGTTGCTATAAGCTGTGTCCAAAGTCACAGATGTGGTTCAGATCTGGCATTGCTATGACTGTGGTTTAGGCCTGCAGCTACAGCTCCAATTTGACTCCTAGCCCAGAAACTTCCATATGCCACAGGTGTGGCCATAAAAAAATAAAAATAAAATAAATAAAGATAGTGGAAAGGAAGGCTAAGGAATTGGTGGGTACTTAATAGCATCACAGCACAAGGTAATGCCAGCAACTGCTTATCTCTAGACCTCTTGATACGTCAGAAAATGACCCTGAGCTATTAAGCCATTGCCGGGTTTTCTGTCACTTGTACTGAAAAATATCCTCATGGGTACCCCAGAATTTCTCTAGTTCATAATAAAATTAGAAAAAATAAGTAAGGTGGAGTTCTCTGGTGGCTCAGTGGGTTAAGCATCTGGTGCTGTCACTGCTGTGGCACAGGATTGATCCCTGGCCCAGGAATGTGCACGTGCCATGGGCGTGGCCAAAAAAACCCCACAAAAAATAATAAGTAAGGTAATGAAATGTTCATAGATCTAGTGTCATTAAAGGATCATTTTTTTTTTAAATTCTGAAATGACGCCATTTTCACTTTCTTGTTATTAAAATAGCCTTTCTTTTATGAAATGATGGTGATTGTAGATTGTCATTTTTTTTTAGCATCCTTGGTGAAGGATGGAAGGTTGAAGTGAATGAAGCAAGGAGGGAGGAAAATTTTTAGAAAGTTGGTTTCTCTGATTTTCAAAAATTCTTTTCTTTTAGCTTGTGAACCCAGATGAGAAGAATGCTGTGGAACTTGCCTTGAAACGTAGACTTAGTGGAGCCCTGGAGCCTCGGGCCCCTGCTCATGAGAGTAGATAGTTAAATTTCCAGGAATTATCACCTCGGTAACTTGAAATCCGACAAGGTGGAAGGGTTTCCATCATGGACATCCGCAGTTGCTATAATTCCAATCCCCTCTGCCCCAGGGTGGTTTTTCAGTACACCACGGCCCCTGTGTACCTCCTGTAGGTGTCCAGGGGGTAAGTGTGCAAGGGACAACTCACACCAACAAAAACACACATGAGCCTGAGATAGACCTAGCTGACTAAGATTTCGCAATATAAAACATTCCCTCTCCTTGCTTATTGACTTATCTGACAGTCCATTTCCCTCACAAAAATATCAGCTCTGCCTCAGCAGGAAGCACGTCTGTTCTCTTCACACGGTGTCCTCACTGCCTGTCACAGGAAAGAGTGGGCTCTGGGGTCCTCATTGTCCTAGGAGTTTGGGGCATCCGCAGTCATCAGGATGCTTAGGGCAGCAAAGTCATTGTAACATAAGAACATTTACCAGTGAAGGAAGTCTGTAGACAGACAAATCCCTGTCCTCACAGGGTGGACGTTCTAAGACGGCTGAGTGGCAGCTGCAAGTCACAAAAGCGCCCCGTGATTTCAAAGAGTGAACATAACGACGGTGTAAGTTTTAAACAATCCATTATAGGAGTTCCTGTGGTGGCTCAGGGGTAATAAACCTGACTGGTATCCACGGGTACTTGGGTTTGATCCCTGGCTTCGCTCAGTGAGTTGGGATCTGGTGTTGCTGTGAGCTGTACTGTGGGTCGCAGAGGGCATCTCAGATCCCCTGTCACTGTGGCTGTGGTGTAGGCCAGCAGCTGTAGCTCCGATTTGACCCCTAGACTGGGCACTTCCACAGGCTGCAGGTGCGGCCCTGAAAAGGCCAAAAAAAAAAAAAAAAAGATAATTCGTGTAAAGAACTCAACATAGTATTACTATAACTTTACCCTCTCAGCACTTAGACCTATTGCATAGAGTGACTCACTGCCACGCACCTTTGAAGGCGTCTAAGTCCTCTCTCTTACTCAACCAAGTCAAAGAAATAAATGCGGTCTCTCCAACAGCGCCTCACTAAGAGAATCTCCCAAGCTTTCAGCCATTTCAGCAGCTCTTTTTGGAATGAGTTCCAAGTTTCCCTGGCTCTCTTCAGTTTTAGGATTCCTAATTTTTCAGCTCAGCCCTCTGACAAAGCCCTGCTTAAAGAAACAGAACCATTTGCGACTTCAAAAGTACATCAAACTGTTCTCTGAAGAGGTTTGTGAAGCCTTCAGCCTTGTGGTTGTGGTGGGAGTGGACTATTATTAGCACCCAGTTCTGCACGGATCTTCCTGGATTCAGTTCTGATTCTGAAGGGAAATTTCAGGATGTTTCTTAGGACAGGACTCAGATCGCAGAAGGATTGGAATGGTTGGTAGTGACTGTCTGTCTTCTATTTAGCAATGACAAGAAGTTGAGTTGGGTTTTTTTGTTTGTTTTTACTTTTTTTTTCCCAGTAGAGGAGATAAATTAGACCGAGAAGGTAAAAATAGATTTTCTAGATTTAAACAAATTTAGAGACCCAGCATTCTTTCTACTATATATGGTTTTTTTTTAATCTCGTTGTACTCAATCAAGAGAAAGAGTGGAAAATACCTTCACTAGCCAGAACCCAACTCCCTAGACCCCACGATTTAAACAGATTAGAAATACAAACTTCATGAGAAAACATCAAATAACATCAAGCTAGTTGCCCTCAGTAATTAATCAAAAATCAGCTACAAGGGTATGTCCATATAGAAGTTAAGTCGGCTCAACATCCTATCCCTTATACATATAATATTGTATTAAATTTTAATCTCCATGGAAATAAAGTGTGTCTGTTTTGTTCTGTTATGCCCTCAGCCTCTAGAAAAATACTTGGCTCATAGTAGGCATTCAGTAGATATTTATCAAACGGACTACTGAATGAATGATAACAACATATTGTTACTGGGAAAATGAGACATGATCGTTCAGAATTGTGAAGCAGAGGCATTGTAAGGTCTATAATGATCAACACAGGATCAGTAACGTCAGGATGGACTTGTACCTGTTCAAGCAGAGCCGCTGACTTGTAAAGTATTTAGACAGATACTGACAAAGTACTGACTTTTTAAAAGAAATGGCTGACTAGAAATATTACTTCATCAGAATGGTCCGCCAGTTCCAATTAGTTGAGGCTTCGAATTTACGAATAAAGGTGCAGCCTTTGCAATTAGGAAGAACACTTTATGAAACGCCATCCTTCAGCTAAGCATTCTCAGATGGTCTGATGAGCTTTGTTGGACCCCTGTTTCATCTTTGAGAAGAGGCCACCCCAATTTAAACTCCATATTAATCTTCTTCCACTTAATTGAGGCTAGCTAAAATTGGCACAGAAGGTCGTGTCAGAGCCTTCCAGAGACAGAGAGGAGAAGCAAAGAAGGGAAGATGGTGATTAGGTGTTAGGATCTAAATTGTGGTTGCGACCTCATGGTGGGCGATTGGGCCCCTTCACAAAGCAAATTATGGCAATGCTTCCATTCGCAATTTGTATCATCTGCGTGCCACTTTGTATCATAATCCTTCTTTACTTTTCAAAATTAAAAGTGATAGGCAATTGCCTCAGGGGTTTTTGTAAAGAGTGGCAATGCATTTTTATATCATTCAGTGTGAAGCAAGTCCATCTTACATTAACCTCATGAGTCTATTTGAGGGGCCTTCCCCCTTTCCTGTTTTTTCCTTTGTTTTTTGAGATGGCGGCAGAGCTATAGCGGATATTCGACTGTGGCCATTCCATTATTTGAAAGTAAACCCGATCTAATCTGGCCTCACCAGCCTGTGGATTTTCCTCCAGCTTCTCGAATAGCAGCTTAGTCTCCCCTCTCTCAAACTGCCCCTCTTTATTTTGGGGGCTCCCTGAAGACATGCTTTGCGCTCGCCCATAGACCCATCTGTCCAACACAGTCACCAGGGGGCATCCGCCATGTTCTATGGGCAGCACTCTTGTGTCTTTGCTTGTCTGCTGTTTGATTTGCCTACCACTGCCAGGTGCCACTGCCTGCCTTAAGAATGTCAGTATTCATGCCATAGTCTTGGGGTGTGGTTGTGGTGCATGGGTTTGCGCAGAGGAGGGGAGAAAACCCTTTCTCTAGTTCCCTGCAGCTTTCAGTCACTGGGCTCTTAGGCAGAGCTGATTACATGTGGCGTCCTTTCTATTCTTCCAGCTTCCAGCCTCTACACCCTTGTTCAGAGTCTTACAAATTCTGCCATGACAATAATCCTCTCTGTATCCAGCACTCCTTCCTTGGCCAGAATTATTTTGGAAACGTTCCCTACACCCCTACCACCATCCCCTCCACTCCCTATTCCCGCCCCCCCACTCCCGTCCCTGGGCTGGAAGAGGGCATCAGCTGGGGCAAAGATGCCACAGTCCTCATCTCTGCTCTGGCTCTCCTTTGGCTCTCACTCCCCAACCAGACTCAGTCCCAAGTAGAAGCGCCCTGGACATCACTGGTCCAGAGAGGTTTAGAGTGAGTATGGCTGTGGGGAGCACAGCCTGGGGAATGGGGGGGATGAATGTGCTTGTTAATAGTTGGTTAAATGCTCTCTTGAAGAAGGAATACCATCTCTCTTGTTTCTGAAGTCATGAAACAAAACCTAACTGCCTTGGGCTCCATACATCATTTCCTTCAGGGCACCTTTCAGGTGACTGCCACCAGCCCATGAGCCCTTCTAGTGCCTGGGGGCGTCTGCCCTTTGTTGAATATAAACTGGCCTTTGGGGAAATTTTCCCTAGGGACTTGGAGTTCTTCTTCACATGCCCCTGGACTAGAATTTGTGTTTGTTGGGCTCCTCAAACTGGTAGCATCCCTCTTCCTGGCCTCAGAGCTTTGATGAATAGGTGGTATAAGGGGATAACTCTGCTCTGAGGTTCTTCAGAGTTCACAGCTGACACTATGCCAAAGGGACAGTTTCTCTTTTTATTTTTTATTTTTAATTTTTTTATTTTGGCTGCACCTGTTGCATGTGGAAGTTCTCCAGCCAGGGATCAAAGCCAAGCCATAGCAGTGATGAGGTTGGTTCTTAACCCGCTGCACCACCAGGGAACTCCCCTCCATTCCTTTCTTTACTCAGCTTCAATTCTATCTTCTTGCTGTCCTTCACAGGATTGATGTTTCTTCCTCATGTTTTCCTGATTGTAGCTGGTCTGAAATCCAGATACTTATTAAGAAGGAAAAGTACTAAACACTAATATTATTTAAAGAACCACTGGCTGGGACACGCCAGTATTAAAAGGAACAAACAGAGAGGCTTCTGAATTCCCAAATGGAATTTCTATATATTAGAAAAGTCTGTGACATGACATTTAAGAACTATAATATTGTAGATAATAACCAAATAAAATTATTTATGAGGTTTGGCTCCTTTGGAAAAAAAAAGCCTTGAGCTAATTTAATTCATGGATGTAAGGATACTATGCAAGTTAATATTGATTTACTAACTCGAGTAATATGAGAATCCAAGAGCAAATAAATACTTTTTCATTGAACTTGGTTTTGTTGCTCAGATATTATGGGCACTTGGCCCACTTTGCTTCTGGGATAATGTAATGTAAAAAAAAGAAAAATCGAGTTTAATTTCTAAGATCAAAGTCCTTACCTAAAGCCAGTACCATATGTTAACTGTAAATATTCCACTCAACCAGCAATTTAATTTTCCATAATTTGTGATTCAGTCTCCTCTATGAAACACCAACAAGGCAGAACTGGAGATATCTGAAGAGGGATGTTAAAGGGGTATTTTAAAATATTTCTAAGAGTTATAATATCTAGATAAATATGTGTATAGCTATGAGGGTTATAAGCAACAATAAGTTTCACTTTTGAGGCTCACTATTGACCAGATACCTTGCGAGACTGTTACTCCCATTATCTTATTTAATCTATGCAGTAGATAGTTTTAATTCCCATTTTACAGATAAAGAAACTAATGCTCAGTGAAATTAAAAAAGTGCTCAAGTGAATACAATCTGTTAGGGCAGGCCCAGGATTCGAACCTACACAGGTCTGACCCTAGAAACTAGGCATTTAACCCTTGTGCTATGAGGCAGGAAGGAGAAAGACATTTAAAAAAAAAAAAAAAGATGAAATCTCAGTGTGCAAAAGTGTATATAAGTTATTTTTCTATCCCCTCATAAAATGGTCACATTCACTCAAATTAGTGAAGGGTCTGAAAAAGTCAATGCTAGACAAGATGGGGAGCCAAGAGCAAGAGGGCACCCCCAAGACTGGTGGTGGAGGCTCTCTCTAACAGAGAGCGCAGAGGAAGCAAAAGCTGAGTGAGCCAGGAATCAGAGCACACGGCAGAAAGACAACGCCGTCAGATGGAGGAGAGGGCTGCAGGGATGAGTCGGCAACAGAAGAATCCAGAGCAGAAGCACGGACCAAGGCCGGTGGATCATGGCTGTTTCTAGCACTGCTTCTACCTTTTCTAAGAATTCTTCAGGTCCATAGCCAGTCCCAACAGAATTCATCTAGGCTTATGGCACTGCAGTGGGTCAGGGAGCTGGAGGCACTAGGCTGAGGCAGGAGAATCCACAGCATCTGTGCTGGAGAAAATCCTGGCTAATGGCAGCATTTTATTTATTTATTTATTTGTTATTTATTTATGTATTTATTTATTTATCTATAGTGCTACACCCAAGGCATATGGAAGTTATCAGGTTATGGGCTGAATCGGAGCTGCAGCTGCCGGCCTACGCCACAGCCACAGCCACACGAGATCCCCAGTTGTGAGCCACACCTGCAATCTTACAGCACAGCTTGTGGCAATGCCGGATCCTTCACCCACTGAGTGAGGCCAGTGATGGAACCCATTCCATCACGGGTACTAGTCAGGTTCTTAACCCATTGAGCCACAGTGGGAACTCCTCCACCATCTTTAGACTGTAGACTCTTTTCATGCCTGTAGCCTCATAGGCACAAGATGGCTGCTGTATTTCCAAGAAGATAAGACAAAAAGGGCCAAAGGCCTTGTGGGTTGAATTGTATCTTCCAAAAAGGTATAACGAAAACCTAACTCCAGGTATCCTTGGCTCCAATGACTGCATTTTAAATCCTCCAGGTAGACAGTTACCAGGAAGTATGACATTCAGTGGGCTTTGCTTCTTCAACCCCCTGATGCTTGCTCACCGCTCCTAATAGGGCTCTACTAAATTAAGGCCACATGTCTCCCAAGGGCAGAAATCAGCTCCCAGAGACAGTTCAATCTGAACCCACAAAGAAACCAAAGCATTTTCTTAGTTACACGGCCAATGACAGGGCTCCTCGCGCGCATTAAATTCAGTGAGTCACAAATTACTCAGAGCCATGTACATACCATGGGTTAAGCCTCATCTGTTCCCATCTTGCAGGACATGTACTAATGGCCAGTTCCCCCTTTAGAATGTAGAACTAGAAACTGCAAGTTTTGTTCTTGGCTTGACCAGCAGGGAGTACAATGAATGGACTCCTTGCTTAAACCATACCCTAATATTTTATTACTTGTCATTCAAACTGCACTAGCGTTATAAGTGGCCACATCACACTGGTGGCACTGAGTTCATAGCCATTGAAAAGTGCCAGATCTTTTTCACTTAAATGAAGCCAGATATCCAGCTTATATTTATGAAAATCCAATGAAGGAGTTCCCTGATGGTCTAGTGGTTAAGGATTTAGCATTGTCACAACTGCGGCTTGGGTCTCTACTATGGCTCAAATCGTTGCTGTGGTTCAGGTTCAATCCCTGGCCTGGGAACTTCAGGTGCAGCCAAAGAAAGAAAGAAAGAAAGAAAGAAAGAAAGAAAGAAAGAAAACCCAGTGAAAAATAACTTTTATATGGGTCTTTGCCTATATTCCTGTTCATTTCTTTCTGGTTTTAGTGGTCGAACATTCCAAATTGCTGAGATCAGGCTTGCTGCTGAAATACAGCCTCTGTCCTGTGTTTTGGCATTAGGTTGAATTCCAGCCAGTTTATGTCATTGAAATCAACAGTGTCAGCCCTTCAGGTCTGTGTTATCTGTGGATAGAGTAAAATGCCATCTATGTCTTCAGTAGATTAAATAATTTTCAATCAAATTCAATAAATTTCACTGAACATATGTCTGAATTAGCCATTTTCTTTCTTTCTTTCTTTCTTTCTTTTTTCTTTTTATGGCCATATCTGCTGCACATGGAAGTTCCCAAGCCAGGGGTCAAATTGGAGCTGCAGCTGAAGCCTACAGCACAGCCAGGGCAACATTGGATCTGAGTTGCATCTTCGACCTACACCACAGCTTGTGGCAATGCTGGATCCTTAATCCATTGAGTGAGGCTACGGATTGAACAAAGACAGAGTCATCTAATATACGCTGCCTCCTCTAGAATGCAAAGATATCTAAAAAGCACCGGAGAACACAGGAGCCTGTCCACCCCCGAGTGAGGAATGTAGTCAGGGTGGGCAGCTCACTATCCACTTTACAACCTCCCAAACTAGCTCAGATGTGCCACATCTCTGCATCTTGTAGCCAGCCACCAAGCACGACCACCCAATGTTTGGTAGCTGAGGCTCGAAGAATTATTTGAGTGGCTGACTAAAGGTTCCTTTACCTTACCTTCCAGACAGAAGGAGGAGGAGGAAATCTTTCTGCCCACGATTTTTACTGGGCTGCCAAATCTTCACTGGCCTTGCTCACATTGACTAATCTGAGTCTTAGCAAGAACAAGAGGTTACCTACTCAGACGTGGGGCTCTTGGTATTTTACACTCAAAACAATGACTCAAGCCTGAATGTAACTGAAAGAGGGGAGATGTCGTCCACAGTGTCTAGCCCCCATTCAGAGCTTTCTTTTCTCTCTCGACACCCTCCGCCCTAGGAGAGCCTTATGCAGCCTTCTTGGGGCTGTCCCGGTCCCTGGTCCCAAGGCAGGCACCTAACTATGCCCTTCCCAGCCCAGACCCCAGGATCAGACCTTCTCTTAAGCCTGGGCTGTGTGTGAGGCTGGTGTTCCCCCCGCCAGGAGGCATGCCAGGACCAGCAGCCCAAAGATCTTCAATTGATTTTCTGTTTGTTTTGCTTTTTTACTTCCTTCCCTTTCAGTCCTTCAAGTATTTTATTACTCAAGTTCCCAACTCAGTTCTTGGCCAATGCAAGTATGAAATACAATTTTTGAAAGATGTAATAAAGATGAAATAAACTGTTAATAGAGAGCCAGTGAAGCAAATGAAGTCAGGGAGTAGAAAAAATGGTGTTGGCACAGTTGGACATTCATATACCAAGAAAAAAGAACTTCAGCTATTCCTTAAATGATACATAAAAGTAAACTCAAAATGTGTCACAGAGGCGATTTATATGACATTTTGTAGAAGGTAAAACAATAGCATCTGAGAACAGAGTAGTGATTGCCACGGTCTCGGGGACAGTGAAGGACATCGACTACAAAAAGGCACCGGGGAACTTTCTGGATGGCAGAAACGTTTATATCTTTATTGGAGAGGTAGTTACATAGGTGTATACATACATAAAAAGGCATCAAGCTGTATAGGAAGATTTGTGCATTTTACTGAAGGCAAATTGTTTCTCAATTAAAAGCATTTAAGAAAACAAGGGGAAACAGAAACATTTTCAGATAAAGGGAAATGAACAAAATTTATTGCCAGAAGACCTGCACTTAAAAAATGTACTAGATGGGAACTTGGATCTTCAAGATGGGAACAAGTGCATAATATAAATACATTTCCTCAGTTTTCCCTTCATTTATCTTTAGGTGGGGGCAGGTAGAATTTAAAACACCCACATGATAGAGGAAGATGGAAGGCGGCATTTTTTTAGGACACAAAGTCACCAATTAGGAATGCCTAGCTCCTGAAAATGTGGTTCTAGCTCAATGCCATGGTGTAAAGTAGATTCGAACTAGATCTTGACGAGGCCAAGGAATCTGGTGAATAAAACACATTTGAGTCCACTATTCCCAAATCATGCAAGTTGGGCACTTGATGTCCACGACTTGCTGTTAGCAGATATTTAAAAATGTCTGTTAGGTCATTATAACATCAACTTCCAATTCACATACTTTAAGAATTATTCGGGAGTTCCCGTCGTGGCGCAGTGGTTAACGAATCCAACTAGGAACCATGAGGTTGCGGGTTCGGTCCCTGCCCTTGCTCAGTGGGTTAACGATCCGGCGTTGCCATGAGCTGTGGTGTAGGTTGCAGACGCGGCTCGGGTCCCGCGTTGCTGTGGCTCTGGCGTAGGCTGGTGGCTACAGCTCCGATTCAACCCCTAGCCTGGGAACCTCCATATGCCGCAGGAGCGGCCCAAGAAATAGCAACAACAACAACAATAACAACAACAACAAAAGACAAAAAAAAAAGAATTATTCTACAAGAGATAAAATTATTGAGGCCCACTATGGGGAGGAAATGCCAAAGCCATGGGCCAAGACCTAAATTGAGGTAAGTCTAATTCTAAATTCTGCTTCATTATCAGCAGTGCACTGATTTTAATCCCGACTCTTGTTTTCTTATATGTAAAATAAAGATGGTGACAGAACTCACAACATTGTCAGGAGGATTAAATGAGAAAGTGTCACTCGTATCTGGTATCCAATACACAGCACCAGTGAATCTTTCCACAGGAAAGAAAGTCATGGACTTGGAGAATAGACCTGTGGCTGCCCAGGGGGAGGGGGAGGGAGGGGGGAGGGATTGGGAGATTGGGGTTAACGGATGCCAACTATTGCTCTTGGAATGGATTTGCAATGAGATCCTGCTGTGTAGCACTGAGAACTATGTCTAGATACTTACAACAGAGCACGACAATGGGAGAAAAATTATGTACACGTGTATGTGTAACTGGGTCGCCATGCTGTACAGTGGGGAAAAAAAAGTGTGTGTGGGGAAATAACAATAAAAAATAAATTAAAAAAAAAAGAAGAAAATGTCTGCAAAGTACCTGGATATGATAAAAACTCAATAAATGGGAATGTGTCCATAATAATATATGATCTCTAGTTAAGACATCTTCCATCTGGCCAAGACTTCAATGAGGAGAAGCATGTAGAATTCCTTCTTTTTTGGACTGATCACTGCACTGTCCCATGATCAGAAACACCATCTTGCTCCTGACAGCCTTCTCATTAATCATGTCTTCAAGTAACCATGGGGTTTACTTGAAGAAATTTTCTCCTTGTAACTCATTACACTACATATTGGAAAATGGAGTGAATTTCAAAGAATCCTCAGGTTGTCTCTGGGTACTTGGAATTAGCGATGGTTACCTCTGAGGTTTATCCCAGCCACAGTTTTGGACGCAAATCTGCTCTAAAGCAAAGGGTTGTCTGATAGCACTTTGGATTAAACATGGATTAAAGGATTTCATTGGATTCCCCTAGCATTTGTTGTTTTGTCTTGTTTGCTGTACATCATGTTGGACACTTTCCCATATATATTTATTTAAACTTTGTAAAATCTTTTTTTCTCTTCTGGCCACCCCGTGGCATATGGAGTTCCTGTGCCAGGGATCAGACTTGAGCCACAGTTGTGACCTACGCCACAGCTGTAGCAACACTGGATCCTTCATCCACTGTGCCAGACCAGGGATTAAATCTGTGTCCCAGCGCTCCAGAGACACCGTCAATCCTATTTCGCCGCTGTAGGAACTCCTATTTACTTACATTTATTTCAAGAAGAATACTCTGCTGCATTTCCTGCAGTTGATTTCCTTGGTATTTTAAAATACATGAAAAACCTGAGAAGTATTGGTGAGGCTCTTATGATCAATATTTAAACAATTGATGAAAATAGTGTATCTATTTGGGCATTACACTTCTCTGCTAGTATCTTAGAGATTAATCATATTCATCCTAAAATTAGTGATTGTGAATCTTCTTTGGCCGGATGGCTCAAATTCCATGATAAACACAGATATTCTGTTTCCCATCCCTTCACCATGTTCGGGGCGGGGGGGATTTATCTGTTTGTGTACAAAGCAAAATAAATAATAAATAATTCTGAACTTCCCAAAGGTACTGTAAGTTATATATTAGCTTTGGATGGAATCTATTTATAACTCTTCCCATGGTTTTTTCCTTCTGTGACTTGCCATAGTTTTTTGTTTGTTTGTTTTGTCTTTTTTAGGGCTGTACCTGTGGCATATGGAGGTTCCCAGGCTAGGGGTCCAATCGGAGCTGTAGCCACTGGCCTACGCCAGAGCCACAGCAACGCAGGATCTGAGCCACAACTGCAACCTACACCTCAGCTCATGGCAACGCCAGATCATTAACCCACTGAGCGAGGCCAGGGATGGAACCCGCATCCTCATGGATACTAATCAGATTTATTTCTGCTGAGCCATGACGGGAGCTCTATGTCTCACCATAATTTAAATCATCCAGTTTTAATGCCTGATAGGTCATTCTGAGCCACTTGCTCTGTCTTCCACAGGGCTCACCCTGAGTCAGAAATGCAAAGGAAATTTTTAGTGTTCTCTTACTTTGTCCCTTAGTTCCTTTCTTCTCTTTCCTGTCTTCCCCACTGCCTCTTTCAGCAACTCGTCTCCCCCCAGATTGCCCCTACAAACACACAAATACAACTTGGCACCTTTCCACCTTTGGCTGTTTCAAACGGGTTTTCTTTTGCCACCTCCTCAATCATTTCACCCAGTGACACATCTGAGTCCGCTGGGGGCTCAGAGACAATTGCTCCCTTCTTCAATACCACCAGGAAAGGGAGGAGAGAAGTTCATGATGTGCCAGTTCTTTCCTTTTCCCGGACATGATCTCCTAGCAAGAGCCCTGGAAGAGGCACTGTCATCTCCGTGTTACAGGACCAGGGTCAGAGAGTGGAAGCAATCTGCCCAAGTTCATAAAGCCAGCAACTGTGGAACTGAGATGCGCGCCCAGGTCTTTCTGACCACCAAGGTCATGCTACTTCACCACGTAACCCTGTCCTCCATGACACACAGGATTGCACTCAAAATTTATCAGAGAGCACGCACAGACTTCCTTGATCAGGATCCAATTTTATACAACCAGTTTTATATTAGCCCCAACTTCCATTTAGGCTCTCCTGATTTATATCTTAGGGTAAGATGTACCTACTAGCCAGGAATACCCTTCTCTTCTTCTATCCTAAGCCTACGCCTTTCTCAAGACACACTGTGTTCATTTTCCATGGGACCTTTCTGATGCCTTCGGTTCCAGCTTTTCTCCTCTTAAACACCTGAGGAGCTTGGAAGACTGTGTTCCTTGTCTCTCCTCCACCACATCAATCCAAATGCCTCTCCTTCTGAGATGAGTGGTTTCTGCAGCAGATGGGCAGGCTGAGCCTGGAGGATGGGAGCATGAGATCTGGGTTGGGCTGGAGGAGATATCTGGCAGCTTCTATAGGACTTCTGCCCTCTAGTCTAAACCAGAGCTTGGAGACCATGTGCTGAGAGCCCTGGGACTAGTGTCAGTTGGCCCAGAGGAGATCCGTAGGCCTTTGAAGGGGGAAGGATGGCATCAGCACATGTAGGTGCTCCTGGGATGCCTACGGGTCTCCTTGGTCCTTTAGGAGAACTCATTAAAAGGCCCAAGTTTGCTCCATCCCTGAGGTTGAGAGGCCACTGGCAGTTGCACTGAAGGAGATCACCAGGGTGGAGATAAGCTTCCTTTTGGTGCACTGGCAAAAGCCTGCAATTTGCTGGATTTGTACCCCAGCCCCCTAGTTGGCAGAGCCAAGTGTGGAACTACCACTGGCCAGATTGTCTGCACATAAGGAACCCCAACAGCTGGACCTGAATTCCATCTAGAGTGTGGCCCATGGACCAGCAGCATCAGCATCACCTGGAAACTGGTTAGAAATGCAAATTTCCAGGTGCTACCCTAGACCCAGTCGGAAAACTCTGGGAGCAGAGAGAGCCATCTGCTTTAACAAGTTCTCCAAGTGATGCTGATGCACGGGAAAGTCTGAGTAGCCATACTACTCAGAGCATGGTCCATGGGTCAGCAGTACTGACATCACCTTGTTGGAAATGCAGACACTCAGGTTGTCTGAGTGTGAACCTATGTTTTAAAAAGATTCCCAGAATTTAAATAAATAAAACAAAACAAACAAAAGCTCCCCAAGTGATCAAAGGTGTATTAAAGTCTGAGAAGCACTGATGTGGAAAGAAAAAAAAAAGGCCTAAGGTGATCAAGCCACTGGAGGGTAAGATAACATGACCTTCACAGCAGGAGCTCCTAGGAAGACAGGAATGTGGGGGGAGGGGCAATAAGTTGAATTGGGAAAAAATAAGAGTGAATTTAAGAGTATCACTTACAATGCTTTAAAAACAACAACTATAAAAACAACAACTATAAAATCACTGAATAATAACCAAAAAAAGCAGCAGCAGCACATGATTTTTTTTAACTAAACAAGTGAAGGAGTGAAGAGGATGATTACTGCTGAGCTCAAGTTAGCCTGGAGTATCCACTGAAAGAAGTATCTTAAAATACAGAACAAAATTCAGAGAGGGAGATGCCAGAGTCCAGCTCCAGCAGCCAGGGTGTTCCTGCGGGGATGGACAGTGTCGGCGGATGCACACAGAGACAGTGTTGGCGGTTGCCTTCTTTCAGGGCGCTGGACTGTTCAAATTTTATTGGCATAAGTGGTTGATTATATAGACAGTTTTTTACTACAGATTACATCATAGTGTTAAAAGTATATTGGTTAACTATTAGGCTTTGTTTTTTGATCACATGGTACAGTAGCAATCCATCATGTTTTAAAATCTTTAGCCTAACTAAATTTAGTGAGTACGATTCAAGGACAAACAGGCACAACATATCAGGTGGGCAAGAGAAGACCCAGCACAAACCATCTCATGGCCAGCCAATTCCCACAAGCCGAAGAAGTTACAGACACAAAAAATCTTGTCTTGAGACTAGTGTCTATCTTCAAAGTGTCCTTGGCAGAGAGACAGTGTGAGAAAATACAAATCAACTTAGCCAGCTATCACTAAAAGCTTCCAAAATCAAGGACAGAACTCACAGCTAGGTTTCTTTTGATCATGAATAATATATGTCTAACTTCTATAAACTTTATTAAAATCCTAACTCTAAAGTTTACTGTATAACTGGTTAGTAGAGAAACACTGTTTTTAATTAAGTTGGATTTGAATAGGGAAAAGTCCTTCAGAATGAAATTTTTACTATATTATTGTTGTAATAATGTTAAATCACAAATCACCACAGGAAAATAAGAATGGAAAATAAGAATAATGAGTAAATAGTCAGGAAAGACTGAGGAAAACTGAATAACAAGTAAAACAACAGGAAAGACTAGGTCACCCGAGAAACAATCCATGTTCTCCAGCACAAACATGGAAATTGTTTTCCCAGGAAAGCCCCAATTTTTTCCCATCAACATCAACATGAGAGCCATGTAACCTAAGGCCTGCCCTCGGATTGCACCGTACAGGCAGGCTTCATCCTGCCCTCGTTTTTTTTTTGTTTTGTTTTTTTTTTGTTTTTTGTTTTTGTCTTTTTGCCTTTTCTAGGGCCGCTCCCGTGGCATATGGAGGTTCCCAGGCTAGGGGTCAAATCGGAGCTGTAGCCACCGGCCTACGCCAGAGCCACAGCAATGCGGGATCCAAGCAGCGTCCAAGACCTACACCACAGCTCACGGCAACGCCGGGTCCTTAACCCACTGAGCAAGGGCAGGGACCGAACCCTCAACCTCATGGTTCCTAGTCGGATTCGTTAACCACTGCGCCATGACGGGAACTCCCTGCCCTTGCTTTTTTTACCATACAGACAGGCTTCTATCCTGACCAGAAGCCCATCCTCGGCTTGCACCGTTCAGGTGAGCTCCCTTCCTTGGCTCCTTGTATCTTCTCAGCTCCCCGCAGGGAGAAGTCATGAGCAAAAAGATAAGTGACTTGGAAGACAGACCCAGGAGACTAAATGCCAATGTTAGAAAAAAATACAGGACAGAATGAAAAGAGGCAAAATACATATTAAATATATCTGAGTCAGTAGATGGAAATGTAATACCAAGATTCACATACTTGGGCATATCCTGTAAGATCTCTGAACTTTGAGGATAAATTTAAAAAACTTATAAATTTAAGGACAGAAAGAACAATTTTTTTTTTAAAGCAGCATTAGACTAATACAGGACTCTGTCATCTACAACTGTAGAATCTAAAAGTATTAATAATATCAGAGAGAAAAGAACTACAATCCAGGAATTCTGTGTATCCAGGCAAGATAATATTATTTGCCAGGAGAAAAAAAAAAAGTGTTTTTGGCTATGCAAAGATTCAGGGAAAATATCATCTTATTCTGTCGTAGGGAAGTCAGATCAGAGTAGAGGGTGAAGAGGAGAAACAAAAATGGCAAACAGTATATCTTGCGAGAAGTACAGTTTAAGGCAATAGATGCTAATAGAATGAGACTATGTAATAGGGCAGCTAAATAAGTAGCCTTTAACGAGAGACTTTACTGCAAGGGAAACCTAATAATGGCCTGACACCCCAAATATTAAGGCATAGCAGTGAAAAAGGCATTTGGGAGTAAAATAGATTCTACTCTGTAGACTAAAAACATTTTAAAGATAACATGGTTAAAACAGTGGAGAAGTAAAGATATTCAGAAATTTCACTTATTGGAGAATAGTGAGAACAGAGTGATGTGGTTGGGAGGAAATAAATGTGTGGATTTCATACGAGAGTCCAGAAGCTTGTGTGTGATAAGGAACGGAAGAATTCTGTAAAACTTTCACTTAACAGGAAATAAACAGAGGAATAAAGAGTAACCATGGAGTTCCCGTCGTGGCGCAGTGGTTAACGAATCTGACTAGGAACGATGAGGTTGTGGGTTCGGTCCCTGCCCTTGCTCAGTGGGTTAAAGATCCGGCGTTGCCGTGAGCTGTGGTGTAGGTCTTGGACGCTGCTTGGATCCCGCATTGCTGTGGCTCTGGCGTAGGCCGGTGGCTACAGCTCCGATTTGACCCCTAGCCTGGGAACCTCCATATGCCGCGGGAGCGGCCCAAAGAAATAGCAAAAAAAAAAAAGAGTAACCTTAACAAACCAGGAAAAATAAATTGGGAAAAAAAGAGGAAACATAAAAGTAAGATAAAAAGCAAATATCCATAAGATAGAATGAATAAAATAGTTATACTTAATACGAATGGGCTATATTTCTCTGTTAAAAAACAGATACTGGCAGGTTGGCTTAACTAACAGAACCCAGCAATATGCTATTTATTTGTTTTTTAATGCTTAAAACAAAATATTTTAAAAGAACGATTCACAAATAATGAGACAGATATCACAAAGAGAAATTAGCAATTAATATTAATACCAGATAAGGCAGGATTTACATGTAAAACACCAATGAAAATAAAGATGAGGATTATATAATGATAAGTATAATTTACATAAAAGGATTATATATAATAAGTATAATTTACATAAAATACTCATGATAACCCTGTATGTATTAGACAATACAGCAGCTAAATATACGAAGCAAATTATCACAACCACAAGGGGAATGTCATTAAACATACAATTACAATTAATCTGTATTTCTTTCAGTCATCCAGACCCAGTAGATACACAAATTCACATGCACACACAAATTAGTAGCAGTGATGAATGGAAATTAATCGGTAAATTTATGTAATGGTATATCCCTTGGTAGAAGGTACTGGTAGAAAACAGTAATTATTTTTATATGTTCATGAAGCATTTTACGGTATTTGGTCATGTTCTTGGTTACAGAAAAACCTTAACAATTTTTTTTAAAATGAGATTTTATAGTCTGCTTTCTCTGACAAAATTCAGAAATCACAAAAGATGACCAACAAATTCTAACTACTTAACAATAAAAAGAACCCACTTTAATAACTCTGGTTTAAAGAATAACTAAAAATGAAAATCAGAAATTATTTCCAAAGCCTGGGGGAGGGATGGACTTGGAGCTGGGGGTTAGCAGAGTCACAGCACAGGGAACTCTATTCAATAACCTGAGGCAAACCATAATGGAAAAGAATAAAGTCCGTGTCTCTGAATCACGTTGCTGTACAGCAGAAATTAACACAACACTGTAAATCAACTGTACTTCAATTAAAAAAAATAAAATAAAATAAAAAAGAAATTATTTCCAAAGCAATTACAAGGGGTACTTAATAGTCATGTCAAAACACGAAGACATGGAAATCTCTACGAGAAATATTTATAGTTTTGAATGCCTTTGCTATTAAAGATTAAAGACTGAAAAGTAAAATCATATTCATCTTTAAAAAAAACTAGGAAGAAAAACAAACAAAAGTGGAAACATTAACATAGTAAATAATGAAAATAATGAACAAGAGAGCAAAGAAGCAAGTAGTAGAAAGGCCATCATAAACCTAATGAAGTAGATCAACAGAGGCTTGATTAAGGAAAGCACACAAGATAAGGAATGAGAAAGAGATAATCACAGTTAGGATATTAAAATATTATAGCAGAATATTAGATTCAATGGCAATATTAAAAAAAAAAAGCACCAAGGGGCAATAAATGATATAAATGAATAAAATTAACCCAAGAAGAAATACGAAGCTGGAATAGACCAAATGCCATAGGAGAGACTGGAAGAGCCTAAAAAGACCTATTATTTAAAAATCACCAGGACAGGATGGATTCAGAGCTAAGTTTTAGCTCATCTTTACAGATAAAATAAATAAACCAGGAGATTCCAGTGTAGCCAGAACACAGGAAAAGAAATCTTTAGTATCCACTTACGTTACTTCATTATTTTTCCTCTCTTTAAATTCAACACCCTCCCTCCAAAAATGCCCAAGAGAAATAAAAAATTATCACCAACAGAAAAATGAACCCTTTTGATAGAGGAGATGATTTTATTTTTGACTACAGCTCATTTTGATTTGTTACTTGTTTGCCAAAAAAGACTTCTTTCTGGTAGTCTTTCATTTTATGGAAGGGATGATAGAGATGAGCAGAGCATTCTTTCAGATTCTCACTAGAATGGACTGCAAATCACCCACTGCCGTGACCGTGAGGCCATCGGCTATTCTACTGCAGTTAATTCAGAAGCTACTGCTATGACATGTTTCTGAGTTCAGCTAAAAGTTTCTATGCATCCATATTCAAATTGGTTTTTGGGTTTCTTCGAGTTAATGACTTTTTTTTTTGGCCTGCCACATGCCAGAAGCTTGATGTGGGATCTCAGTTCCCAGACCAGGGATCGAACCCAGGATACAGCGGTGCTGTGAAAGAGCTATCCTAACCACTAGACCACCAGGGAACTCCCCCTTTAAGCGTTTGTCTGTATGTTAAAGAAAAACAAAGCTGGACATTAGCTAAAGGTAGTCAAAACAGTACTTTCTTCAGTAACTACTACAGTAGGGGAAAAGGACTTCTGCTATAAAACCAAAATTAAGTCCAGTCCACGTAGAGACGTAGAGACTGAGTGGGGGCTTGAGCAAGGTCAGGGAAGTGGAAAATTACAAAAAGCAAGTAGCCAGGATTGGTCAATGTTATTGGGCCATCTGGGGTTGTGAACTGGCCCTTAGGGAAGTGAGGCTCTTATCCTCCCACAGACACCGGGAAAAAAGGGCACTATCTTCAGGTGTTGGCTGAACAAACAGTAAATTTTTCTGTCAGCCTTGAGGCTTCCCAGACGGGAAAGTAAGGGAGGGTTGGGTCATCCCAGGAGCATGGCCTTGAGCTGTCAGAAGCCCTGTTAGTGTTTGCTCAAGATCTGAGCGTGGGAGGTGGACAAAATCATCTGTGATAAGAGTAAACAACAGGAGTTCCCGTCGTGGCGCAGTGGTTAACGAATCCGACTAGGAACCATGAGGTTGCGGGTTCGGTCCCTGCCCTTGCTCAGTGGGTTAATGATCCGGCGTTGCCGTGAGCTGTGGTGTAGGTCTCGGACACGGCTCGGATCCTGCATTGCTGTGGCTCTGGTGTAGGCTGGTGGCTATAGCTCCGATTCGACCCCTAGCCTGGGAACCTCCACATGCCTCCGGAGTGGCCCTAGAAATGGCAAAAAGACAAAAAGACAAAAAAAAAAAGAGTAAAGAACAGTTCTCAACTGGCAACCGAAAGAAATCATGGGATCCATCTTAATCCACATAGCTGTCACCATGTGATTCCTCTTTGTCACGAAATGTATAATTTCATTTACTCATCTGAAGTCAAATGAATATACATTGAACTTTTTTTTTGGTCTTTTTTGTTGTTGTTGTTGCTATTTCTTGGGCCGCTCCCGCGGCATATGGAAGTTCCCAGGCTAGGGGTTGAATCAGAGCTGTAGCCACCGGCCTACGCCAGAGCCACAGCAACGCAGGATCCGAGCCTCGTCTGCAACCTACACCACAGCTCACGGCAACGCCGGATCGTTAACCCACTGAGCAAGGGCAGGGACCGAACCCGCAACCTCATGGTTCCTAGTCGGATTCGTTAACCACTGTGCCACGACGGGAACTCCTACATTGAACTTTTTAATTCAGTACAAGGCTAATGGCCCTTTACGTCTCAACAGCCCCTCAAAACATTCCTAAGGAAGAGCATTCTATGTACATCGCCAGCTCCAAGGATGTCAGCCATCTGGAACAATCTTTTTAAATGGAGGAGCAAGGTTTTGTGTGTTCACAACTCCAACAGTCAACTGCTAGCCCATCAACTCTAAGTAGGGATAGAAAATCAAGGAGTCAGCCATAAAAGCCTACAAACAGGCACTTGAACAAGTCCGTACAGGATGGAACTCTTCTTTAGCCTCAGGAAACCTTTTGCTGTAGAAAAATTGTTGAAACAACGGACAATAATGATCTATGTTCTCTCTGGAGCTGTTAAAGGAGTATGTGCTGAGTTAGTTAACGGAATGTTTTCCTTACACGCTTTGGAAATACATTCATATATTTTACATATATAATATGAAAATGTGACAATCTTTATAAAGCTGACAAAAGTGAAAAGCAATGCTAGAAAAACTGCTCATCATTCATCCATTACGGGCTGTAAAATGGTCTTATCTTTGTAATAAGAAGTACTACAGGGGATCCTATGTTACGGGAAAATGGAATAAATGTGTCACTAAATCAGGTAGTTCCCTGGTGAGGCTGGTTCTGTACTGTTTGCTGGAGGTTCTACAGGAAAACAACAACAACACAACCCTCATCTTATGACAGATCACGTTTGGGCTTAGATGACGGCAGTGGATCTGGGTGAAACCTGAACAAAATAATTCTCGTTAGGAATTTGCAAACCTATCATCACTTAGGAGATAATTGTTAACTGGAGCTTTTAAAATGTGTATTTTGGCCACATGTAAATAAGATGCTTAAAACACTGAGTAATGTTTCCACTTCAAATGGACTGAATAGCCCCTGAGTAAGCATCTTTTTCAAAGGAATGACAAAGGGAAAGAAGCTCAGATTGTTCAGTTACAGAGAAGCCACACTATTAACGTCATCCTTTCTCACAGAAAGCATTGACTTTAATTGGATACTCTGGGCACCAAACCTTTCCTCTAAGAAACATGGCTGAGACCAAACTAAGGAGCAAGAATGTCCTCTGAAGAGCCAAGCGAAGCTCCTGGAGTCAGAGCCAGCAAAAAAGCACATTTTCCCTTATCACAGAAAAAGCACCCTGAGCCCCCAATCAGAGCTTATTGAATCTCATGCACAGGACTTACCTAATTTTGTTTATTTGATTTCTCTGTCCTAGGTTAAAGCATTTTAAACAATGTTAATTTCTTGGGCTAGAAGTTTAGAGTCATCATGCTTTAAGAAATATTAGGTCCCACTTTAGAGCTTGTCTGTTTTTATCCTACTTCAGGACTTCTGCCTCTCTTCCCAGTGGACTCCTTTGTATAATTTTTTTTTCTTTGTATAATTGTTTCTCTCTCTATTTCTTCTTCTAGGGTAGGTACTTACTATGGGTAATGTTTATACTCCTCTTTCCTTTAAAAGCTCTCCCCAAATCTTGACACTTGTGCATATACAGTAACTGCTCATTAAACACAATGGATCCAAAAGAGAGAATTAGTAGAGTTGGTGTCCCTTTGGAGGCAGCAAGAAGTCACATACGGTGGGTGACAATGCAGGAAGAAGCTAAAGTCAAAGGGCTGATGCATGCGGAAGCCCAGCCACTTAGGTGTTGATAAGAAGAGCTCTGTGCACCTCAGAAGCCCTGGGGAACTGCATGCAGATTCAGGGGTATGGAGGAATGCAGGACTTGGTACTCAGAATGACCTCACTGAGTCTTCATAAGGTTTACATGGGAGCCATGTGATTGGTTTACAGGGGCGAGGGGGAAATGGGATGTCATTTTCCATCTATCACATTGGCAAAGACGCTTTTTTGTTTTTGTTTTCTTTAAGGGCTAAACCCATGGCATATGGAAGTTCCCAGGCTAGGAGTTGAATCAGAGCCGTAGTCACCTGCCGACACCACAGCCACAGCAATGCCAGATCCAAGCCACGTCTTTGACCTACACCACAGCTCATGGCAATGCCAGATCTGTAACCCACTGAGTGAGGCCAGGGATAGAACCTGCATCCTCCTGGCTACTAGTCAGACTCGTTTCCACTGAGCCACAATGGGAACTTCAAAGATGTTTTCTTAAGATCAAACCCAGTGCGGCTAAGGGCACAGTAAAATGGGTATGCTTATAAGCTGCTGGATGGTGCCAACAGTTTTAAGTTTTAAGAAGTTGTAAACTATTTAAAAACAGTTTTAAGAAGTTTTAAGAACAATGCAAGATGCTCGCAAAGATGTATGACAGAAGGGTGTTCACTGCAGCATTAACACTCACTGTGAAAACCGCCCATCAATAAAGAAATACTACAAAGATTTTTAAAAATTAAATGAGAATATTCCAGTACAATACAAATGTATACATGTGCATAAAAAGTCTGCATGTGCATGTGAAAAGCTGCTATAATATAGAACATATTACAGTGGATGGTCACAGACAGTTTTTATTTTGTTCATTATAATTCCGTGGTTTCCAAATTTTCACCAATAGATATGAATTAATCTACTAATTAGAAACAAGAAGATTTTCTATGTGTGTGTTCAGGGGCAAGCTTTAGATATAAGGAAAATTCCTTTATGTAGAGAAACCCATTCCTTGACCACACGGATATAGACTCTTAGGAAATGCCTGTTATGTGCCTGATGTTTGTTAGGTCCTGAATATTCCAAGACAAGAGACATGGTCCCTGCCCTGATGGAGCTTAAACTCTATGAGGAGGTTTAAGTTTTCACTCTAAGATTTATTGAACATTCACTAGTGCTAGGCGTTTTGTGTAGATTATCTCATTTAATCTTCATAATAATTCTGAGAAGTAAATATTCTTCTTCTTCCCATGGGGCGAAACTGAGGCTTAGAGTGGTCAAGGGACTAACCCAAGATCACAGCTAAAATCATAAAGGAGAGCTTCAAACCCAGGCAGGCCCATTCTAGATGCTTTTCAAGGCTGTCTCAAACAGCTGTAATTAAGGAGATGTATGCTGAGGTGCAGATAAATACAGTGTTAACGGAGCACTTAGGACATGCTTCTAACCCAGAGTGAGTGGGCAAGAGGCTGGGGAAGGCTCGCTGGAGGAGGTGTCATTTTCACAGACTAGAATGTGAATAGGAGTTGGGGCCAGGACGGGTGCAAAAGGGGGTTCCAGGCCGAAGAAGCTATGTGTACCTGGGCTCAGAGGCCAGACCGAAGGGGAGCACACTCAGGCAAGGCACATGGCTCCCTCTGGCTGGAGCAAGAGGGTGATGGGGTGGAGGCGGGAGGATCCAGGGAGCAAGGCTGGGACCTCAGAACAGAGGGACGTACTTGCCTCATCCCACACTATTTGTGCAAAAAGAAAATCTTTCTTTTGGTTTGGCACTAGCAGGTAAGCAAAAGGGTTAAGCAGGCTTTAAAAAAAATCCCATCCTTGTCTGACTGATCACTGCCATGGTAACCCAGCAGCAGCCAACACTTGTCAAGGCCTCTTCTTTGGATACAGTAATAAACAGTGATAAAACATTACCCCAAGGCTTTATATTTTTGCCATCAGTTAAAA
This sequence comes from Phacochoerus africanus, assembly GCF_016906955.1. Classification (NCBI taxonomy): domain Eukaryota; kingdom Metazoa; phylum Chordata; class Mammalia; order Artiodactyla; family Suidae; genus Phacochoerus; species Phacochoerus africanus. Next base: position 81,520,047 of record NC_062550.1, on the reverse strand, counting down.
TTCTGTTCTTACCCACAGTGAAGGCTTCTTCAAATCATAGCCAAAAATGAAAGAAAAGAAAAAAGAAAAAGAAAGAAAACACGTGCACGCACAATAGAGAGAGAGAGAGAGAGAGAGAGAGAGAGAGAGAGAGAGAGAGAGAGAGAGAAAGGTATAGTTTAAATAATACACTAGAAATACTTTACGTATGTGCTTTAAGAATCCCAAACCCTTAATATTTTAGGCCCTCAGAAAGGCCAACAACCTTATCAAGGCAGAGAGTTCTGAAAGCGCTTTCTCCCTCCTAAGAACAAAGACTTGACAGAGGTAAACAATGACACTGCATTTTGCAGCTTCACAAAGCATTAGCCCCATTATGTCTGTAATGATTTCTGCAGAGGTGAACAGCCACCCCCTGGCCCCTCCTTTCACTGTTAACTCTCACGGAAAAGAGAGGAGCCCAGGCTGACAAGCCTGCTGTGTGACAGCTGTGTGATGGGTGGGAACTTGTTTCTAAAACAATCCACAAATATTTAGATTTGGTACCATTCTGCGAGCTGCTCTTAACTCAGGCAGTTTCTTTCAATAGGCAATTCCTAAGAGTAACTGAAGGCTTCCCGGCGTGGAGAGGAGATGGAGCTGGGTCTGAAACTGGGCTCCTACTCTTTCTAACGTCTCTCCCTTCAACCCTCACCCAACCTGCAAGGAGCTCAGTAGTCTCCTGCTGTGCAAAATGCAACTGATACCTCTTCTTTGCAGTAGAGCTGAAAGAACTGGGGAATAACAAATGCAAATGCAGTGGGCACACGTATACTAGGTGCTCTACGATTGGGAGCTATTATTATTTACCCAGAGCCACCAACTCAAACAATGAGGCAGATAATAGAACGCTGTGAAAAAGCCTATGCAAAAAAAGTTTGCAACCCCCAATTTCTGTCTCATAGTTCATAAATTCTCTGACACTCTGTTTTTCGTGTTTTAATTTCTCTGAAATTGGGATGTGTCTTAATATATGATGTGTCGGTCATTTAATTGGCAATGATTTTTCTTCCTTAGTAGATCATATAATAGTGGAGCATCCTACAGCGGAGGGAGTCTGAGATTAGATGAAATAGGGTAGTCCCTTTCAGCAAATGGAGGTTTGACTTTGGTTCCTGGCCAATAGATAAAAGAAGGAACCAAACCATAAATCTCCAACAGAAAAGATAAGACTCATGGCAAGTACCCATCTCATCTTTCTGAGCGGTTGCAACCTGGCAACACATCTGTTCCTAAGAGAAGACACATCAGAATCATCCATCTACTCAGTCTCCTCTGCGCTCCATACCATCTGGTGGCACCTTTCCGCATCTCCTCAACTGTCCTTCTTCCACCTTACGCACTGCTGCTAAACCTGAACAAAATAGAAAAGACTTAGTTGGGGATTTTCAAAGCTGTTTCTAAAATGAAACCAGGCAAGGATGGAATGAATGCCATTCTCCAGGCTTACAGAAACATGTTCATCACTGCAGGAAAGCTTACTATTGGGGAAGGAAGTAGGAAGATGCTCATGAAAACACACACACACACACACACACCACACACACACACACACTCTGTCCCATACTATGGAGTTCTTAAGGCTTCACGTAACTCCCAAAACTAGAGCGCTAAGGGAATGTAGGTGAGTGGGACCCTAGAGTAGCTGGTGTCACCTGCTTGGGAACAGGAGATGTGCACACATACACACTCTTAGAGGTATGAGAACCAGACTATGAAGCAGGCTAGCAGGTGCTTTCTTGGGAAACCAATCTATGAGTGTGCTAAAATATTATCAGCATAAATCAGAACTAGGAGAACAGCTAACTCAGGTGTTTGAGAGCAACTCTACCTGGTGACTGAAACAAAGTTGGTTCTGTGTCCACTAAAGGAGACCCTGACTTCTAGGATAAACAGTTAAAAAACAAAAACTCCCTACAGATGCTAAATCTGTTTGAAATGAGTGTTTTTGTGGTGCTTATGAGCAAGTCGCATAGTGCTGGGATGGGGTCGACCACCAATCCTAAAACCCACACCTGAAAGTGGTGCTTATGGTCCATAAGTTAAAACAACTGCCAACAACTGCCAAGGGCATGAGATTTCACCCTCCTTGCCATCTCGCGGGTTAGCCTGCCACTGTTTCATGGATGCTAGTTGATGATACAAATCTACTTGTGTCAGGTGGTCTGAAACAAGGAGCAGTCAGCACCTTGCTTCCAAAAGGTGTATAAATGGGAGATACCCTGGAGAACTGTCTCTTAGCAACGACATAGTAATGTGACAGGGTGGAATATAGTACTGTCGTTCCCACCCCACTAAACAAACATAGTGAACAAGATATTAGAATAAACATAGGAAAACAATGGGGTCCTACTGTACAACACAGGGAACTACATCCAATCTCTTGGGTTAGAACATGATGGAAGATAGTATGTGAATAAAAAAGAATATAGTGTGTGTATATATGTATATATATATACATATATACACACACGTATACATGTGTGTATATATGTGTATTATATATGTATATGTGTATGTATATATATATGAATGAATGGCTGGGTCACTTTGCTATGTAGCAGAAATCAAAGGAGCATTGTAAATCGACTATAGTACTTAATATTATACAAATACAAATATACTTTAATAAAAAAAATTTTTAAAAAGAAAACACATACTGAAAGAATATCATGTGACGAGCACAGAATGCAGACTGCCTGGGAAGTGCACAAGGCCCAGGAGCAGTGCAGGGCAAGTCTTTTCATGGGAATGAACTTGAATGAAAAGGTCAAATTCACGGAGAAGGAAACAGGGCAAAGGAAACAGTTAACAGTTCTTTTCCCTTTTTATTCAGAGAACACCTATTATGTATTTCATAATTCAGAAGGAAGAATAAAACTGGATGCTTAAAAGTAGCTGGAAAAATTTTGGACTAAAGGCAATACAAGGGTTCAAAATTCAGCTGTGGAGAGCTAACTTTTTTCCTCTTTCAGGGAGATGGCTTTTCCTTGCTTTTGACTCTTATCTAACAGTTCCTGGTCCTTACACTTAAAGGACTTGGTTTGGTAAAGACAGTTACCAGATTTAAGATGAATGGAACTCCAATCACTTTGAATTTATATGTCAAATTATACATAAAATACATATAGAGAGAACGTTTTCTATAGTTGCAAAGTGTGTAACTGAGCTATAACTTCAGTTTATAAACTCTAAGCATTTTTCTCCTTTTCCTAGAATTAGTACATTTGATTACAGTCCTCATTGTAATAACCATTTTCTTTCTAACTCTTACTAACTGGCAGCCTAATGCTATTTTAGAAGGAAGCATGGATATCATAGTCCTCCCTCAGTATCCACAAGGGATTGGTTCCTAGACTCCCCTGCCACACAGATGCTGAAGTCACGGATATAAAATGGTATAGTGTCTGCATATAACCTAAGCACAGCCTCCTCATACCTAATACAATGTGACTGCTATGTAAATAATTGCTGGTGAATGGCAAATTCAAGTTTTGCTTTTTGGAACTTTCTGGGATTTTTTTCCCCCAACATTTTCAGTCCACAGTTGGTTGAATGCACAGATACGGAACCCCTGCCTATGGGGGTGACTGTATGAATAACTAAGCTTCAGGCCTTCAGGCCTTATTCCAGTTCCTCCAAGTGTTTCCTTTCAGGTCCCAAACTCAATTCTGGATGCCATGTTGCAAGTAGTTTTGATGTTTTCTTCGTCATTTCCAAGACGAAACAATTTTTCAGTTTAAAAATTCTTTTCCATGACCTTGGCATACTGAAGAGCCCTTCCGTTTGAGTTGGTTTAATGTTTTTTCATGATTATACCGAGATTACCCATTTTTGTCAAGAAGATGATGGCGGTGATAACATGTCTTCCTAGTGCAGCACGTGAGAAGGCCCATGATGCTAATATGTCTCATAATTGGTGAGGCTGACTTTGATCCTTTGGTGAAGGTTTCCCCACTGTAAAGTTATGATTTTTTTCCCCATGTGACTAATAAGTATCCTGTGGGGAGATACTTTGAGACTATGCAAATACCCTATTTCTCATCACAGTTTTGCCCACTAGTTTTGGCCTCTGTCAATGCTGCTAACCTGCAACCTTCATTACCATTTACTCTGGTTTTACCAAAGAATGAGACTCTCTTTCCATTATTCTTTCAGCACTTATGAATTGGAATTCTACTATAAAGAAGAACTGAGTAATTTATTTAATTATTTAATTAGTGCATATGCATGGATATTTATTTTATTTTCGTGTTGGATTTGTCCCATATTTGGCCCTTGGCAGCTCCTTCAGATTGGCTCCTATATTCTTGGACATGCTCCCATTTTTCCTTTTTTTTTTTTTTTTTTTTTTTAGCATTGCTCTATTTTCTGAGGCCACAGCATAGTCCAGGCTCATCTTTTACTTCTCTCCAACCCTGGAACTGGCCATATCCCCAAGGAGTCCAGACTCCTTTTATTAGAGAATGATGGTTAGAGACCAAAATCTGGTGGGTACCAGGTGTGTACATCATTACCGGGCTGTCAGCCCTTCTAGGCCCTTTCAGCAAACAGAACTAGGAAATACATGTATGTACACACACACATAT